>NC_056736.1:556392750-556437750 GCF_019279795.1 Protopterus annectens
ACTGTGGAGTGTCTTAGGGACAAATGCCTGACAAGTCACACACTGGATATGGTCATGGGTAGCAACCAAACAAAAATGCATTGTTTATGTCTATCTTTATGGAGAAGTTGCCTCCCAAACTGACATTTTCCCTTCCTGGATGACATGTAAACTAAGGTAATAAAAAAATAAAAAAGTAAGAGACCCCAATGGGATATTTATCTGTAGAAAGCTTTGTAGTGGAACCAGCTCAGTGAATGGCTTACAGACCAAATTCAAATGTAGTGTTCAGACTGGAGACAAAATATCTGAGGATTAGTTGCTCATACATCGCATATGCAACTTAAGCCTTGCACGTAGGACATGCATCTGATGTATGGTGCCTGGAAGATGAAAAGGCTTTGATATGTTGGCCAGATGTATGGTTATCCTTGGCAGGATATCCCAGGAGTAAAGGAACAATGATAAGGAAGGACATTGTGGTAGCATGCCAAATACAGCATTTTTAGTAATAGACTTAATAAAAATACAAAGTGCCTAAAAAGGACTAAGCATACATTTTAGTCAGAGATGAAGAAATGTTTTAAAATGCACTGCTGCTAAGTTCTGTCATAGTAGACACTGTACTGTGACACCCACTCTACAGACGTAAAGGAGATTAGTATACATATAGTTTAAAAATACAAAAATTATGGCTGTTGACCTGATATTTTACTTTTGCACCCCCCCCCCCCCGAAAAAAAAAATCAGGACACTCCACAGAGATGTGTGCTAAATACAAAGGGGGACACAGGCCTGGCCATACCTCTCAACCTCTTAGATCAAGAAATCTGGACAAAGCCATAAAAAAGTTAGACAAAGGCCCAAAAATAGGGACACTTTAAATATTACAAACTTAGAAAGTTAATAGAATAATAGGTTATGCATTAACATTAATTTTTCTGAAGGATATGAACTCAAACTCAAATGTCTACCATGATTTTCTATCTTCAATCTTTAATGATTTACATTAATTTGCCAGAAAACCACAGTTTTATGAAAAACAGACCAAAAATATGAGACCAAAATCTGGATATTCTGTGAAAATCTGTACAGTTGAGAGGTACGAGTGCCTGGCTGATGTGGAATACTACACTGCCAAGAGTTGTGAGGGTAAGTGCATCATTAAAAGGAAATAATTCACAGAGCTTGCCACTATTTATAATTGAATTTCTACAGATGCTCTTTGGTCTTTTCAAAATATAGCAGCATAACATACGCTTAAAACATAGAGGAAAATGTTGAAATACTTTTGTCATGGTGTTTGTGTGATACAGGAGTCACAATTATTTCTGGCTTCTCTTTTGTATTACTAACAAATTTCTACATAGAAAAATACAATTAGGATAATAAGATAGACTATCAAGTTTAACAAGGATTGTACCTGGAATATTTTCTGAGATATTCTATTAGAACACTCTATTTTATGTCTTTGGGACCCAATACTTAGCTACTTTCTTAAAATGTTACCGTTTACTGATAACTTTCTGGAACATTGTGCTAAATTTAAATGGTAGAATTCTTTAGCAAAAAAAGGAAATTAGATTTAATTACTGTTACATCACATATAATAAGCAAATGAACATTATATTTCTTCTAGCATTATATCAGCAAAAACACAAGACATCTATAGAAGAGAAACATGTGCCAGTGTGCAAGTTCATGTGTGCGTGCACTTGTCTGTAGTGAAAAATGTTGAGCAGCATTTGACTGAAATAATTAGGTCAAATCCTATTTAGTCTACCAGTAGAAAAACAACCTGCCCCCGCTCCCTCTACTCATTGTAAAAAAACACAGAAGGGGCTTAAACAATTACTTGTTGTACTAGTTGGTACCATTTCACTTTTGGCTAACCACAGTGTTTTTTATATTAAGAAGATTGGGACTGCTACTCTTGAGGAAGTAGTAAAATAGCCTGGTCAGGCTGAGTTTGGAAACACACAGGGAGGCTTAAAGTGAGACTGTTTCATGAGACTGAGGGCTTTTTAGGGATTTAGTTAGGTATTGATCTGCGCAAAGGAGGAGAAGGGGCGGAAGACATGGCCGAAGGCAGGAGGAGAGGAGAAAGGCTAGGACTGTGGTAGTGAGGGTCGGAACTTTGAATGTTGGCAGTATGATTGGTATAGGAAGAGAGCTAGCTGATATGATGGACAGAAGGAAGGTTGGTATATTGTGTGTGCAAGAGACCAGATGGAAGGGGAGTAAGGCTAGGTGTATCGGAGGTGGGTTCAAATTGTTTTATCATGGTGTGGATGGGAGGAGAAATGGCGTAGGAGTTATTCTGAAGGAACAGTATGCTGAGAGTGTTTTGAAGGTGAAAAGAGTGTCGGATAGAGTGATGTTTATGAAGCTGGAAATTGATTGTGTAATGATGAATGTTGTTAGCGCATATGCTCCACAAGTTGGGTGTGCATTGGATGAGAAAGAAAAATGTTGGAGTGAACTGGATGAAGTGGTGATGACTGTACCCAAGGGTGAGAGAGTGGTGATTGGAGCAGATTTGAATGGGTATGTTGGTGAAGGGAACAGAAGGGATGAGGAAGTGATGGGTAGGTATGGTTTTAAACAAAGGAATGCAGAAGGTCAGATGGTAGTACATTTTGAGAAAAAGGATGGACGTGGCTGTGGTGAATACGTACTTTAACAAGAGGGAGGAACATAGGGTGACATACAAGAGTGGAGGAAGATGCACACAGGTGGATTATATCTTATGTAGGAGGGGCCAGTTTGAAGGAGATTAGAGACTGTAAAGTGGTGACCGGAGAAAGTGTCGTTAGGCAGCATAGGATAGTGGTTTGTAGGATGACGGTTATCAAGAAGAGGAGGAGGAGTGTGAGGGCAGCACCAAGGATCAAGTGGTGGAAATTGAAAAAGGGTAATTGTGAGATGGAGTTCAGGGATGAGTTAAGGCAGGCACTGGGTGGCAGTGAAGAGTTACCAAATAGCTGGGTAACTACAGCAGAGCTAGTAAGGGAGACGGCTAGAAAGGTGCTTGGTATCACATCTGGACAGAGGAAGGACGACAAGGAGACATGGTGGTGGAATGAGGAAGTACAGGAGAGTATACAGAGAAAGAGGTTGGCAAAGAAGAAGTGGGACTGTCAGAGAGATGAAGAAAGTAGACAGGAGTATAAGGTGATGAGGTGCATGGCAAAGAGAGAGGTGGTGAAGGCTAAGGATAAGGCATATGAAGAGTTGTATGAAAGGTTGGACACTAAGGAGGGAGAAAAGGACCTGTACCAATTGGCTAGACAGAGGGACCGAGCTAGGAAAGATGTGCAGCAGGTAAAGGTGATAAAGGATAATGAGGGAAACATACTCACAAGTGAGGAGAGTGTGTTGAGGAGATGGAAAGAGTACTTTGAGGGGTTGATGAATGAAGAGAATGAGAGGGAGAGAAGGTTGGATGATGTAGGGATAGTAAATCATGAAGTACAATGTATTAGCAAGGAGGAAGTAAGGATAGCTATGAAGAGAATGAAGAATGGAAAGGCTGTTGGCCCAGGTGACATATCTGTGGAAGCATGGAGGTGTTTAGGTGAAATGGCAGTGGAGATTTTAACCATATTGTTTAATGAAATCTTGGGAAGTGAAAGGATGCCTGAGGAATGGAGAAAAAGTGTTTTGGTACCTATATTTAAGAATAAGGGTAATGTGCAGAGCTGTTGTAACAACAGAGGGATAAAATTGACCAGTCACAGCATGAAGTTATGGGAAAGAGTAGAGGAAGCAAGGTTAAGAAGGGACGTGATGATTAGTGATCAGCAGTATGGTTTCATGCCAGGAAAAAACACTACAGATGCGATCTTTGCTCTGGGAGTGTTGATGGAGAAGTACAGAGAATGTCGGAAGGAGTTGCATTGTGTTTTTGTAGACTTAGAGAAAGCATATGACAGGGTGCCTAGAGAGGAGTTGTGGTATTGTATAAGGAAGTCAGGAGTGTCAGAAAAGTATGTAAGAGTGGTACAGGATATGTACGAGTGTAGTGTGACAGCGGTGAGGTCTGCGGTGGGAGTGACAGATGCGTTTAAAGTGGAGGTGGGGTTACATCAAGGATCAGCTCTGAGCCCTTTCTTATTTGCAATGGTGATGGACAGGTTGACAGACGAGATCAGACAGGAGTCCCCGTGGACTATGATGTTTGCAGATGACATTGTGATCTGTAGTGAGAGTAGGGAACAGGTGGAGGAGACCCTAGAGAGATGGAGATGTGCTCTAGAGAGAAGAGGAATGAAGGTCAGCAGGACTAAGACAGAATATATGTGTGTGAATGAGAGGGAGGATAGAAGAATGGTGAGGATGCAAGGAGTAGAGGTGGCGAAGGTGGTTTAAATACTTGGGGTCAATAGTTCATAGTAACTGAGTGTGGAAGAGAGGTGAAGAAGAGAGTACAGGCAGGATGGAGTGGGTGGAGAAGAGCATCAGGAGTGATTTGTGACAGACGAGTACCTGTAAGAGTGAAAGGGAAGGTCTACAAGAGGGTAGTGAGACCAGCTATGTTATGTGGGTTGGAGACAGTGGCATTGACAAAAAGGCAGGAGTTTGTGCTGGATGTGGCAAAATTAAAGATGTTAAGATTTGCACTGGGTGTGACGAGGGTGGACAGGATTAGGAATAAGTATATTAGAGGGTCAGCCCAGGTTGGAAGGTTTGGAGACAAAGCCAGAGAGGCACGATTATGTTGGTTTGGACATGTGCTGAGGAGGGATGCTGAGTATATTTGGAAAAAGATGCTAAGGATGAAGCTACCAGGTAACAGGAAAAGAGGAAGGCCTAAGATAAGGTTTATGGATGTGGTGAGAGAGGACATGCAGGTGGTTGGTGTGACAGAGCAAGATGCAGGAAGAGACAGGAAGAAATGGAAACATTTGATCTGCTGTGGCGACCCCTAATGGGAACAGCCGAAAGAAGATGATGATGAGTTAGGTATTAATCTGCACTTGAGAACTACTATTGCTGTGCTTCTACAATGAGTTGTTCCATAATTATTCATCTTGGGGCAGAAAATTTTTACCTAGTCTCTGTGATTTGGGAGGCACTCTAGGGAGCTCAAAGTGCAGGTCTTTATTGGCCACAGGACACAAGAGTTATTATTCAACTTTTTTTTCTGAATGCTATAAATCAGGCAGGTTTTCGTGAAGCTGTTCACTGCTCAGTAACAATTAACAGTAAGCACCCTGTACAGTAGCAAACCTATAAAGCTAGTAGTACTTAGGACTTTAAACCTTAACACAGAAAAACTTTGAATAAAGATAAGCTTAGGGCAGCTAATTAGAGAGTCAAACAACACTAAGATCATAGTACTAACATCTAGCCTTCGCCCTAGACACCATTCAGGTTGACCATTATAAAACCAAGACCCGAAACCATAATAACCCAACACTAACACAGGTCTTGACAACATGGATTTGCAATTGCCTAATGTCTCTGTGGCCAGCTTGGTAGATATGGGCATTCTGAGACAATGTATCAATTATCTCATGTACTCGGGCAACCTTTTAATCCTTAAAGAAACTAACACAATATGTGAGAGATGTACATACATACATAACTTCCTTGGACGCAAAAATATCTCACTTACAATCAAGGTTGTCAAGAACACACACACACAACTTCTTATGGTGAGGCACTTAAAAAAACAAATCTCTCCAAACTTCAAATACCTCCTAAAGCACACATCAAAAGAAACACCACACATAAGCCTACTCGTCCAGAACAAAGCCCATAAGGCAAGCAAGCACTTTACCTGGTACTCTTTTCATGGGGGATTGTATTGTACGGCACACACATATTTCTCTCACCAGGCTGGACAAGGAGAAGATAATGGTTAGTTACCTATCTGAAGCGTGGATTCGCAATATCATGCACACAAACACGTCACTACACCACAGGTACCAAAATGATTCTATCATGGTTCACGTGGGTGTAAATGACCTGAGGCATACTTCACTGGACTATATGAAAAAAAAGACATTGTGGATCTCTCTGTATGTCACAAACTGATATGTGCCTTGCACTGAGCAGCATTCTACCCTCACCAAGGATGATGTCACAGTATGAAGAGTTAAAATGACTGATTTTAATAACTGGCTTGGTTTCTGGTATCACCCCAGGGGAATCCAGTATCTATTAGCATGGGAGGACATGATTAACAAACCACTTTGCTTGGTCAAAGATGGTCTGCACCTGCCCCCCTCCCCCTAACATTGGCTAACACTTTATCCACCCCCTTAGAACCAACATAGCAAAAATAAAAAAAAAAACACAAAGCAACCTTAAGGTATTACTGCTCAGTGCTAGGAGTCTATAACCAGGAACTCCACACCCTGCAATCTCTCCTCACTCTGGAGAACGTAGACATCTGTACTGTTACTGAGACTCTGTTAAAACCACAGAAAGTAGTCAAAGAGTAGAAGGCTACAGTGCCCTTCCACACATTTAGACCAACAGCAGTACAAACAAGGGCTAAAGGTGGAGGTGTATAGATCTACGTTAGCAGCAAATACAACTTTAGGCTGGTTAAACAAGATGCTCTGGAGTTCATCCACATCCATGTTTCCACAGACAAGGTACCCTACCATGTACTGCTAAGCAACAGGGCACCCTCTATGACACACGAAGCTCACAACTCTTACCTAGACCTACTGGAGGCATTCACCATCCAACCAAATACTCTATTCATGGGAGACTTAACCTACACCTCTATAAAGTGAAAAAGGTACACTGCCTCTAACTTACAGGCACAACATTTCCTGGGCTTTATCAACACAAATGCCCTGGACCAGATAGTGTACTGTCTATCCAGAGGATCAAACATATTGGACCTCATAAGCACAAACACTGGAGAGCCCCCCTTCCCCTCCAACATGTCATGCCCTCCCCGCTGAAGGCTGACCACAAAGCTGTGAAAATCCATCCAGAAAACGCAACTAAACCCATAACAGCTAGGAACTATTCTAAAGCAAACTACAACCTATTAAGCAACAGTTTTTCAATATTCACAGCTCCCCCAAACTCCAAGAACACAGCTACCTATGGAGAATTATTTATAGAAACCCTGAACAAGTATGTAAATGGCTGCCTTACCAACCAGAAGTAAGCCAGATCTAACAAACTACAATGGAGGAATACTTACCTTAACAGGCAATACAACAGAAATAATGTCATGGCCAAAACCAAAAACAGGAATTCTCACAGAGACAACAGCTCTCTGATTCAACTAAACAAGAAACTATGAGGTCTAATAAAATCTAAAAAAGACCAATTACAAGGTCAGAACAACTTCCCAGGCTAAGGGAAATCACAAGGCCTCCTTCATCTAAGGTAATACTCATCAGTATGAAGAAATGATGGTAAATGGCACAACCCTCACTGCCCAGGGTGACATAGCAAACCTACTAGCTGATAAATTTAGCTCTAAGTTCACCCCCCACTACACCCTGTGAAATCCTTTTTAGCATATTCTCCTCCAACCATCAACAAGGAACAGGTCCTGGAGGTGCTCACTAAAGCCAAAAGCATTGCTTCACTGAGACCCGACAATATCCCTGGTTGCCTCCTACATAGCCAAAAACATGACCTAGCAGGACCACTCGAGGTACTCTTCAACTAGAGCCTCCAAACCGGTTACATGCCAGGTGAATGGAGGGCCGCAGCTGTCATCCATTTTCATAAGAGTGGATCATCAACTGCCTCCAGGAACTACTGACCCAACAATCTGACAAATCTAATATGCAAAGCCATGGAATGAATCATCATTGAAATGAGCAACAAGGACATTGGCAACCTAGAGAGACTGGACCCTTCCCAGTATGGCTTTTCTAAGGGAAGGTCATGCTGACTTAACCTAGTAGACTTCTGCGAAAAGTCCATGGCTACGGAGGAGGGGAAAACTGGGCATATCTCCTACCTTGACCTGGCCAAGCCATTCAATGCAACATACACTGACAACCATACAAATGCACAGATCTAGTCCAGACAACTTCTGAACCAATCTAGAGTGACAACTCCAGTGTAAGTTTGGTCATAACACTAGCCAATTCCCCTATTCTTCCACATTAGTTCTCGAATGTAAAGCAGACAGAGGACAGACTATTTGGGGAAAAAAAAGAGGATGAGTTAAGGTAGATTCAGGAGAGAAATCACAGTGGCTGGTGAATGTACTCACCATAACCAACTGTTGTAAAGAGGCTTGTAAATGTCTAAAGATACTGTGGCAGTAGCCCTGTTCTGTGGTACAGAGGGATTAAGCCCTGACTGTAACATAGATGATCAGTGATTGAATAGCAAATTGAGCACTGGAACATTTTTTTTTAAATCAGTACATTCTGAGAGACTTTTTTCTCTACTTTGCATTTAAACTGTATTGTGTATTGTAGTCCCAAAGGCCTGGGGGTGGGGGTGGGGTGGGTCTGCAGTAACTGACTTTAGTCCTGCTTATGAGAAGTGCCCACTGTCCTACTAGCAGTCTTGTTGATATCAGAACACTACAGATACATTCATTCATAGGACATAGCATCATTTAGTTCAGGAAATGTTTAACGGGTGACATGATGCCAGGGTAATCCTATGAGCTAGGCTTGTAAAGGCTTCAGGGCCATTAGCCTAGTGCACACCTATGAACCTATGAGCCAAGCTGAGTAGGTTGGGAGTGAGTGATTCATGCTGGGTTTCCCATCCTGTGGGGAGGGAAGTAGGTTCCCAGTTAGGTAAATTGTTTTAGCACAAGCAGAGGCCAACACAACAGTAGCTCTGAATTGGGAGGATGCAAGCCTGGCACTTTCAAACCAGTGACAGGAGTTCTAATTGGTGCATGTGGAGGAGAATGCATGCAATGGCAGAGGGAATTAGGAGGTCCCTGCAGCGATGCAGGTGCTCACAGTCAGCCACCTGGTGTGGGGTTAAAGTCTATAGAAATGCCCTCATTTGCTGGGACGACTGTCAGACCACAAGCAACCCTACTAAGTATAATTTTTGTTGCTTTCCACATCTGAATACCTAGCGACTGTATTTCGCCTGCCTTTCTGTTACATTGAAGCTGTTTTTACTGCATTTAACTTAATATTGCACTTGGAATCCTTGTTTGTTACTATTTGACTGTATTTGTAGCAAATTCTTCTGTGTAAGTTGTAGTAGCTGATTCATAGCATTTATAAGTGTTTGCTGTACCTGTTTCTGCCTGTTCTGTGAAAAAAAAAGAAAAAAAAAAAAATATCTCTTGTTTTTCCTGCTTTACTAGTTTAGTCCAGTTTCAGAGTTGCTGATTCCTGGGCTCTGGTTGTAGTTCCTGTGTACTGTTTCCTTGCCTTATTTGGGGGAGAGGAAGTTACCTTGCTTACCAGTGGGAGTGGGAAGCATTGAGCTGCCTTTTGTCCAGTTTTGTGAGGTTTCAGCCAGTAACTAGTAGTTTATTGGTCGTTTTGGCCAGTTTCTAGCTTTTTCCAGCCCCTGGTATAAACTTTTAGCTTGTACCTACTCAGCACAGACTCCACGTGGGCCAGCAGAGTAATCCAGGCTGCAGAGAGCTGAATAAGCGACTTTTCTTGATACTAAGTATAATTTTTGTTGCTTTCCACATCTGAATACCTAGCGACTGTATTTCGTCTGCCTTTCTGTTACATTGAAGCTGTTTTTACTGCATTTAACTTAATATTGCACTTGGAATCCTTGTTTGTTACTATTTGACTGTATTTGTAGCAAATTCTTCTGTGTAAACTGTAGTAGCTGATTCATAGCATTTATAAGTGTTTGCTGTACCTGTTTCTGCCTGTTTTGTGAAAAAAAGAAAAAAAAATATCTCTTGTTTTTCCTGCTTTACTAGTTTAGTCCAGTTTCAGAGTTGCTGATTCCTGGGCTTTGGTTGTAGTTCCTGTGTACTGTTTCCTTGCCTTATTTGGGGGAGAGGAAGTTACCTTGCTTACCAGTGGGAGTGGGAAGCATTGAGCTGCCTTTTGTCCAGTTTTGTGAGGTTTCAGCCAGTAACTAGTAGTTTATAGGTAGTTTTGGGCCAGTTTCTAGCATTTTCCAGCCCCTGGTATAAACGCTGCGATGTAGGCGTTTTCAGCTTGTACCTACTCAGCACAGACTCCACGTGGGCCAGCAGAGTAATCCAGGCTGCAGAGAGCTGAATAGGCGACTTTTCTTGATACCAAGTATAATTTTTGTTGCTTTCCACATCTGAATACCTAGCGACTGTATTTCGCCTGCCTTTCTGTTACATTGAAGCTGTTTTTACTGCATTTAACTTAATATTGCACTTGGAATCCTTGTTTGTTACTATTTGACTGTATTTGTAGCAAATTCTTCTGTGTAAGCTGTAGTAGCTGATTCATAGCATTTATAAGTGTTTGCTGTACCTGTTTCTGCCTGTTTTGTGAAAAAAAGAGAAAAAAAAAAAATCTCTTGTTTTTCCTGCTTTACTAGTTTAGTCCAGTTTCAGAGTTGCTGATTCCTGGGCTTTGGTTGTAGTTCCTGTGTACTGTTTCCTTGCCTTATTTGGGGGAGAGGAAGTTACCTTGCTTACCAGTGAGAGTGGGAAGCATTGAGCTGCCTTTTGTCCAGTTTTGTGAGGTTTCAGCCAGTAACTAGTAGTTTATTGGTCGTTTTGGGCCAGTTTCTAGCTTTTTCCAGCCCCCTGGTATAAAATGAGCTGCCACTGTTGCACACTACGGCAGCGCCCGTTAGGCAGGTTTAAACTATTCGGCTACCTAAAGTCCACTCTTCAAATTTTCCTTAAAACTACCTTCCTCGAACTATACTACTGATCTAATCAGCTTATCCTATAACTAAAAAGATCATCTCCACTTGACTCCAAGTAGACTATTCTCTATCTGTTAAACCTAGCACTTGCTCCTACAGTACTTATTACCTTGATACGGCACTCTTGTCATAGATAGTACCCCAAAAGGTAACCCCATTTCTCGGTCACCCACGTCCCCTGAATCTTTTTTAAAGTTTTTGTCTATCCTTCTAGCATGTCGAGGGATCAGTTGCTAGTGTCCTCTCCTGCTCAGCTGGTGAACCTGGGAATAATGAGGCAATGTTACAATTGCCTCATGTACACAGACAACCCTCTCCTCCTCCCACAAAACACAAATACATGCGAGAGATGCAACTATACGGCCAAACTGGAGGCTGAGCTCTCTCAACACAGGACTGGCAAGACCAGTCAGGAGGAGAAGGTTACCACACACACTATAGACCTAGTCTCACATAGCACCATTACAACCTCAAATCATACACATAAACACACAAAGACATACTCGGAGGCTCTGATCAAAAATCTACCAAAACAGCAGAGGCCACCAAAGCAGACACCCAAACAACCACCACCTCAGAACACAACACCTGCAACACATAGACCTCACAGTCAGAGTGTCAAACAGTCACAGCCCTTAAGGCCAAACACAATGCCAGACACACTAGTCATTGGTGACTCCATAGTCAGACACACTGGCGTCCCGCCACCAGACTGAGTAAGGAGAAGGTCACAGTAAGCTGCCTGTCGTGCGCTAGAATCCGCCACATAACGCAAGCACTCAGGTCTCTCAACAGCAAGTACAAATATGACTCAGTCATTGTCCACGCTGGTGTAAACGACCTGAGACTTGGACTACATGAAAAGAGACATTGAGGAGCTCTCTGACTATGTAGCCCAGGCAGGTATGACCCTGACCTTGAGCAGTATCCTACCTTCACCAAGAGTGATGCCACAATACAGAGATAAGATGATCAGCTTTAACAATTGGCTTAAACACTGGTGTCATTCAAAGGGGATCCAGTATCTGTCTGCCTGGGATGACATGCTGGACAAGCCACGCTGCTTCGCAAGGGACGGCTTGCACCTGTCACCCCTGGGATCCGGATATTGGCAAAGGCTCTTGCCACCCCCATAGTGCCTTTTTTAGGCAAGGCTCAAATTCTAAACCTACCACCCTAGAACACAAAAAAGGAAAAAAACTAAGGGTAATGCTGCTCAATGCCAGAAGTCTCAATCTCAAAATGCACTTTTCGAGGCCCTTCTCAGTATGGAGAACATCGATGTCTGTGCTGTGACAGAAACCTGGTTCAAGGCTCCTGAGAGCACCCCAGCGCTATCAGGTTTTACCTCATATCATGCGTTCCGGCCCCAAAATCCGGACAATACCAAGAAAGGAGGGGGGGTATCCGTATTCATCAAGGACACCCACACCTCAAGACTGGTGGCAACGCACGATGCATCGGAGACCATCCAGGTGCAATTAACCATAGGCAAAACTGCTCTGCAAATTGTATCATGTTACAGGCCACCCTCACAAACTCAGGAACCTCACATTGCCTTCCTGAAAACACTAGAGGGGATAAATGTATCACCAAACACCATCATACTAGGTGACTTCAATTACCCTAATATAGACTGGGAACACTACTCAAGCCCAAACACCCTAGCCCAAAAGTTCCTGGAATTCATAAACTCAAATGCCATGGAACAACTAGTCACCACCCCCACAAGAGGAGATAACATACTTGATCTCATCATCACGAACATGGGAGCACAATGTTCAACACCGGAAGTATACCCCTCACTGGTGAGATCAGATCACAAACTAATCTCGCTGGAGGTCCTCATCCCACCCCACCTGAAATAAAAAGACCACAGTAAAGAACTTCTCAAAAGCCGACTTCACCCGTCTAAAGTCTAGTGTGGTCTCCTTTAAGGCCCCGAGCGGGAAAACAGTACTCAAGCCGCTGAATCACTTACAAACGCCTTCTACCAGCACCTGCAGGACTGCATGGATAAGGCAATCCCAAACAAAACAAAGACTCTTAGTACCAAAGGCAAGCGTCCAGTCTGGTGGACCCCAGCCATAAACAAACTCTACAATAAAAGGAGGAAGCTACTACAAGATAGAGCAAAATCCTTAAAAGGTAAGACACACTTGATCACTATAAGTAAAAAAGTAAGAGCTCTCATAAAAGCATAGAAAGCAAATTCGAGAGAAAAATAGCTAAAGACTCAAAAGACAATCATAAGGCCTTCTTTAGCTATGTTAGAAACCTGGGAGGAAACCCCAGATATGCAGAACTAGTTCAAAATGATGTGAAGATTACTGATCCTACAGACATTGCCAACATACTGGCTGACAGGTTCAGTGCAAACTTCTCCCCTCCCCAAAAGGAGATATCTATACCAAACGATTGCAGCCCCCAAACATCTCCAGCGCCCAAGTGAGAACTGCTCTCTCCAAAGCAAAAACACAGCATCCATGGGACCTGATGGTGTCCCCGGCTGTGTGCTCCACGAACTCAATGAGGAATTAAACCCACAGCTAGGACAGCTGTTTAATCAAAGTCTTACCTCTGGATACACCCAGGAGTGGCGCACTGCAACTGTGGTCCCACTTCACAAAGGCGGTGCCTCCACCGACCCTGGAAATTACCGCCCATTAGCCTGACAAGCCTTATCTGCAAAGCCATGGAGAGGATCATAATGGACCTCATAAATAAAGACATAGGGAATTTGCAGACTTTGGATCCAACCCAGTTTGGCTTTGTCAAAGGCAGATCATGCCTTTTAAACTTGGTTGACTTCTTGAAACAGTCACCAAAGCCATTGACGAGGAAAGGCAGTCCATACAGCCTACCTCGATCTGGCTAAGGCCTTGATACAATACCCCACTCGGGTATCATTGAAAAACTCATCAGCTTAAATGTTAACCCATACATCACAAGATGGATTGCAAACTGGCTGAGTGACAGAACCCACTGGGTCAGAGTTGCTGGCGCCATGTCAGACTCGAAACCTGTCACAAGTGGTGTCCCACAGGGCTCAGTCCTGGGCCCACTCTTGTTTGGCATCTACTTTTCCGAAGTACAAGCAAACACAGGAGGGTTATGGCTGACAAAGTTTGCAGATGACTGCAAACTGGGCGCCATAGTAGAAAACACATCTGACACAGATATCCTTCAGAAGGGTCTCACAGAAATGGATAACTGGTGCCAGAGCCACGGCCTGAAGTTAAATGCCAAAAAATGCATAGTCATACCCTTTGGGAAAAACAAGGTTACCCCTAGCTACCAAATAGGTGGAATCCACTGAGCACAGAAGAAGTTATCAGGGACCTGGGGACCCAGGTTGATAGTAGTCTGTCATTCGACACCCATGTAGCTAAAGGAGTTAGGAAGACCTTCTACATTGCCCACCTTATCATGAAGGGATTCTCATCTAGATCAAGGGAGGTCATAGTCTCCCTTTACTCATCACTCATCAGACCAATGATTGAGTACAATGCCCCATTTGGGATGTATCTGACCCGACACTTGCAGCAGCTGGAGAGGCCACAAAAGTTTCTCACCAAAAGGATAAAGGGTCTCAAAAATCTGTCCTATGCTGCCCGACTGAAAGAACTCCAGCTCTATTCAGTCGCCACGCTTGCTCAGAGGTGACCTTTGCCTAACATACAAGGCCATGTCAAACCCAGATTTGATGAATATGCTTCACCTCAAAAAATCTAGATCCATCAGAGCCACAAGGGCGGGAGACTTAAACCTCGACACGGCTATTAATAGGACGTGCTGGAGGGATAGATTCATCACCCAAAGACTCCCTATGCTGTGGAACAAAATCCCGGTACATGTGAGGCAGAGCACCTCGCTGGCCTTGTTCAAGAGAAATCTTGACCAATGGATGGGAGATCGCAGATATACCCCAGGGATTACCTCAGTGTCACTGCTCGACAGAGGCACAGCAAAATAATGGGTATAGTTGCCCATACTAAAGGGGTGGCGTAAGCCACAAAACGATGGGCTAGGCTTGTAAATGCCCTCGGGCAGATAGCCTAGTATGAACCTATGAACCTATGTATGATGGCCCCCTCTGGACAGTTCTTGCCCGCATACCGTACTGGGTATGTTCCTAGTACAGGGGAATGAGTAGGCAGAGACTGACTGGTAGATACTTCATAGTTAACAAACATGGGGTGGCAAAAAAGTGACCGAAAAAAGAAAGATACTGTAATACAGACAAAGGGTAGCTCCTTTCACAATAATGTATAAGAAGTGACAGCCGCTGTATAAAAACAATGTGGTGAATGCATGGAACAGCCTTCTTAATGGGTTAATACTCTCCAAAATAGTGCAAGAATTCAAGAATACATAAGGATGACAGGACTAATGCAGATCATCACTTAATTAGGATCATCAATTTATCATTTAAGGAAGGAATATTGGCAAGCAAAGTAATATAAAGTACTTGTTATCTGCTGTTGAACTCACAGTAATGACAAAGCATTTTAAAATCACCACTAAGTAAAGGTGATAAAAATTGTTTTATAAAGCATGCAATTCTAATCTACAAGTAAAATAATCCATTCTTAAATGGTTACTTAACTATGACATACACATCTTGGTCATTGTCCACTGTAACCATATTAGGCCAAGAGTGCCCAAATTTCAAAAACACATTATCTACAGTGTTTCCAACATTATTACTTCTTATTGTAGGAACGGTAATTATGCTTGTACATCCAGATGGGGACAGATGTGAAACTTTTCAAACTATAACTGGACTTTCATTCAGACTGTTGAATGGATTCTCAATATAACAGGTTTCTGTAAACACTAAGCTAATAAACTATCTTATCAAAGTCTCTGTAAAAACTGATAAAGTACCCCCATCGCAAAGGTTCAGAAATAATCCCAAATAGAATTCTTCAGGAAGAATGTTCCCTCTATACAGAATCAGGGCACATGGTGTAAGCAATCACAAAAATACTGCTTACTCAAACTATGACGTAGCACTCTAAGCTCAACTGTACCGTTGGATCCAGTTCAGCATAAAACAAGGTGGGAAGCAGAACTGCCTTACTGTGCACTTTTTATGAGAACAAGAAAACCCACAGTAAAATTAGAGAGTGAAAGCAACTGTCTGTAACTATATTTACAGAAGCAGTCTTAACTCCTTTTTGTTTAGGGTCCACCCTTTTTTTAAAGTCAGTGCCATAATTTAAGATCATACATAAGCATGTTTATATTTTAACAGGACAGAAAATAACAGTATGAACAAAAATCTGCTCTGTTTGAACAGAGGTATCTCATAATACAGCAGTTCTAAATGTGGTAATTCCTGGCTTTAGTTTCCTGAATGAGTCACTACAGGATGCACTGAAAACACTGCCTTTCTCTGTTGAGGGCAAAATGCTTCAAGTAAATGTCCATTTACAAACAAGAGACTTCTGAGGTTGTCAAGATGTTATCTTTTACAACAAAGTGAAGGATATCCTTCACTCAGTCCTTATGGCACAACAATACTGGAGGCTACAATGCTCCTTAAATTAAAAATATTACTATACATCATTTGTACCTATTTTTATTGTACAGTTTCTGTACATTTTGCAAGCACAGATCACTCTAAACGCAAGCAGGTATTAAACAGAACATTTCATTATGAAAAACAGAAAAAACAGTAGACTTAAAACTTCGTTGATGAGCTCAGTCACAAGTTACTTATTTATATTTGTTGACTGGGAGTGTCTGACTGGACGAAGGTCCATTTTCAGCGGAGGCCCAGGGAGAAAAACTCCACAGTTAAAATATACAGACAGTAGTTACATTGGATTTACATAGCAATTAACAATTTGATCAACATAGCGATTAACAATTACATAGTTACAGATGAAGAACGTAGTACATCAGTGGACAACTAGAATCTTTATCTGTGAAGTACATAACAGACATTAACATTTGTTACAATAAGAAGTTCTTGCTGTATAATAAGTAATTAGGCTTATGAGCATCCGAGCTTGCTATAAAAAAGGTAGTTAGTGGGGTGGAAAGAAAGGTAGTGGGTGGATGGGGTGGGTAATATTAGAGTGGGAGTTGCAAGGGCATAGCCAGCATGTTTTTAGGTGCGCTTTTAGTAAAGTTTTGAAGTGGGTGCATGATGGTACTAGGGTTGCTACCTTTTCACATGCCCAAAGTGGGACATTTTTGGTACAAACGTCAGATTTTGCAGGCCAAAACATACCTACGGCCAGTACAAAGGACAGAACTTCACTTTTTTTTGCCTAAATAAAAGCTTATTCTTGTAGCATTTTAGTTGCTTATTCTGTTTCTTATAACATTTAGATGTTTCAGATGCAAAATAACTGTTTTATGTAAGTATTACATAAAATATAGGAAATAATTTTGCCTTAAAATCTCAGGACATTCGCCATTTTTACAATTTTTTTGCAGGATACAACTGCCCAAAGAGGGACTGTCCCTCACAAAGTGGGACAGGTGGTAATCCTAGATGGTACGGAGGTAATTGTGGGTGGGAGGGAGTTCCATAATTTGGCTATGGTGCAAGAGAATAGTGCTTCTCCTGCAGAGTTATTGGTTTTAGTGATCTGAAAGTGATTTTTGTTGCTGGATCTTGGTGGTCTGGTGAAGTAATTTCCAAAAATCATAAAGCCCAGGTAGTGTTCCAAAGCAACAAGCCTTTAATTTGTCACAGACAAGCGATCCTCAGTAACAAAAAAATCAGAAATACTTTACAGCATAACAGACATATAAAAAAAACAACTTTTAACTAAAATCTAACTTTTAACTAAAATCGCAAAGTCAGTGTTATGCTTTTCTTAATACCTGATTTTGGAATGTGGGATGCAGATAGATAGGTAGTGCTTTCCTTAACTAGAATTTAGTTTGATCTAATCAGTAGTAGTATGTGGGGGTAGGTACTTGGTGATCTTCAATGCACTTTTACAACTCTGTTTATACTGTATATTGTTTGCCTGGAATAGGCTGGTTTAAAATTAAACAATATGTATATTTTCCACACCTACTTCTAAGTGTATAAAAGATGATATGTTTAACAATGTAAAGTATTTCTGATTTTTTGTTACTGAGGATCGCTTGTCTGGGACGAAGAAAGACTTGTTGCTTTTGAACACTACCCGGGTTTCATGACTTTTGGAAATTATTGTGACTGAGCTCATCAATGAAGTTTTAAGTCTACTAGTTTTTCTGTTTTTCATTATAAAGTGCACCTTAGCCAATTAGACTGTATTGTCACTAGTCCATCATAGAGTGATAACCAAAAGTTATGTACTTGCCATAATGACAGGTCTGCATGGAAGTGGCACATTGTTCAGCCACCAATGCAGAAACACCAGCTTTCAGTCTGCTCAGCATGGATAAAACGTTTACAAGTGTCAGCTCCTCCCCTTTAGCCTTGATGCCCTCCTGAGTGCCATCATTTTCTCCAGATGTGGAGTAAGCTGCCCACAAACAGAACACAGCCAAATACGTGCAGAACCTATCCAACAGGCAATCTGAGAAGCTTCTCCAAAAGGTGAGGCCACAGCTGTCAAGTTCAAAAGGGGCTATGAGAATGACCCTTGTCTTGCCTAATTTTGCTTTCTCCAGAAAATGAGAATAGGAAGAAATTACAAAAGGCATAAGAAAGACCTGGTGGCCATTGCTCAATTACAGCATCCTTAAAAATGTTGCTGCACTTGGTATTAGTAAGGGAAGCAAAGCAATTGCAGCAAGGCCTCCCCACTTTGGTAGAACAGGACTGTGCCACTATTTAGTGGAGGGGACCACTCATATGATCCGATGATCACATGGCATCAAGAAGGTACTGTCCAAGTCCATTTGCCAGACAGATGAATCAAAGTTTACAGCAACCAGAAAGGAGTCAGATAGCACAGCCAGTTTTGATAACCCTAATACCTGTCAACAACGAAGATAGGAGAGAGTTCTTCTTTGCTTGTTAACATACAATGCCACCAACATGCTGTTGCAGTATATGGCAAACAACCCTCCAAGAATGGAAAACTGGAACATTTTCAAAGTGAAAAAGGCCACCCTTGTCTTAAGGACATTAATATATAAGCTAATTATACTGTGTAACCAGGCATCTCGAACTGTCTGCTGTAGATGATGGCCCCTAGTGCTGAGGCATCGATGGTGACAAGCCACCAGAGGGTTGCGAGTTCAAGGGGGGTTGCCAACAGAAAGAATGGAAATAAAGAGCCACCATATCAGCTGCCTTCACCATGTTTCAGAAATCCTGATATGGACAGATATCAAATCTAAGCACTGGGTCCACTGACTCATTAATGTCCACTGGAAGCTTATCATATGATACCGTGTGTGCAGGAAATGAGAATAATTGTGGCTATCATGAGCCACAATGCTCAGAGGCACATGGCTGCTGACAAAGACCTGGCCTGAAGAATTTTGGAGATCATAAGCGGGACTGAAGGAATACTTTCTGGGGGAAGTTTTCCCTTACAAAGAAAAATATCCAGTCAAACTATAAAGGTGAAGGCCTGCATTCATAGTAATCCTCAGGGCCAGGAAAGTACAGTTGTGTACATTAACCATAAATGTAGATGTTTGAGTGTATTCACTGTTGCAGTCATTACATTTGTGTAATCTGCTGGCAAGTTGCCCTCAGTCGACCTGATTAACAAAGTCTTGGGTCCTGCGTCGATTGCTGTCCCTTCTTCCATGACGTCAGGTCATCAGGGGTATAAAACATGCAGCCGATGCCATTACATCAGTTTTTCTTGCCTCAGATGTCAGGTGCCCCCCAAATGGGCAGCAAAGTATATAAATAATTAAATATATATATATACCTCCAAACAAAAGCAAATACACCAAAAAGGCTTTCAAGTGTAGTAAAATAAAGCATAGTAAGAGAAAAAACAGGGGGCTGGAGAGAGGGTAACCAGGACTGCAACAGTGAATACACTTGAACGTCTACATTTATGGTAAGTGTACACAACTGTACTATGTTCTTCGTGTTTCACTGTTGCAGTCATTATATTTGGGTAGATTCCCAAAGCTAAGGTTGGGAGGCTGGACTTATACAGTATTAGGACCGGCTATAAGGCCCTGCAAAACAGCAGTGGCAAAGCCAGCTCTGGATTTAGAGAAAATTGGTAAATGATAGTGCTTGGTGAAAGTATGTACAGAACTCCAGGTAGCAGCTTCTAGAATATCCCTGGTAGGAACACCTCTGGGAAAGGCTGTAGAAGTAGATGCAGCCCTGGTGGAATGGGATCTGATCCCCTGGGGGAAAGGTTTTCCACGATGCTTATAACAGAAATGAATACAATGACTTATCCATTTGGAAATGGTTTGCTTTGAAATAGCCTTTCTCTCTGCCTGTGCAGCAAATGCTACCAGCAGTTGTTCAGATTTTCTTCGAGATTTAGTCCTGTCCAAGTAAAATCTAAGTTGCCTGTGTACATCCAATGAATGCAGAATCCGCTCCCCTTTGTTCTGTGGACTGGGAAAGAAAGTTGGCAAATTAATGGACTGATTAAGAGCCACACTGGATACCACCTTGGGCATGAAGGATTGGTTGGTCCTGAGTGACACCCTGTCCGCATGAAAGATGATGAAAGGCTCCACTGCCATAAGGGCCTGTAATTCAGAAATCCTTCTAGCCGAAGTGATTGCTAAAAGGAAGGCTGTTTTCCAGGAAAGAAATTTTAAGTCTGCAGTAGCAGCTGGCTCGAATGGAGGTAGAGTGAGTTTCTCCAATACAAAGTTAAGGTCCCAGGCAGGAGTTGGAGCTCTCCTGGGTGGCCCTAAGTTTTTGGCCCCTCTGAGATACTGCTTTAGCAGAGGATGAGAGAAGGGGGGCGGTTCTGTGTTGTAATGAGCTGAAATGGCTGAGGCATGGATTTTTATGGAAGAAAAGGATAGGCCCTTGTGAAGCATCTCAGTTAAGAATTGCAAAATCTGAGGTAAATCAGACACTGCTGTGCTCATCCATTGAGATTGATTCCAGGCACAGAATCTTTTCCATTTGTCAGCATAAGATTTCTAGTACTAGGTCTTCTCGCCTCCAGAATGACATCCATCACAGGTTTGCTGAGGGAATTTAAATGATTAGCCAAGCTGCAAGATTCAATGTTTGGAGCTGAGGGTGCAGAATTTGGTCATTCTGCTGAGACAGTAAGGAAGGTGTCTGAGCCAGGTGCCATGGAGAAATTTGTGACAGACTGCGTAGGAGTGGGTACCAGTGTTGGCAAGGCCAATCTGGAGCAAGCAAAATCATTTTTGGTTTGTCTGGTTTGACTTTTAGTAGTACTTTGGAGAGCAAAGGCAGAGGGGGAAAGGCATAGACTGACAGGTTTTCCCAGCTGAAGGACAGAGCATCCACTTTCCAGGCTTTTTTGTGAGGAGTTCTTGTGCAAAATTTGTCCAACTGGTAGTTCTGGGGTGAGGCAAAGAGATCTATGTCTGGGCTCCCCCATTTGCGTGTCAACATGTTGAAAATCCGTGGTTCCAGTTTCCATTCGTGTGGGTCCATGAGATTTCTGCTTAGTTTGTCTTTCAAAATATTCAGCTTTCCTGGCAGGAACTGAGCTTGTAGTTGTACTTAATAGCTCAAGGCCGTGTTCCACAATACCATGGCTTGTCTGCAGAGGGGGTATGAATGTGTACCCCCCTGCTTGTTTATGTACCACATAACTGTAGTGTTGTCAGTCTTTACCATTAGTTGCCCTGGATGAAGGTAGTCATTGAAGGCTGTCAGTGCATTCTGAACAGCTAGCATTTCTTTTTGATTGATATGAAGGGGCATTTGATTCGGGCTCTATTTGCCCTGAATGCACTTCCCTGCCAGATGAGCCCCCATGCATAGTCTGATGCGTCTGTAGTTAGGGTTTGGGTGGCAGGGGGTGGAGTGAATGGCAGTCCCTTGTTTTGGTGGCAGGCCTCTGCCCACCATAGGAACTCTAGTTGCAGGCAAGATATGTTAGGAATCACTGTTTCCAGGCTGTGAAAATGTTGACTCCATAAACTTTTTAGGTACCACTGAAGTTTCCTCATATGCAGTCTTGCATATGGTATTAGAAAAATGCAGCAGGCCATGAACCCCAAGGCTTGCAGTATTTGTCTTGCAGATAGCAGGGTTTTTGTGGCTACTTGTCACCAACTGAATTTGCTTTTCTGATGTAAGGTAAGCCATCTGGGCAGTTGCATTCAAGCTTGCACCCAGGAATGTAATTTTCTGAGAGGGTACTAGTTGTGATTACTTTTCATTTATGGTGTACTCTAGACAAGTTAGAACCCTTTTTACAAACGCCAGATGTTTTAGAAGAATGCCCTTGTTTTATGTCTGAATTAGACAATCGTCCAGGTATGGATATATATGAATATTTATTTGCCTGCAAAATGCAATTACTGGAGCCAGGCACTTTGTAAAGACCCTGGGCACAGTAGATAAGCCAAAAGGCAGTGCAGAGAACTGATAATGCAAGTAGCCTGCTTTGAAGCAGAGGTATCTTCTGCAAGATTCCCTGATTGGGATATGCAGGTAAGTCTCTTTTAGATCTAGAGTTGCCAATCAGGCATCTTTGCCTAGCATAGGAAGTAACTGGTGAAGAGTCAGCATCTTGAATTTTGGAATGTCCAGAAAGGTGTTTAGAGTTGACAGGTCCAGAACTGGACGCCATGATTTGTCTTTTCTGGGTACCAAGAAAAGTCTGGAATAGAAACCTAGTCCCTTTTCCTCTTTTGGTACTAGCTGAATAGCCCCCATGTTTAAGAGGGAAAGTACTTGTTTCTGAGCCTCTGCCCGCTGATTTGGGGGCAGGTCTGGCCATCCGTTTACAGTTGTCAATGTGTGGAAATGGAATATGTATCCCTGGGGCACTATATTTAAAACCCATTTGTCCTGCGTTATAAGTTGCCAGTCTTTTGCATGAAGTGCCAGTTTCCCCCCCAAAGGGGCGGCTAAAAGGTAAGTGCTTGGTAATTCTAAAGGAAAGTCATTGAGACTGTTTACCATTGGGAGGTGTCTTGTTGTTTCCAGATTTGGAAGAGGAGGCTCCCCATTGCTTAGTTCTGAAAGTCCCTTGGGACTGAAACCTGGTGCTATTGGAATGTCTGGGTTTGGCCTGAGTGGCTCTAGAAGGAACTGGAAAGGACCATTTCTTAGTAGGCCAGTGCCTACTAAATCTTGGCGGTTGTACTTGTAAGAAATATTTCACAGTTTGCATAGATTTAGCTTTATCTTCCATCTTTTTTAGAACTTCTTCAGCCTTATTGCCAAACAGACGGTCCTGCTGCAAAGGAGCATCCAACAATTTTGCTTTAACATGATCAGGCAGAGATTGCTCCTTAAGCCAAGCATGCCTTCTAAGCACAGATCCAGTAACAGCAGCCCTGCAAGAGTCAAAACCACATTGCAAAGTACGTTTTCCAACTTTTTCAGCTGAGTGCAATAAATCCTGTAAATCTTTATTTTCTACACGGTCAGAAATCAACATCATTTTCTGTTTAAGCAGTCCAATGATATGCTGCTATTTTAGCATAAGGAATTGACAGTTTAAAGCCCTGATTGCCAAGGTTGCAGAAGTATAAACCTTTTTACCCCATCTAGCCAGCGCCCTGGAGTCTCTATCAGAAGGGGTAGGATTTTTAGCAGTAGAAGCCTTAATGCCCTTGGGCCCCTGAGAAATGATTTCAGGGTCCGCAGCAGGATTTTTGAAAAGGAATTTGTGGGAGTCAGGAACCCTGTAGTATCTGTCTGGCTTACAAGGGGCCGGAGGCAGAGAATCAGGAGCCATACTGGATTCTGAAAACACATCAACAATGTCTAGTACAGGAGGTATAGCCAAAGGCCTATGCTGAGGAAGAAGGAAATCCCTAAGCCTCTTTTTGGATTCAGAAAAATCCTGACTTTCCCAATGGAAATGCTCCCATAAGGTATGTAAAGTTTCCCCAAAAGAAAAATCCTCCGAGGGAGAAGCAGAAAGAATGGAATCATCTGCATCAGAGTCCTCATAAGTAGGTATGGACGAATCCTGTTCATTAGAAGAGTCAGAAGAAACAGAGTCCTGTTCAGAAGATTCATAGTCAAGTTCAGCCCTAGGCCTCTTAGTAGGGGGGGGGGTTTGACTACCCCTGATTAGAGCAATTAAATCTTCAACCATTTTGATCATTTGTTTTTTGGGCATAGGGGCCTAAACATGTGGCCTTGGCGTCAGTTTTTTAGACATAGATCGAGATTTTGACCTTAATATTGAAGGTGGTGTCGCTTTAATATACAAATCTGTAAGCCTAAATATGCCCTCAGAAGCTGGTGCCTGCACAGCGGCTCCGGACCCATCCAAGGTAGAGACATCCACGGGTTCCATAGGTGAAGCATCTCGCGGCATACCGGACTCCGAATGGGTCTCATTAGAGGCCTGCGAATCAGAAGTAGTGAGTATCAGGGGCTGCAAAAGCGCCTCACTGAGTACCGGCGAACTAGCGACTGGCTTAGGAGAAGCGTTGTCAGCAGTTTTGGACCTCAACGGCCTGTCTCTGTCTTTTTCTTTGCATTTTTTCGGTAGTCAGATTGCTAACCAACGTCATTTCTGGATAATTAAACCGAGAACCAAAATATTTAGAAGCAAAAATGTACTGACGATGGATAGTGCGCTGATTAAATAAAGCACAAAACCGACACCAAGGTACGTTGTGGTCAGGGCCTTGGCAAGGAATACAGTACAAATGGAAATCCTTATGAGGTATTTGTTTCCCACAAGTAATACAATTATTAACTTTTACTGACATCGGTAAGGAGCAAGAAAAAGTTTCCCCAACGGGGTACTTAGCTTTTTAGTTGAAGACTTCGGTTCTGAAACTCGAAAACGAAAATTTCACCTGAGAACTGCTTCTGCTTCGGGCACCATGCAACAAGAAAGACTGATGTAATGGTGTCGGCTGCATGTTTTATACCCCTGACATCATGGAAGAAGGGACAGCAACTGACGCAGGACCCAAAACTTTGTTAATCAGGCCGACTTGAGAGCAACCTGCCAGCAGATTACCCAAAAGTAATGACTGCAACAGTGAAACACGAAGAACGTCTGCTAAAGTAGAGAATCCTTAGTCAAGATTAATTTTTCTAAAGCCAGACTAACAAGGAGTCAGTTATCCAGGTATGGGAAGACTCTGACACACTGTAGCCTCTGGTTCAATGCAACTTTGGCCATGCACTTTGTAAATAGTCTGGGGGGCAAAGGATAGTCCATATGGAAGAACCTGGAAGTGATAAAGACTGGCAGATGCCTAGAAATGTAGGAGACTCCTTGGCAATCCTGGCAAAAAGGTATGCGTCTTTGAGTGCCAAAGAGCACATGCATTCGCCTTTTGAAATACAAATAATCAATAGCACCACAACTATCTGGAGATGTTGCTTTGGGATAGAATGGATGAGGCCACTTAAATTCAATGTGGGAGTGAGATTTTTGGCCTTTTGGTACATTAAAAACCTGGAGTTAAAGTTGCACTCTCTCTAGTCAGGTGGAACCTCTTGGATTGCTCTTTTCTGGAGGAGATTTGAGACCTCTAATAATATTAAACACTTCTAATGGGATGTGACACTGGGAAGAGAAGTGGAGGGTGTGGCTGGAGAGGGGATTCTATTTTCCAATATCTACTTGTCAGGTATGAAGGGCATGAAGTACTGAGAGATGAAGGGATATACAACTCTCTATTGCCTCCAAAGTGGAACAATCAGAAAACGTCTCGAGGAGTCTCCCCTCCTTCCACTGTTGAATGACAAACCCTTGGTTGAATCAAGAATATCTACCATTTAGCTGGCATCCATCCCAAAGATTTCATCACTGCTTCCATGTTGGTTGCTTCAAGAATGCAGTAAACTCTGTAGCTGTTGGCAGCACCTTAAACATATTTCTCTTTTGTGTCCTAGAAAAGGAGTGCTGGGAAACCATAAACTTCAAACCAACAACCATAAGGGATTCACATTCCCTTTCATTATCCTCCAAGTCCAAAAGGTTAGAATAATTAAATGAGACATTAAGAAATGACATCTTCAAATTCTCTACAAAGTTGATGAGGTGGAGCCATGCATAAAGGCAGACTGTTACTGGCAACCCTGCACTTTGTTGTACCATCTGCCAAGCTGTGGGAAAGATACATGGTGAAATATGTCATGTGGAAGGAGCAGCTTCCTGACTGGAGAATTTTGCAAGCAATTCTTTGTCAGATACCTATTCCAGTGCTGCAGACACATTGTTAATGATATTGTGCCAGATTTGTAGTATATGACCTTGGTACTAAATGCCCTGATAGCCAAGATACAGGATGTACAGACCAGCTTCCCAAAGTAATTCATCATCCCAAGAGCCTTCCAAGGACAGTAATCCATCACTGACAAGGGAATAAAGCCCTGACTATGGCACAGGTGACCATAGTTCAATTGGCAGCTTGGACACTTGACAACAAGGCAGGGCAGATGGGTGTACCCATCCTGAGGGTGAATGCACTCAGACACAACTTAACAGTTGATTATTAGTACAGTCTGGGGACAAATAGGAAGTGCTGCCTACACGGTAGGAAAGCCGGGGTTAACTTGCACATGGAGATGTGAATCATATGCCCAAAGACCACTGTCCATCACTCTCTTGGGTATAACAAGTGGGTAGGATGCAGGGATAAGCTTAAAGAAAAAAATCTCCCTCAGCAGGAATGTGATATTGTCCTATGTAGCCATGACCACCTCAATGGTCCCAAAAACGGGTCAGAGTAAACAGAGGTGCAGCAAGGAGGTTCAGAAAACCCACTGGATAAGCAGAGATCCTGGGAGCAGCCAACAGTAATTTGCAGGGAGTAAAAAAAACTCTGGAGGGTGGATGACTAGGCTCTGTGGAATTGGAGTTTTCTTTATGGCCAATGCAGTGATAACTGAGTCCACTAGAAGTTTTCTGCACCTACCAGTTCAAGTCTGTAGCAGGGCAGGATTTTGGCTGGCCTCCTAGATATGTTCAGGTATCACAATGTCTGGTTTCTTTCACGCTTCCCTGGAGACAATCACCATCATTTTGTTTGCAGTGGGTACTGCCAAAAAAGTGAGGGGAAAAGATGTGAAGGCTTCCTTACAGTACCCTTTTCTGGAAATGGGTGGAGCTAATGGCCATCCTTCTTATCCTGCATCATTAGTAATATTTTTCCTGTGAAAATTGGAATCAGCCTCATCTCCACCATATGAGTCCACCACTGGAGACACTAATGGGAAGTCAGTGTGCTTTCTCTTGTATGATGTATTACAATGTATCCTTGGTGAGTAGCTCTTCCTGGAGGAAGATGTGGATGGAACATGGATCTCAGATTCTCAAGAATGCGTCTGCTGAGGACCTTCAGACCTTCTGTTCTGGTGACAATAAGCTCACCACTATCAGAAGCAGTCCTGGACTAGACTCTGTGCAAAGCTGGAAATGGAGCAAGCACCATACTTCTCAACCTCTTAGAGCATGAAATATGGACAAAGCCCCAAATAAAGGGGGGACAAAACCCCAATAATAGAGACACTTTTTTAAATATTGCTTTTACAAACTTATAAAGTTGATGGAATCACAGGTTTTGCATTAACATTAATGTTCTGAAGGATATGAAGTCTAAAACTCAAATGTCTGCCATTATACTTCTCACTTCAGTCCTCAATGATTTGCCAGTGTTTTGCAAGAAAACCACAATTTTTTGAGAAACACACCAAAAATATGAGGCAAAAATCTGGACATTCTGTGAAAATCTGGACAGCTGAGGTATGGCAAACACCCACAGCAACCTCTGATGCAAGGGCTGCAACATCAGTCCTAAGACCGACAGATACCTCTATTGACAAAAATGGCATAATCGGTGACAGCTTACCACTGATCTCCAGTGATATAGAGATAGAAGAATGACAGCAGTTCCCCTCACCAAGTGGTTCCCTGGTGCCAGTGTCAATAATTAAGCTCTCAGATCCCAAGGACTCAAAGACCAAGAACTCTAAATTCCTAACTGGTGTCAGAGAGGTGAGCACCAAGGATAGGAACGTGGTGCTATCCAGGTCTAGCCCAGAATGAGATGGGGATGGGATGAAACACAAATCCCCCTGATCTGCAGTGCAGCCTTTGACAGCCTCAAGTTATAAATATAGAGAGACACCAACCTGTAGAAACAAAAAGAATGACAAAGCCTAGAGAGGGAAACCTTGGGAAGGACTAGCTCAGAAAGGGATGGTACATTATCTCTTCTAATAGAATCTATCCTGAAAGATTTGGAAGGATGAGAATGGATGATCCTCCATTACATGCACAGTTAATTCAAACACACCAATATTTGTGGAAGACTCTCTTCTGGAAACATTTGGTGGAGATACTTCAGAGAGAATAAACTAAATAATCCAAAGACCAGAAAGGAGAAGACAATCACCTTGAAAACCACGATTTATTGTAGACAATGTTCCCCACTAAAGGGACTTCCTCAGAACAATGTAAAACATAAACACGCAGATCTATTTATACTCCACCCTAATTAAACAATTACATTAAATCACTAATTGTTAAAAACATCAAGTATTTAAAAAAACACATTTAAAACAGACAATAACATCCACAAGTTGTAATTTAAACTAAACATGAAAACTTAATTATTTTTCCTATAAAAACATGTTGTTGGCTTACCACCATTTATTTATTTGTCCCTCATTTACCCCAATATATTACGCAATTTTAAAATACTCGAAATAGTGATCATTTCACTTATTCCAGGGTAATGAGAAGCATTTAAAACAGTTGCCATTTCAATTCCATAATATCTAGATGCACATCTAATATTCTTCCCTGCACATCTTTTTGCAACTGTTACACCAATATAAATTTAAAATTATGTCCTGCATAGGTATGTGTATGTCTGAACAATGGATTGGTAATTCTGTTGTTCTTCCAAGAAAGGAACTTCAAAGGACAAGATAATGCAGGCTCAAAAGGGGGAAGAATGAGTTGAGATAGTACCAAATTCAGATTCCAGGGAGTAACAGGATGTCTGATAGGTGGCCTAAGGTGATGAGTTCCTTTTAAAAAGGCTTTACATAACCTGTGGGACATAATGTTAGAACCACTGCATCCCACATGGAAGTTAGACATGGCAGCCAATTGAACCCTTATCGTAGAAGCTGCCGCACTATCGTGAAAGAGCAAAGTCAGGAATTCCAGAATACTATGAATAGGGGTGACATAGGAATCAATACCATGCTGAGAAGCTCAATGAACAAATCGCTTCCATTTGTTGTTATAAAGTTTCCTGGTGGAGACTTTGTGAGAGGAAACTAAAATATGTTGAACCGCAGGAGACAAATATGTGACCTGGCTAGGTTTGAAGTGGTGCAGCCAAGTTGTCAGTTTGAGAGAGACAAGAGAGGGATGAAGAACTCCCGATGAATGAGTCAGAAGGTCTGGCATTGGGTCCGGAACCCAAGGTTTTTCCACTTGGTATTGCTGTAGGAAGGGAAACCATATCTGCCGAGGCCAAAACGGGGCTATTAGAATAACAGTCCTTCTCAGGCTTTTGGCTTTCTGTAAGAATCTGGGGATTGGAAGGAATGCATAAAGGAGACCCGAGGGCCAATCGTGTACAAGTGAGTCCCTTGGGCTGTCTCCCGGTGGAGGGTACAGGGCAAAGTAGCTTCTGCATTTGGCATTCATTGGGGATGCAAAAAGGTCGCAGCAAGGCCGGCCCCATCTGTGAAATATCCTTTCCGCCACTCGTTCTTTGAGGGACCACTCGTGAGGCAACAGAATGGCTCTGCTCAGTTTGTCCGCTATCATGTTGGATGACCCAGGTATGTGCATTGCTATCAGAAAGCTCCCGGTGGATACAGCCCACTGCCAAACTCTCAGGGCCTCTCGGCATAAGGGGTAAGACTTGGTTCCCACTTGCTTGTTGATGTACCAGACTACCGCCATGTTGTCTGTCTGTATTGCAATTGTCTCTCAAGATAGAGAGTCGTGAAAGTGTTGCAACGCTAGAAACACTGCTCTCAACTCTGGGACATTGATATGCAAATGAGATTCCATGTCTGACCAAGTGCCATGGACAGTTCTTCCCTGAAAAAGCCCCCCCCCCCCCTATCAGGGAAGCATCTGTGGTCACTGTGGCTGTGGGAGGGGGAAGTACAAATGGGCGACCTACAGTAACTTGGTGGCTGTTCAACCACCAAAGAAGGTCCTTTTTGCAAGCATTTGTCAGAAGAATCCTGTGTGACATTGGAAGCTGTTGATAAGACCACTGTGTGAATAGTAACCACTGGAGTATCCTCATGTGCATTCATCCCAGAGGAACCGCTATAAATGTCGCTGCCATGGTGCCGAACAGCTTCAGAACCTGGAATGCCAGAACTCTCCTTTCTGTTAATGAATGGGACACTTGACTTCGCAAAGATATTACTCTTTCTTGAGGCAATCTGACCAGGGAGGTGGTGGTGTCTAGATCTGCTCCTATAAAGGAAATATGCTGCGACGGCAATAAAGCAGATTTTTTGAAATTTAAGGTTATGCCCACCCTGGAACACAGGTTGATAGTGTAATCTCTGGCACAAATTAGTTGATGCCTGGTGGCGGCGGTGAGGAGCCAGTCGTCCAGATATGGAAACACCTGGAATCCTAAATGTCTCAGGTGTGCCGTGACCACTGCCATACATTTGGTGAACACTCTGGGGGCTGTGGTGAGACCAAAGAGCAGAGCTCGGAATTGGTAGTGACTGGCCCCCAGCCGGAAACACAAGTGATCTCTGGATGGCATGGCCATTTTGATGTGGTAGTACGCATCCTTGAGATCTATAGAGCACATCCAATCACCCATTTCGAGAAATGGAATTATCGATTGAAGCATGACCATCAGGAACTTTTCCTTTTTGACAAAAGTGTTTAGTTTGCTGAGGTCTAAGATGGGCCTCCAGTCCCCTGTTTTCTTTGGAACTAAAAAGAACCTGGAGTAAAGTTCGGGATCCTATCTGGTCCGCCGGGACTGGCTGGATGACTCTTTCTAGCAGCCTTTGAATTTCTATGGCTGCTAGATTACGCAGACTAGGTGGAATGTCTAAGATTCTTGTACGAATGGAAGGGGATTCTGAAAAGGGAATGATGTAACCTCTGGTAACTATGCATTTTACCCAAGACTCTGAAGCAATTTCTAGCCAGGCGTCTGGGTATACAGCTAAGTGACCCCCGACTGCCTCCAGAGCAGGACGGTCGGGCCTCCTTTCAGGAGCGCTGATAGGGCTTGCCAAGGAACTGCTCCCTGTCACCCTGGTTCTGCGGACCCCCTCTGCCACCTGGGTGGCATCTACCATTATACCCCCTTCCTCTGCCCCTGGAGGGGGGTTCACTACATGTGTTCTGGAAAGCTCCTTCAGACTTTTGGAACCACATTTTTCCACCTTTCTGCCCTTTGGGGTATGGTCTAGTGGGAGTGGAAAAACGGACTTCTATGGCAGATAGAGTCTTTCCTTCCTGCTCACACCTAGTGAGTGTCTCCTTGACTTTAGGCCCAAACAAGGAAGAGCCATCAAATGGGGTATTAACAAAAGAAGACTTGAAGGCTTCTGTAAAGGAGCATAAGCGCATCTAGGATTGTCTCTGCAGAGCTATCGCTGAACCTGCTGCCCAGCTCGATCCATCAAGCTGCATAAGAAATGAGCAGCATGGAAGAGGTCACAATAGAATTAAGGGTGTTAAGCTGTGCCGTCACTTTCTCAGAAACGGCATCATCTGTTTTGCCCTGTAGAGCATCTCCAAGCTCTTTGAGGAGATCTCGTTAAAGATGGGTAAAGTGGGTTAAATACTTGAGCAATCTCATTGCAAATGTCGCAGAACTAAAGATTTGTTTCCCTTATCTGTCCATCGTCCTAGTCTCTTTATTAGGAGGATGAACAGAAGAAGAGGTTTCTGACATCACTTTCTTGGTGGCCACCGCTACCACCATGGCATAAACGGGGACTCCATTCATAAGAAAAGACCCGTCTTGAGGGGAGGTGATAAATTTGTTGGGCCTCTGAGGGACCGGTTCCTTGGAATCAGGAGACTCCCACGCCCTTCGAGCGACCAAGTCTATTAATTCGCCAAAGGGCGGAGTAACTCAGGAGGTGGAAGGTTGAGACACAAAGGCCTTCAGGAGCACCAACCCATCCTCACTAGGGGTAAGGGACTGCCAGTCACCCCTCTGCCTTAATATTTCCAGGATGTCTGCAAATGAGATATCCTCAGAGGAGGACTGTGGGGACTCTTCTGATTACTCTAAGTCGGTGTCTGATGTTAAGGATTCCTGAGGGGAATCCAAATGCCTCCTCTTGCATAGTCTCTTTCTGGGGACTTCATCAGTAGGGGGCATCTGGTGAAGTCTCAGTCAAGCAGGGGTCACCCAATGGGGTTACCTGAGGCTCTGGGTCTCGACGCTTGGTAGGGACCTGTGGTGTAGGGACAGAATGCGGCCCTTTAGGGGAGGAAAAGGAAAGATTCGAAGAGGTAAGTGACTTTACAGACATGGCCCTCCTCATGGCATTGAAGGCACTGGTTTCCTGACCCAAGGAGTCCGCCGGTTCTGAAGAAGATGGCAACCTCCCAGGGGCGGAGACCACGGGCTCCGAACCAGAGGACAGAACTGAGCTCACCTGCGCCGAAGCCCCGAGAGGGAGAGTCGGAACCAAAGCATCGGTTTGACTCTCTCCCCCAGACCCAGCGAGAGAGTGCCAGCTCCGAGACTCTTCAATCGGAACAAAAGAAGTCAAGGTCGATGAGGCCAAGGGCACTGGAACAGGCCTCGGCTCCGAGGGTTCCACCACTATCAGATCCTCTTTTTCGGGATCTGAAGGCTCAACTGGCCTTGGAGGAGGAGCAGAAATCATGGTTGGGGGGGGGGTCGTAGGCTTCAAAGTCAGTTGGGTCGAAGCTGAAAGCAATTTGGCCAGGGCCGGGTTCACCAAAAGTCTCTGCACCACTCGGTCCACATCGATGTCAGAAAGGGTACTAGAAGTACGGTTCGAAGGAGCCGAAGAAGCCACCGACTTAAGGATCAAGGACTTTAAAACTTCCGACATCGGCTCCAACACTATGATTAGGCTCCAAGATAAGATTTTGGTGCATGGCTCCGAAGGCTGCGGAGCCAGCGACAGAGTCTTCCCAGAGGTGCTCGGAACAGAAGACTTGTGCTCTGATGACACCTTAGAAGACTTCGACCCCTTTGAGGACTTGGAGGTCTAGTCAGTCTCGTCTAATGCTTCTTGAAAATCTGGATTCAGCAACCCTCTATCCACCAATTTCCTTTGCCTTTCTAATAAAACCCTGCCACTGAAGGAATGGCAGATAGAGCAATCCTCTTGCAAATGTAGTGGACTCAAGCAGTACACACAAGAAATGTGGTTATCAGTGATGGACATCTTCTGTCCACAGTCACACCTCTTAAATCCTGATTTTTGTTTCTCAGACATGATATCAAAGAAAACACACATATCAGATCCCTGATAAACAATGATATCAATAAAGTAAAAAAAAAACCCACTAAAAACTCCTAGAAAGTTCAGATCCCTGAACTGCAATTGACTACAAGAATTATTTGACACAAAAAAAATTCAAATACAACAAATCTAAGCACCTATGAACAATGAGGGGATAGGGAATTAAATTTGACAGAGCCCTGTCAAGTAAAACGCAACTCAAGAAAAGCTAAAGGCCTAGGAGCAACCGCTCCAATTATAAAGACAAAAAAATATACAGTTAACTCACTGAACAACAATTACAAGAAATATGAAAAGTCTCACAAATATCAGATCCCTGATAGTCTAAATAAGTAATTATATATTCTTCTAAGAAAAAAAGGTTACTGGCCCGAGCTTTCTCGGATGATCGTGCGATCCGTTGCAGAGGCAAACTAGATCTGGGGTTGGAAGGAGAGCATCATGGGATAGGGACTGTGCCTCGAGCTACTCAAAGATCTTGAGCTTGGAAAGCGGCCGACTCGGAGCTGATGGATCGGCTATGAACCCACATGTAAAGAACAAACGGCGAGACTGAACAACTTCACATCTAGCATTTTAATTCTAGTGATTGAGAAGGAAGAACCAGAACATATCAGATGTAGAATACTCTCAGAAAAAAAATAAGATTTTGGGCTAACATTGGCCTTTCTAATTGTTAGCTGTCAAACTGCTGCTAACAGAAGTAGTCTGTAAGCCGATGTGTCAACCTCTGACTTAACCACAACCACATGATGATATTCTTGTAAGTGTTAGCATGTGCCTATGAATCATCCTGTCTTCTCTCAGTTCAACACTGTTCAGAATGCAATCATATTAAAATGTGTTACAGATACACCATGCATCTCTAGATCATTGATAGCATCTCATTTAGAACATTTTAAAATCAGTTCTTTATTGGGATTTTGCCTCTCTGCAGTACTTCAGTGTCATGAAACATCCACTGTAAAACAGCACACCCTGAATTTGCCAGTTCCTTCCCACAAGGAGTCAAAAAGAATTTATGAACTTCTACAAAGGATCTTGAAGTCTATAAAAGCATTAATGCTCTTTTGAATCCTAGTGGACGAAAGAGGATGGGGAAAGCAAATGCCGTAACCAAGTGGATCTCATAGAGATGGTTATGAAACAGTCATTCTACTTCATAACATACTTCATCAACAAGTCCTTACTTTGTGGAAAAATTTACAAACAAATACTTGATAATGGAGGAGGAAGCCTATAAGGAAAATGTTGTTAACCACGCCTCTGGCATAACCTGCATCAGCCCAAGTTTGCACATTCATACAGTAGTGTCTGATATGGTGTCTTAAATTAAACATCAGGAGCACACACATCATGAAAAACACTCTGGTAAATCATGCAAAAGTAATTATTTCTGTAATCAAATATGATTCTGGGATACTTGTACATGAAGTGGGAGAAAGATTTCATCTTCTGGGTCATTGCTGTTAGCACCTCCAGAATTTTTATTATTCCTACAGAAGGACATTAACTTATTAACTCATTTGTTTCAAAAACATTATCAGAAAAATGCTAAAGAATTAGGCAGAGACTTAGTGCATGATGATGACAAAAAATCATCACTGCAAACATCAAGATTTTCCTCAATTATTTCCTCATTAGTATCAGTCACAACTCAAACATCCTTAACAATTGGAAATACTGGCGAGAAACTTCAATGATGTTCATGATAGAGGAAGTCATCAAAAAGGGTAGATTGTCAACGCCAGGAGAGGACTTTCTAAGCTCAGAAGAGGCTCTTATGGTAGTTCCTGTTCAGAGTCGGTAATGCCACACCATCAGTACATGGCAACTTACTTTGCTGATCTGTTCCCTCTAGCCTGTGTGCTAATGTAGTCTAACACCAGTATGAACAGCAGTGGGTTCAAAGCTGAACCTTATTATACTCCCACTTCCACTGGCAACCCCTCTTGGAGTCTAAACTCTATTCTTACTTGTATCATTAGGTACTTGCATATATCCTGCACTAATTCTACCAATGTCTGTTACTTTGAACCATCACTGGACTGTCCAAATCAGCTTTCCTGAGACCTTGCCATATGCTTTCTCTGAATCTAGGAATGACAATTTGGATTCCTTCCTCATCTCTAGCTTCATCTCTACTATCTATTTCACTGCCACAGGAATGGCCCCAGCTTTAGACATATGACGCGATGAGGGTCAAAATGTACAACTGTATTAAGCATATTTCCCTTAACAATAGATCTTCAAGAATTCTCTGTAGCAATAAATTATGGTATTAGGGCTTACAATAGCCTTAGTAGTGTAAATTCCCAGACAGAAATTCCAAAAGCTGTGGCTTTCTTTCTCTGAAGCTCAAAAAAGGCTTTCACGATGAACTGCACTAACATTGGTTATGTGTGTGTAGCTTCCTCATAAGTGGCTGCAAGTGTTTTTTCAGACAAAATTCTCCCACAGGGGAGGGTGATGCAGCAGGAAACAGCCATTACATTTGACTTCATACAGAAAATAATCATAAATCCAGCACGGTGACAGTAAATGCATACAGGTACACTAAAATTTTCCAACAAAGAATTTAATAATAAACAGCTATAAAACAAACAGCAGAAACTTTTACAGATATTAAGACACTTTAAAACCAGACTCTACAAATGCTTAATTTAGGTGCAATAATAGTAACTGAAAAAATGAAGCTAATGTGTTTTCTTTATTGTGGTAACTAAAATGCCATGCATTAAAATAAAGAAATGTAGTACGTATATAAAAAGTAATGTAGGCTCAAACAGATGTAGTACTACTGTGAAGCAATAAAAAGCTCCTTCTAAAATGAGTACATTTTGAGATAAATTGCTGTAAAAAATACAATTTTCAAAAGGAAAATATAATTATTTGATTAAAAGTAGTTAAATAATACTCTTGGCAGCCGTCTGTCAGGATGAACATTAATTGCTAAACAGTGACCAAAAAAAAGCAGTAATCCATTGTGCATAGGCATATCAGGATTTACCCACGGATAGTGTGGTTTGATCATGATGGCGAAGCCCAAGTGATTAAACAAAGCCAGCCATGGGTAAATCCTGATACACTCACAAACAGGAGTGGACTATTGTTTTTATACAAGAACATTAAGAAATTAATTAACTTTCTTAAATAATGCGACTGTATCAGGGCACTTCTGTCTTCTTCCTCGCTGTGTTCTCTGTACTGATGTACTGCTGAAAAATAAACATTTACAGGAACAGCACAATAATATGTGGAAAATTAGGTATGTTTCTGTTTTTGTTTTGCAGAATACACCTGATTGTTCTCATATTTTAGTGTTTACTCCAGTATATGCTAATAGAAAAGTCTGGCCACTCAATGAGACTTCAGCAGATGGACTTTTTTCTTTTGGTATATGCTCAATTTACAACTGCGGTGGTGGTGCTGTGGTAGCGTTGTCGCCGCACAGTTAGACGTTGCCCGTTCAATTCTCAATTAGAGCGTCTTCTGTGTAGCGACATGCGTGAATGGCTTTCCTTCATTGAAGGTTGTGCATTAGGCCCAGCAAGCCAGTACGTAAAAATCAACTGGCAATCATTAGCGGACCGGAGTTCCACTGTGGCGACGCCTAACCAGGAAAAGACGAAAGACACATACATACATACATACATACATATGCTCAATTTACAACAGACAAACTGGTTGGGTTTATAGGTTCATAGGTGTGTACTAGGCTAATGAACCTGGAGCCTTTACAAGCTTAGCACATAGGATTACCCTGGCATTGTGCCACCCGACCTTAGTTCCCAGTGCCTCTGTCGAGTAGAACCACTGGAGTGATCCTCAGGGTGAATTTTCTGTTTCTCATCCACTCATCAAGATTTCTCTTGAAGAGGGCCAGTGAGGTGCTTGTTCATCCAGTGTGCTCGTTTCTGAATAGTAATAAGCTGTTACTGTATATAACAGGGAAAAAAAGTATGCATTATCTGAATCCTACAGATAAAAATACAAAAATAATAAAAGGTTTTAAAACAACTTACATTAGCTTGACCCAGTGGCAAGACTCAGATATTTTCAAGATGTCTTAACTCTCTGGTCACCATAACAGCATTGTATTATTACTACTATAAGGTTAAAATACTTTAATCGTCTTGGACTGATGCAGTACTCGCATCAATGCTGTGACATGTAAAACATTGTCAAAAAGGCTATCTTAATTGTTTAATAATTAAAGGAAGTTACAAGACCTCCTCACATATAATAATGGGGGTGGCAAGGAATCTGCTTTACTGTTAAAGTGACCTCTTCTTGAGGATATAGTGTTACTTGCACCCAACCGTAATACCTTCATTGGGGAAAAGTCACTAACAGTAAGTCATAACATCTGGGAAGAGTCTTAAAAATCATACTATATTTTATCAGGGAGATAGTAAAGTTATGCACTGTAACACCTGAGGAGTGCAGGTGCATCACCTTGGGATCCAGCCCAGTAAGTGTACATGGCATAGCAGTGTACTATATTGGCAGAGGGTTGATGTGTGTGGTAGCATGCATGTGTCCTCACTTGCACAGTGACTGTGGTGCTTGCAAACTATCAGTGTGAGAGGCTTAGGATTGGGAAGGGAGTCTCTGCAGGGGCAGCAGACTGGCTGGCCTCATGACGTCTGACTCTTAACTCTGAGGGGGAACAAAAGGGCTAATAAAGAGATCTGGTCTGGGAATGAATGGGCCACAGGACTCATGCTTTTTTTGATGACCCTGGCTCTTACCCTGAAAAAGAAATGAATAAGCAGGCCAAGTTATAGCAAGCGAATCACTATGTAAATCCTGAGCAGAGAGAAAAATATGCATCCCACTTCTGGGGACTGCTGTAAACAAAACTAATTACCTCCATAAATGGATCCTGGAGGAAGGATACAAAAAGAAGGCTTTTCTTTGAGCTTCACCCATATTCCAGGTGTATTCACACTATTGAAGAAATGGGAGGGGGGCTTTGCTACTCCTGAAAACATCCTGGCCTTAATGACCAATTTTGAATGCAGGTTTCTGATTGGTCTCTATGTTTGGTTTTACCATATATATGTATTTGTACTGTTGCTTTGACTTCTTATTGCTTGTATTTCACTGAAGAAGGTTCTGAGGAGCCGAAACCGGTTTGATGTTTTTTGATTGCTTTGTCAACATCTGTGACATAGGGGGATTTGTCCTCCCTATGGGAATAAACTACTAGTTTTACTTGTGGCATTTGCCAACACTTGCTGGCTTTTTTTTATTTTTTTTCATTTTCTACCTATTTTGTCTGGCCGTGCAAGGGTTCCACGGGCACCTGTCTCGTGTTTGGATTGATATCAGGATTTACCCACGGATAGTGTGGTTTGATCATGATGGCGAAGCCCAAGTGATTAAACAAAGCCAGCCATGGGTAAATCCTGATACACTCACAAACAGGAGTGGACTACTGTTTTTATACAAGAACATTAAGAAATTAATTAACTTTCTTAAATAATGCGACTGTATCAGGGCACTTCTGTCTTCTTCCTCGCTGTGTTCTCTGTACTGATGTACTGCTGAAAAATAAACATTTACAGGAACAGCACAATAATATGTGGAAAATTAGGTATGTTTCTGTTTTTGTTTTGCAGAATACACCTGATTGTTCTCATATTTTAGTGTTTACTCCAGTATATGCTAATAGAAAAGTCTGGCCACTCAATGAGACTTCAGCAGATGGACTTTTTTCTTTTGGTATATGCTCAATTTACAACTGCGGTGGTGGTGCTGTGGTAGCGTTGTCGCCTCACAGTTAGACGTTGCCCGTTCGATTCTCAATTAGAGCGTCTTCTGTGTAGCGACATGCGTGAATGGCTTTCCTTCATTGAAGGTTGTGCATTAGGCCCAGCAAGCCAGTACATAAAAATCAACTGGCAATCATTAGCGGACCAGAGTTCCACTGTGGCGACTCCTAACCAGGAAAAGCCGAAAGACACATACATACATACATACATACATAAGCTCAATTTACAACAGACAAACTGGTTGGGTTCATAGGTTCATAGGTGTGTACTAGGCTAATGAACCTGGAGCCTTTACAAGCCTAGCACATAGGATTACCCTGGCAGTGCCACCCGAAATTAGTTCCCAGTGCCTCTGTCGAGTAGAGCCACTGGAGTGATCCTCAGGGTGAATTTTCTGTTTCTCATCCACTCATCAAGATTTCTCTTGAAGAGGGCCAGTGAGGTGCTTGTTCATCCAGTGTGCTCGTTTCTGAATAGTAATAAGCTGTTACTGTATATAACAGGGAAAAAAGGTATGCATTATCTGAATCCTACAGATAAAAATACAAAAATAATAAAAGGTTTTAAAACAACTTACATTAGCTTGACCCACTGGCAAGACTCAGATATTTTCAAGATGTCTTAACTCTCTGGTCACCATAACAGCATTGTATTATTACTACTATAAGGTTAAAATACTTTAATCGTCTTGGTCTGATGCAGTACTCACATCAATGCTGTGACATGTAAAACATTGTCAAAAAGGCTATCTTCATTGTTTAATAATTAAAGGAAGTTACAAGACCTCATCACATATAATAATGGGGATGGCAGGGAATCTGCTTTACTGTTAAAGTGACCTCTTCTTGAGGATATAGTGTTACTTGCACACAACCGTAATACCTTCATTGGGGAAGTCACTAACAGTAAGTCATAACATCTGGGAAGAGTCTTAAAAATCATACTGTATTTTATCAGGGAGGTAGTAAAGTTATGCACTGTAACACCTGAGGAGTGCAGGTGCATCACCTTGGGATCCAGCCCAGTAAGTGTACATGGCATAGCAGTGTACTATATTGGCAGAGGGTTGATGTGTGTGGTAGCATGCATGTGTCCTCACTTGCACAGTGACTGTGGTGCTTGCAAACTATCAGTGTGAGAGGCTTAGGATTGGGAAGGGAGTCTCTGCAGGGGCAGCAGACTGGCTGGCCTCATGACGTCTGACTCTTAACTCTGAGGGGGAACAAAAGGGCTAATAAAGAGATCTGGTCTGGGAATGAATGGGCCACAGGGCTCATGCTTTTTTTGATGACCCTGGCTCTTACCCTGAAGAAGAAATGAATAAGCAGGCCAAGTTATAGCAAGTGAATCACTATGCAAATCCTGAGCAGAGAGAAAAATATGCATCCCACCTCTGGGGGAGTGCTGTAAACAAAACTAATCACCTCCATAAATGGATCCTGGAGGAAGGATACAAAAAGAAGGCTTTTCTTTGAACTTCACCCATATTCCAGGTGTATTCGCACTATTGAAGAAATGGGAGGGGGGCTTTGCTACTCCTGAAAACATCCCCGTACACATCTTTTTTTAAGACAAGGACATACAAATTCAAAAGTAGACATCAAACATTAGAAGGTTCAACACAAGGGAAAAACAAAGTAGTTGAATACCCATCTGGCCACTAGCTAAGGACAAGCCTTCAATACCTCAGGAGCCCATGCAGATGCTATATTTCCAAAGTGGTTTTCCTGGTGGAACTATTGTACACCAATGACAAAATATCCTGGGACCATTACCTAAAATAATGCACTGGTAGGTCACAACATACTACAAGGCAAGTGACCACCATTGCATGTGCAGACAGCAACACCAAGAAGAAAACAAAGGTGGTAGTAAAACGTAAAAACTACTGGAAAATCAGCCACACCTTTAAGACATCACTTGAGAAATGGCTAATGATGCCCTCTCTGAGGAATCTGGCTGTGCATGCCCAGAAACCAATATGACTTCTCACAAAGAAATGTACAAGTGATTCCGCAAAACATTATCATGGCATTGCTCTGCAGTCCCAGCAGTCTCTTGCCAGTATCCCTCACAGAGAAGTACCAAACGTAAACTATATGTACACTATTAACACTAGGACAAGGCCACCAGGGAAACATTTTAGCTTGACTCCTACATGTGCAGGCTATATAAAGTAGTGGTAGCTCAAAATGAATAAGGTAAGGAAATAGCCTACTGCATTCAAATCACAGCTGGGAAGGCCAGGATGTTGCTGCTTTACACACCAAATGACCTTGGAGAGCACTGAGAAGAGAAAAAGGTGATCCTGTGCTACCAAGATACACAAGGACGCAACTTATTAAAGGAGGGCCAGAGACCCAGACCAAACAGTACAAACCCAGAAAAAGTGAAATTTAAAATACAATCATTATGAAATGATACTTCAACTACCCATCCTGTAAAACTACTGCTAATGTCCTGTCCAAAGAGAATGAAGGACATTTTTGGATCAAGTAGCGATCACCTCTGAGATAAGGTGGGGATGCTAAGTGGGGTCTGCCAAAAGTAGAGGCCAAGGCACTGCATCCAGGAATAAGGGATGAAAATGATGGACTCACCACAACCTCCAGGCGTAACCTTCAATACTGTACTTGGACTACTTGTCGCTCAAGAGTTGGTCTAAATATGACAAAGGCTCAATGGCAGTCATTGTCGCGTGTGTGTGTGTGTGTCTGTAACACTGCAACATGTACCCATGTCACATACCCTTCCCCAAAAAGATCCCAGTACAATAACTAAAGAAAGAGAGGCAGTCCACTGAGACTAACTGCCTCATAAAAAAGAGAAAACCATCTCCGCAAGGCACATCTCTGGCTTACTTACGATAAAGAAATCTATCCTGCAGATCAAATCAGTGGAAGAGTAACCCCTATGTGGGTGCGTGTGTGTGTATCTATATAGCTACATATCTATATATCTACATATCTATATCTATACCTATATACATATATATATATATATATATATATATATATATATATATATATATATATATATATATATATATATATATATATATATATATATATATATATATATATATATATATATATATATATATATATATATATATATATATATATACATATATATATATATATATATATATATATATATATATATACATACATATATATGTATATATATATATATATATATATATTATATTTATATATATATATATATATATTTTTTTTTATTTATTTATTATTTTTATTTACATTTGTTGACCGGGCTAGTCTAGCTTTTAAGCTGTCCATTTTCAGTAGAGGCCAGGAGAGCAATAATCCACAGTAAGACACCTAGAGACAGGATTGTATGTACAGAGTATTTATTTAAAGACACATACTAGTACATAACATTTTCTATAAAAAAAATCACATTCTAGTAGCATCAACAGACATTTATATTAGATTACATAGTATCAACATCCAATTCAAGACTAAAAGAAGTAGAGAAACAGAAAGAAAGAGAAGTAGAGAAACATATCAGGAGAGAGGAAAAGAGGCTGAGAGAACTAGAGGAAAGGCATGGAACCAACTAGGATTAGTCAGGGTTAGAACAAGGGCAGAGCCACTGGGAATAAAGGTTAGATTTTACATGAAGGAAAGTTGGTAAAGAGGACATAGACATAAGTTCACTTTGAAGTTTGAAAGAGAAGTAATAGGTCCAGTCAGAGAACAGATTATCTCTGTTGGAGTTATTGATCGTTGAGGCAGCTAGTAGTAGCTTTAGTAGGGGATTAGGGAAGAGATGTTTTATAAGGGGAGCAGAGCAGTGAGGAGAGTAGTGATATAGTGGGTTGGATGTGAAAGAGTTTGTGGGTAATGGTCAGTTGCAGAAGTTTTTATGATTTTGTCCAGCCTAGCTATTAGCTGTTTGAGACAATGAATTAGGGAAATGGGTGGGGCTTTTCCTGTTGCAAATCTGGCTATGTTATGGTAAGCTGTTGCTAGTTTGTTGATTTAAGTTACTTTTGTTAGGTTTGGAGAGGCATAATAGAATTAGAGAGTAGATGAGTCTGTGCTAAAGTAATTCTAAAGTAAGGAGTGAGGAAGGCTTTAATTCTGTAGAGTGATCCAGTGATCAGAGAGTATATACCTATATATATATAGCTACATATCTATATATCTACATATCTATATCTATACCTATATACATATATATATATATATATATACATTCAGCTGTAAGAGAGTTTCTCAACAGGGGCTGTGAGGAAAAGATTCTATCAAAGGGATAAGAACAGACAACAAACCTTAAAACCTTACCCATAAGTCAGAAAGAAAGGCTGCTCTGGGGGCCACAGGTGACAAAAATCTCATGGACAGACAGAGTTGTTAAAAAGGTCACACCTGTTCTATTGCCAGTATCCCCTAAGCTGATTAGATTAGCATGGGGGGATAGACAGCATATCTATGCATGAAGGAATTATGAAGCACTGCCCATATAACAACACATACTAGTCTTCAGGGAAGGGAACTATGAGTTACACCTCTGACACTGCAGAACAGCATACCACCTGAAGCTTCACAGTAAAACTGCAAGGAAAGACTGACCCTCCTTTCAATACCATAATCAGGGAACAAAGGTCTTCAAGAATATGCCAGGAGATGAGAAGTAATGGAAATGGGTGATGCCCCCATAACTCTGTGGAGGATACCTACCTGATACTCTCCTCAAATGTAAGCATCAAACCGGAAACCAGGAACAGAACATATCCTTCATAACAGCTGGCAACAGTATGAGGTGTGAGGTTCTCCCGTGTCCCATACTTTAACACAAACCAGGACTGCAAAGTTACCTAGGAAGAAGAGCCAAAGAGATCTGCAATATAACTATATACATATACACATGAGGCCTCCAGTGGACCACCCACATGTCTCTCCATCACTTGCAAGAACCCATCAAGATCAAAACCCAAACACCCTGGGGGATAAAAACTAACCTTTCTTAACTTGTGTCATCAAGAAAATAATGTTATGAAGCTGAAAAAACTCCACTCAGTGACCCTCTGGAGAACAATTAACTGACACCAAAGACAGATATAGAAGAAGTAAAGGGTACTAGCAGGAGAACTCATAAATCTGAGTAAAGACAAAAATCTTCTTATGGAAGACGAATGTGAGATCTGCATTCCACCACTCAAAGATGGATTGGCTTATGTGATTATAACAGACTCCAGTATCCTTGAATCTGTTATATGGCAGTCAGTTAACATTGGTTTACCTGAAATTAGCCTGGATGGGAGCAGACTTCCCTCAGAGCAAACATACCTTTACGGGAGGTGATGCCATCACAGGAGCTGCAGTACACAACACTAAACCAAATGCCAGGACTGAACCAGGGACAGATAAGCAAGCAAGTAAATAAACCAACGCTGAACCACCTGGCAGCAAGAAGGTACAAGCAAAAGCAAAAGAAAGAAGGCCTGATGTCAGGGGTGCTGACACCAGCTGACCAAATACAGCAAAACTGATGTAAGGATCCAAGGGGTATCAACTAGAGCGAGAAAGAAAAGGTTCTGATGTCTTTGGTTTTGGTGCTGGCTAACCCAACACCATTGAAGCTAAAGATGATGTCCCAGAGAAAGGTGAGTTCATACACTAGCATTCTGGGGACTGCAGAACAAAAGAGCTCAGAAATTCTGGACAAACCAGAGGAAAAGGAAGCACTCACACTAAATCTGCCTGCACATGTCAAGGCATGGAGTGACTCAGCCAACTTCTGTTGCACTTGATATGGTCAGATCCAGCAAGTCATGACACAGAAGAGCAAGACAGTGGGTCTGGAGGAAAAATGCACACAGGCCCTCAAGCTGGGAGAAAGACAGGACTGAAGTTCAGCTTGAAAAACATGTACTGCAATGTTTAGCCATCATTTTTTTTG
>NC_056736.1:556442750-556445250 GCF_019279795.1 Protopterus annectens
AGAAACCTTTTGTGATGAGGTGTGCCACGTAGAAGGATTTCCTGATTGCTGTGGCGATGTGATTATCAAAGGAGAGACTACTGTCCACCTGTGTCCCAAGGTCTCATCACACTTTTGGTGTTAAGTATACTACCGCCTATGTTGTAGTTCATGAGTACAGAGTTTTTACCACAGGGGATGACAATGCACTTTTTGGCATTGAGCTTGAGGCCATGGCTTTGACACCAGGCATCTGTCTCAGTGAGGCCCTTTTGTAGGATGTCCACATCATTAGGAGTTTCAGTTATGGCTCCTAGCTTGCAGTCATCTGTGAACTTCATTAGCCAAAGACCTTCTGTGTTAGCCTGTACTTCAGAGAAGTAGATACCAAACAGGAGAGGACCCAGGACTGAACCCTGTGGTACTCCACTTGTCACTGGTCTGAAGTCGGATTTGAAGTCTGCTACCTTCACATTGGGGGTTCTGTCAGTGAGCCAGTTGACAACCCATCTTGTGACATAGGGATTTATACCTAGTTTAGTGGGTTTATCTATAATTCCAGAGTGGGGGATGGTGTCGAAAGCCTTGGCAAGATCTAGATAGGCTGTGTGAACCACCTTACCCTTGTCTATGGCTTTGGTGACTGCTTCAAAGAAGTCTATCAGGTTTAGGAGACATGATCTGCCTTTTACAAACCCGAACTGGGTGGGTAACTCAGAGCAAATCTGAGTGTTGCCATTGCGATTCTTGACATAGCTATAGAATGCTTTGTGGTTGGCTTTAGAATCAATGGCGATTTTGTTTTCGTACCTAGCTTTGGAGGATTTTATCAGGGATCACAGATTCTTACTGAGGCTGACCAGGGAGGAGCTCCTCCACTCATGGGATTTTACTCTCTTTTGCAACAGTTTCTTCCTTCTGTTGTACAGTTTGTTTACGGCAGGGGACCACCAGATTGGCTTCCTTTTTTGGAGGATAGCGTCTTGGTACTGTTTGGGATAGCACGATCCATGCACTCATGTAAGTGCTTATAAAGTGCAACTGTGTAGGATTCAGTAGTCGTAACTGTATTGTCCATCTGCATGGGTGTCATGAAGTTCACCACTTCTGTCTTAAGAAGCATGAAGTTGGCTTTTGAGAAATATTTTACGATGGTTTCCTTAATGGGGGGTGGGGGCAGGATGTGGATATCTAGGGTAATTAGCTTATGGTCGGATCAATGAGATGTTGACTTCAGGTGTGGAACATTGGTCACTCATGTTGGTAATGACTAGATCTAGGATATTGTTGCCCCTGGTGGAGGTGTGGATAACTTCATCCAGGGCATTGGAGTTTATGAATTCCAGAAAGTGTTGAGTGAAGGAGTTGGTACATGAGTAGTTTTCCCTGTTAATGGTGGGGAAGTTGAAATCGTCCATTATTACGGTGTTTGGCTGAACCCTAATATTTTCCAGTACATCAAGAAAAGAGGAGTGGTTATCCTGGGGGCATGGTGGGTGATCTGTAGCAAGCTACAATTTGGAATGCAGGTTTGCTCAGAGTTAGTTGCACTTGGATAACCTTGGCTGCATTATGCTGAGCAATGAGCCTGGAGGTGTGGATATCCTTAATGAATATGGACACACCTCCGCCTTTGGTGTTCTGGTCCAGGTTATAAGGCCGAAAAGTGTGGTATGAGCTATAGCCTGGTAGTGCAGGGGTGCTCTCTCTTGAACCAGGTCTCAGTCACTGCACAGATATCGATGTTCTCCATTTTAAGGAGTGCCTCGAGTGAGTGCATTTTGAGATTTAGACTTCTAGCATTGAGTAGCATCACCCTCAGTTTTTGCTTGTCTGGTCCGGTTACGGTGGTGAATTTGTCATTTGAACCTTCCCTAAAAAAGGTACTATAGGGGCGGCAAGAACCTTAGCCAGTATCTGGAATCCCAGGGGTGACAGGTGCAGGCCATCTCTGGCAAAGCATCGTGGTCTGTCGACCATGTCATCCCAGGCAGACAGATACTGGATCCCTTTAGAATGGCACCAGAAGCTTAGCCAATTGTTGAAGTCAATCATTTTGTCCTTGTACTGCGGCATCATTCTGGGTGATGGCAGAATGCTACTCAAGGCTAGGGTCATACCTGCCTGGGCTACAACATCGGAGAGCTCTTCCATGTCTCTTTTCATGTAGTCCAGGGAGGTACGTCTCAGGTCATTCACACCAACATGGACAATGACAAAAGAGTCATATTTGTACTTGTTGTGGAGTGACCCAAGTGCGTGGGTTATGTGGCGGATCCTAGCACCTGACAGTAACCTTCTCCTTGTTTAGCCTGGTGAGTGGGACGTCAGTGTGCCTGACTATAGAGTCACCTATGACTAGTGTGTTGGGTATGTTGTTTTGCCTTATTGGCTGTGGTTGAGTGGCACACTGAGTCTGCGGGCTATGTGTCATTTGGGTTGTGTTGGGGGGTGGAGATTGCTTGCATTTCTGCTTTGGAGGTCTCTGTTGCTTGAGCAGATCATTGAGAGCCTCTGCAAA
>NC_056736.1:556447750-556482750 GCF_019279795.1 Protopterus annectens
CAAGATAACTTTAGAAATTGGAGATCCCAGCCTGCTTGGTGAAAGAGAGAGAAACAACTGGTCCATTTTTTTCAGAAATCTTTTGTTCTATGTAAATAGAAGGTTTACTATTAGAATGTCAAAGCGAACTCCGTCAACTGTACTGTCGTCAAACACAGAAGTTCGAAAACAGTAATATCGTAGACCAAAAGCCAACCTAGGAACGGTTTTAACATGGGTCGAGATAGGTGTTCAGTGTTATTGCCGAACTATAAACCTCTCCTCTATCTCAACCCATGTTAAAACCCGTTCCTAGATTGGGTTTTGGTCTTCGATACTACCGTTTTCGAACTTCCGTGTTCGACAATAGTACAGTCGACGGAGTTCGTTTCGACATTCTAATAGTAAACCAAATAGAAACATAGTTGTCTATGTACATCTAAAAGATGCTGCATGTATTGTCCCTTATTCAAAAATTTAGGAAAGAAGACTGGTAAATGAATGGTTTGATTTATGTTCACTTCACAGGCTATTTTAGGGTAAGAAGGAAGGATTAGTTTGTAAGGTAACTCCATCTTTGTGAAAAATAATGTAAGGGGACTTGGATGAGAGAGTCTGGAGTTCAGAAATCCTTTTTGCAGATGTAATGGCAACTAAGAAGGCTGTTTTCAAGGCAGAAATTTTAAACCAGTTCTTGCTGAAGGTTTGAAGGGTGGCTGAAGTCAATCCTTGAAGTACTACTATTAAATCCCAAGGAAGCGACAGGTATTTCACTGGAGGTCTGAGCAAAAAGTGCCCTTTAGGAAAGCCTTGCACAATTTGGAAGCAGCCAAGCAAAAAGCATGGTCTCCTGAGAGAAAAATTGATATGGCTGTCAACTGTACTTTATGGGAAAAAAAAGCACCTTCTTTAAAAAGAGAAGCTAAAAATTCCAGCACAGAAGAAATAGGGGCATAAAAGGGATCAATGTCATTTCTCAGGGCCCAAATCGAGAATCTTTTCCATTTATTCTTGTAAATCCTCTTAGTGGAATCTTTCTGTGAGGACAAAAGTATATGATGAACAGGGAAGAAAGCCTTGACTGTCTAGCTATTCATGGAACTGCAGAAACCATGCAGTTAGTTTGAGGGCTAGGATACTGAGATGTTTTATCCCTGAGGGATGGGACAGAAGGTCAGGACTGGGATTTGGTATCCATAGAGGATAATGAAGATGAGACCAAAGGAAGAGAAACCACACCTGGCAAGGCCAAAAGGGGACAATGAGGATAACTGAGCTCTGCAACAGACTGGCTTTCTGTAAGAATTTTGGAAATCAGAGGCACTGGGGGATAGGTGTAAAGGAGACTGGAGGGCCAAACATGGACTATGGCATCTCTTGGTGACTCCCCCTAAGGGGGGATCACAGCAAAGCACCTGCAGCATTTATTGTTGTGGAGAGAGGCAAAAAGATCACAGCATGGGTGGCCCCAATGACAGAAAATCTTCTCCATCACTGACTGAGAGACCACTTTGTGAGGCATCAGAATGGACCGGCTGAGTTTGTCCACTGGTGCACTGTACTTCCCAGAAATGTGCACTGTCATTAGAAAGTGGTTGGAAGAGATCACCCATTGCCACACTCTCACAGCTTCTTGACAGGGGGGGTAAGATAGAGTTCCTCCTTATTTGTTGATATACCAGACCACAGACATGTTGTCAGTTTGAATGACAAAGGTCCACAGAGGGAGAACCTCTTGAAAGGCCTGCAATGCCAGTAGGACTGCTCTCATCTTTAGGACATTTATGTGAGAATTGGTCTCTTGCGGGGACCATGTGTCTTGAACACTCCTTCCAAAGAAATGCCCCCACAACCCCAATTGGGAGGAGTCCGTGTTTACAGTGTCCACTGGGGGAGACGGAATGAAGGTGTGACATACGTAAATGTCGCCTGACTGGATCCACCAGCGAAGATGGTTTCTGCATACTGAAGTCTGACTGGAAAGGATACAGGCCGTTGAAGAATAGACCACTTAACAGCTAGAGTGCATTGAAGAACATGCATAAAGTAATGTGTTAATAGGACTAATACTATAAATGCTGCCTCGGAACCTAGAGTTTGAAGGACTAGTCGAGCAGGAGAGGCAGAATGAGAAATAACTTGTTGAACAAGGGACTTGATTGTACCTATGTGATAAGGAGGAAGAGTAGCAATCTGACTTACTGTACTTAAATGAGCACCAACGAACTCCAGGCTCTGTACCGGAAGTAGTTTGGTTTTGGAAATGTTGACTGTAATGCCTAGTGTTTAGCACATTTGGAGCAAATAGTTCGCAGACTGCTTTAGGAGATGCCTGGTTGGAGCAGTGAGGAGTCAATCATTTAAGTATGTAAACGCTCAGATTCCTTGCAGTCTTAGGTGAGCTGCCACCACTGGTAAACGCCCTGGGGGCTGGAGTGAGTCCAATGGGCTGGGCTCTGAACTGATAGTGACTGGATCTCGGCTGAAAGAGCAAGGATCTTCGGCAGCATCTGTTTATTTTGATGTGATAGTACGCATCCTGAAGATCACCCAAGCACATCCTAATCATCCTTGAGTAAAATAGGTAGAATGGACTGAACCATGACATATGGAACTTTGATTTCCTCACATATTGGTTCAGATTTCTTAGATCTTGTCTTTTTTAGCACTAAAAAGAACCTAGAGTAAGTTCCGAATCCTCTCTGTTCTGGTGGGACCTCCTGGATGGCTCTTCTGTCCAGCAACTTCTGAATCTCTTGAGCTGCAGCTTCTCTCTGACTGGGTGGGACGTCAAGAATCTTTCTTCTTTTTGATGTGGTCTGTGAAAATGGTATGAAACAATCTCTGAATATTATTTTTAGCAGCCAAGAATCTTTTGTTATAGCAGCCCAGGTGTCTGGGTGCAAGGACAAGCATCCCTCAACTGCATCCAGAGCGGCAAGCAATTGGGCAGCCCTTGAGGAGCACTAAAAGGGTCCATCAGGAAAGGAATCTCAGAAACAATTTTTTTGAGGGCCTCCCCTGCAGTGAGGATGGCATCTGCCATTTGAACTCCCTCCTCTGCCTCTGAAGGACTTGTCTCCTCATGAATCCTAGAAAGATCCCTGGGAGTTATGGAACCACATTTTCTTGCCTCTTCTTATTCCTTGAAAAGGATCACTGAGGAGTAAAAAAGCAAATCCCTACAGACAGAATCTTCCTTCCTGCTCATTATGGGAGAGCATTTCTTTCACAGAAGGGCCAAACAAGGATATTCCATCAAAAGAGAATTGATGAAAGAAGACTTGAAAGGCTCCACAAAATGGCATAACTGCATCCAAGCATGTCTTCTCATGGCAATACCTGAACTAGCCATCCATAAGGTACCTTTTGCTGCATGAAAATCAACCTCATGGACGCACTGGAAACAGATAACAGAGTGGCCAGCTGTGAGGATGATCTTTTATAGTCCTCTGCACACATGGATTCAAAGACAGATTTTGAGAGTTCCTTGGTCAAATCCCTCTGTAGCCTTGCAAAGTGCACCAAACAATTAAGGAACACCAAGGCAAAGGTCGCTGAAGTAAATACACCCTTTCCAAACCTGTCAAACACCCTGCCCTGTCTTGCAAAGGGGAAGGACAGAGAAACTCTGTTCTGCTAGCTCCTCATTAGTGGCCGTCACCACAACCATTACATTAACAGAGACTCCTTTGCTCCCAATGAGGTTTGTCTTTTGGAGGAGCTAAAATTTTATCTGGGTGATGTGGGATAGGTTCAACAGAATCAGTTTCCTTCCATGCCTGGCAAGAAACTACATCAATAAGCTCATCAGCTGGGGAGTCACCCAAGACTTAGATGGGACAGCACCAAAAGCTTCTGGAAATACTGACTCCTCCAGAGTATTATTATCTGAGGACCAACCACCTTTCTTCTTAAGGATCTCCAAAATATCTCCAAATGAGATGTCATCAGGTTGTGATTTGGGGGACCTTTCCATACATCGAAGTCAGTATCTTCGGTGAGAGATTCCAAGGTGGACTCTATGTACCTCCTTTTACACATTCTCTTTCAGTGAACCTTCTCAGCAGGATGCGCTAGGGAGGTATCTAAAGAGAAGGGGTAGTTCCTCTACGGGAGCTATCTGGATGCTAGTTGGTACTGGCTGTCGCTGAGTATAAGGTCTGATGAGATCACAGCTCAGAACCATAGGGGAAAATGTGTAGGACCTAAAGATGTATGACAGACTGATCTCTAGAATGAGAAAACACCTTCTTCACAACCTCAAAGGCCAATGGATCAGGAGGAACCATGGCAAGCTGCACCACAGCCGAGACTTCCAAAGCAGGGAAGCCATGATGTTGTCCACATACCATGTCTCGAGGAGGGAGTCGAACAAGAGCTATCTAGTATCAAGGTTCAGAGGGGCAAGGACGGCTCTGACATCATTGCAGCAGATCCCAGCCCTGCGGATTCAGAGCTGACACTTCGGCTCCAAGACTCATCCCAACCTAGGGAACAGGAGCAGAAGCATTCAGGGAAATGCTGGAGCTGAAGATGTAATCCTCTTTGGGTCTGACACTGGTATTCTCGGCTCCTGGAGTTCCAAAACCAAAAAACAGACTGGAGAAGGAGATACAACTGTATGAGAGGTGGAAGTTAGGCTCATGAATCCAATTGGAGACGGAGACAGAATAACCCCCATCTGGATCTGAGCTCTGAGGAACTTCCTCATCATCCTATCCACCCCAGCTTCAGAAAGACTCCTGGTGGGCCTGGCAGCTGGGGGAGTGGACTGTAGTTGGAGCCGAGGAGAGATTGGGTTGATGATAAACTTGGGTGAGCAAGTTCTAGGAGTTTGGGATGCTCCAGCAGTAGGATCTGAACTGCCTGAAATAACTATTGGATCCGAGGTCTTAGAATCTGAAGGTTTTATTTCTGAATCCAACAAACTGGGATCAGATATTCTGGTATTTTCTGTGGAAGCTCCAAGGACGATGAAGTCTTCGGTTACTTAGGTGGAGACCTTTCCCTGTGCTCCAAAGGAGCTTTAGAAGATTTGCTGGGGGTTTGAGATGTGGAGGAGGAGGAAAAGGAAGGAGGTAACAACCCTTTCAAGATTAACTTATTCCTCCTATCTACAACAGCCCTCAAGTTAAATGCAGCACAAATGGTACAGTTTGTACCAAGATTAGCAGCCCCAAAACAATATACTGTGGACATCCAAATTCAGAATTTTGTGCCCACAGGAAATGCATTTTTTAAAACCTGCAGGCTATTCAGCGACAATTCCATAAAGTAAATAAAGAAAGATAAAAAAATAGGAGATTAGGTAAAAGAGCTAATGAAAAAAAAATCCAAAAGTTAAGAGGGAGGAACTATAGTACTATACTTAAAGTAGTAAGTAAAAAATTACAGAGATTTCTAAGGAGAAAAACACTTACAAAACACTCAAAGTAGCTTTGAAAAAAGAGAGAAGATCCGCGTCCATGCAAGACAGCAGCAAACGAGATCTGAGTTATTGGGTGGGGGTGGACTAGGTCATTACGTGTAGAGGGTGGTGCTCAAGAGTTGGATCCGAAAGTCTGTGGAATGCAGCCGAGTCGGATCCACAACCCATAGGTTGAGGAAGAATGAAAAAGACAACATCAGATCCAGCCATAACAAACAGGACACGGTACCAAAATTCATGCTATAAACAATACCTCTTAGAGGCCTTTAACCCATACAGACGTGTAACTCAAACATACAATTCACACAAACTAGACAGTAAATGGCATGCAGCTGCCAAAGCACTTTACCTTTTCTACTCAAATCTGCCATCCACAATCCAAGGACTGATGCAGACAAATCTTGCATATTTTCCACAGTAATCATAGCTAATACAGTTCCACCACGAGTGAGCTCAGAGACATTGGTAGATAGGTCTTTTTCATAGAACTCTCAGTCCTCAGCATAAAGATCATCAATAAACAGTGGTGCTGGTCAGTAGCCTCCAACAGCTTTTCCAGCACACCCTATTAAAGTCCTCTTTAGGGAATGCCTACTAGGCAAGGAAACTGCAATCTCCTGAGATACAGTGAGACATCAGAACATACTTCACAAGGGGAAATCCTGAGACAGTACGTTTCCTTCATAGCATTCACTGCCTTCACTCTCTAAATGCAAGCAGGAGCTGAAAGATTATGGTGGGCTACTTACTAACATCTTTCCGGCAGAGCACTTAAGTGTGACACATCTCCCTTTGCAACATTTAAACAAATTTAAATGGCAACACAGTCACTTCTTCAAAACATACAAATACCTGTCGATATTCAACAACGGCTTCCCCTTTTGGCTCAATAAAGTTATATACTTTGAGCCGATTATGGTGAAACATATTCAGATCTTCCTCCATCTCCACCATGAGTTTCTTCCAAGAAAGAAACCAGGATGCCTTACCACAAACCCACATACTTCCACAGAAAGTACAGTTGTGTACACTTGCCATAAATGTAGATGTTCGAGTGTATTCACTGTTGCAGTCATTACATTTGGGTAATCTGCTGGCAGATTGCCCTCAGTCGGCCTGAATAACAAAGTTTTGGGTCCTGTGTCAGTTGCTCTTTCCTCTTCCATGACATCAGGTCGTCAGGGGTATAAAACATGCAGCCAATGCCATTTTATTCAGTTTTTCTTGCCCCAGATGTCAGGTGCCCCCCAAATGGGGAGAAAAAAAATATATATATATATAAATATAAATATAAATAAACAGCAACATATGTAAATGCACTTTTAGCAACATAAACTTTACCTTCATCTAAAAGCAAATATACCACAAAGGCTTTAGAATATAGTGAAGGAAAGAGAAGTTACAGAAAAGGGGGATGGCGGGTGGGTAACCCGGACTGCAACAGTGAATACACTCGAACATCTACATTTATGGCAAGTGTACACAACTGTACTATGTTGTTCGTGTTTCACTGTTGCAGTCATTACATTTGGGTAGAATCCCAAAGCTATAGATGGGAGGATGGAACTAAATAGCATTAGGAGAGGCAATAAGGCCCTGCAGAACTGCAGTGGCAAAGCCTGCCCTGGATATGGAGAAGACAGGCAAATGATAATGCTTTGTGAAGATATGAACAGAGCTCCAAGTAGCAGCTTCTAGAATGTCTTTGGTTGGAACTCCTCTGAGAAAGGCTGCTGAGGTAGAGGCAGCCCTGGTGGAATGTGACCTGATTCCCTTGGGCACAGGTTTACCATGGTCCAAGTAGCAGAAACGAATGCAGTGGCTTATCCACTTAGAAATAGTCTGCTTTGATATAGCCTTCCCCTCTGATCCTGAAGCAAATGCCACCAGTAGTTGCTCAGACTTTCTTGGAGATTTGGTCCTGTTTAAGTAGAATCTTAGTTGTCTGTGTACGTCCAATGAATGCAGAATCCGCTCCCCTTTGTTCTGCGGATTTGGGTAAAATGTTGGCATGTGAATTGTTTGGTTAAGAGCCACAATGGATACCATCTTAGGCATAAAGGAAGGACTGGTCCTGAGGGACACCCTGTCCGGGTAAAATGTAATAAAAGGCTCCACAGCCATGAGAGTCTGTAGTTCTGAAACCCTTCTTGCTGAAGTGATTGCCAAGAGGAAAGCTGTTTTCCAAGATAAAAATGTTATATCCGCAGTAGCTGCTGGTTTACAAAGGAGGCAGGGTGAGTTTTTCCAACACAAAATTGAGGTCCCATGCAGGAGTTGGTGATCTTCTGGGAGGCCTTAAATTTTTGGCCCCTCTAAGATACTGTTTTAGCAGAGGATGAGAAAAGAGGGGAGGCTCCGTGTTGTAATAAGCCGAGATGGCAGAGGCATGGATTTTTATTGAAGAAAAGGATACGCCCTTGTCAAGCATCTCAGTCAAGTATTGTAAAATCTGAGGGATATTTGGTTTTGCTGTGTCCATTCCTTGTGCTTGGTTCCAAGCACAGAATCTCTTCCATTTATCAGCATAAGATTTTCTAGTACTAGACCTTCTGGCTTCCAAAATGACATCCATCACAGATTTACTGAGAGGTGTTGTTTGAATAATTAAATGATCAGCCATGCTTGTAAGGTTCAGAGTTTGGAGCTGAGTGTGCAGAATTTGATTGTTCTGCTGAGACAGTAGATGAGGTAGTTGAGGCAAGTACCAAGGAGGGAGTTGAGACATATTGCTTAGAATTGGGTACCAGTGCTGACGAGGCAAGTCTGGAGCAATCGGGATCATTTTTGTTTTTTCCTGTCTGACCTTTAGTAAGACCTTGGAGAGAAGATGCACAGGGGGAAAGGCAAAGACTGATAAGTTTTTCCAACTGAAGGATAGGGCATCCAATTTCCATGCTTGTCTGTGATAAGTTCTTGTGCAGAATTTGTCCAGTTGATAATTTTGGGGAGAGGCAAATAGATCTATGTCTGGGCTCCTCCATTTCTGTGTTACCATGCTGAAGATTTGTGGATCCATTTTCCACTCGTGCGGGTCCATAAGATTTCTGCTTAGGTCATCTGCCAGAGTATTTTGTTTTCCTGGCAGGAACTGAGCTTGAAGATGTACTTGGTAAATCAAAGATGTGTTCCACAATGCCATTGCTAGTCTGCAAAGGAGGTAGGAATGTGTACCCCCCTGCTTGTTTATGTACCATATAACCATGGTGTTGTCCGTCTTTATCAGTAGTTGTCCTGGATGAAGTAAGTCCTTGAAGGCTGTCAGAGCATTCTGAACAGCTAGCATCTCTTTCTGGTTGATATGCAGATGCATTTGTTTTGGGCTCCATATGCCCTGAATGCATCTCCCCGCCAGGTGGGCCCCCAAGCATAGTCTGATGAGTCTGTAGTTAGGGTTTGGGTGGCAGAGGGTAGAGTGAATGACAGTCCCTTGTTTTGGTGACATGTCCCTGCCCACCAAAGAAACTCCTGTTGTAGGCAGTGAATGAGAGGAATCATTGTTTCCAGACTGTGACAATGTTGACTCCATAAACTTTTTAGGTACCATTGAAGTTTCCTCATATGCAGTCTTGCATATGGAATTAGAAGAATGCAGGATGCCATGAACCCCAAAGCCTACAGAATTTGTCTTGCAGATAACCGGATTTTTGTTGCAATCTGTTTGAAGTATGTTGTCAGTTGCCTTTGTTTGTCTGGCATAAGGTAAGCCATCTGGGCAGTTGTATTCAAGCTTGCATCCAGGAATGTAATTATTTGAGAGGGTACCAGTTGGGATATCTTTTTGTTTATTGTATACCCTAGGCATGTTAGAAGCCTTTTACAAATGCCAGATGTTGGAGAAGAATGTCCTTGTTCTCTGCTTGAATGAGACAGTCGTCCAGGTAAGGATAAATTTGTATGCTTCTTTGTCTGCAAAATGCAATTACTGGTGCTAGGCACTTTGTAAAGACCCTAGGCAGAGTAGATAAGCCAAAGGGCAGTGCAGAGAATTGGTAATGCAAAAAACCTGCCTTGAAGCGGAGGTATCTTCTGCATGATTCCCTTATTGGGATATGCAGGTATGCCTCTTTTAAGTCTAGAGTCACTAACCAAGTGTTCCTGCCCAGCATAGGCAGTAGCTGTTGTAAAGTCAGCATTTTGAATTTTGGAATGTCCAGGAACTTGTTCAAAATCAGTAAGTCCAGTACTGGACGCCAGGCATTGCCTTTTCTGGGTACCAGAAAAAGTCCTGAATAAAAACCTTGTCCTTTTTCCTGTTCTGGTACTGGTTGAATAGCCCCCATATCCATGAGGGACGTAACTTGTTTCTGAGCCTCTGCCCATTGATTTTGTGGCAGATCTGGCCAACCATTTGGAATTGGCAAAGTATGGAAATTAAATCTGTACCCCTGGGAAAATATGTTTAATACCCACTTGTCCTGGGTAATTAACAGCCAATTTTGAGCATGAAGTGCTAATTTTCCCCCCAAGGGCGCTGCCAAAAGATAAGTGCTTGGTGAAGGTAGAGGGAAGTCACTGAGATTGCTTACTGTAGGGTTGTGCTTTGTTTCCTCCAGATTTGGAGGTGGAGGCACCCCATTGTTTTGACCTATAAGAACCCTGTGATTGGTATCTAGAGCCTTTTGAGCGCCTGGATTTGCCTTGAGAGGCTCTGTTGGACACAGGAAAGGACCACTTTTTAGTAGGCCAGTGCCTACTGAACCTGGGTGGCACTTGTAAGAAATCTTTTACAGTTTGCATAGATTTAGCTTTGTCTTCTATTTTCTTTAAAACCTCTTCTGCCTTATTACCAGAGTATCATGCTGTAAAGGGGCATCCAACAATTTAGCTTTAACATGATCAGGCAGATTTTGCTCCTTGAGCCAGGCATGCCTTCTAATCACAGATCCAGTAACTGCGGCCCTGCAAGAGGACTGCAAGGAATGAAAATCACATTGCAAAGTATGCTTTCCTACCTGTTCTGCTGCATGCAGTAATTCCTGTAATTCTTTATTTTCCACACAATCAGAAATCAACATCATTTTTTGTTTCAATAAGCCCCCAGCTCCTCGTGGTGTCCAGCAGAGTTCCTAGAGCAGCAGAGACCAGAAAAGACAAACTTTCCAGATTTTAAGTATTTTTTTCTGCATTTTCGACTTTTTAAGCCTTTCGATTGCTATTTCTGCCTGTTTTATTCTGCTATTACCTATTTTTACTGTTTTTAATAGCTTGAATTGTTTATTGCACTTGCTTGTTTAAGTTTTGCTTAAAAGTTAAACAACAGGCTAATACACTCAAGTGTACTAGCTTTTGATAGCATTTAGTTGTATTTTCTGCCTTTCTGAAAAAACTTGAAAAAAAACAAAAAAATACTCTTGTTTTCCATACTTTTCTAATAGTTTGTTCCAGTGATCAGATTTTGCTGATCCCTGGGCTTTGTCTTGGTTCCTGTTTTCTCCATTTTCCTTGTTTGGTCAAGGGGTAGTTTCTTTACTCACTAGTGGGAGTAGGGAGTACTGAGCTGCCTGTTTGTCCTCAGAGGAGTGGTTTAAAGCAGTAACTTGTAGTTTATTGGCCATTTTGGGTCATTTCCTGTCTTTTCCAGGCCCCTGCTATAAAGCACGATTTGGCGGGCTTTTCTGGCTATAGAGAACTCAGCACAGCTCCTCGTGGTGTCCAGCAGAGTTCATAGAGCAGCAGAGACCAGAAAAGACAAACTTTCCAGATTTTAAGTATTTTTTCTGCATTTTCGACTTTTTAAGCCTTTCGATTGCTATTTCTGCCTGTTTTATTCTGCTATTACCTATTTTTACTGTTTTTAATAGCTTGAATTGTTTATTGCACTTGCTTGTTTAAGTTTTGCTTAAAAGTTAAACAACAGGCTAATACACTCAAGTGTACTAGCTTTTGATAGCATTTAGTCGAAAAACACAGCATTTATTGTATTTTCTGCCTTTCTGAAAAAAACTTGAAAAAAACAAAAAAATACTCTTGTTTTCCATACTTTTTCTAATAGTTTGTTCCAGTGATCAGATTTTGCTGATCCCTGGGCTTTGTCTTGGTTCCTGTTTTCTCCATTTTCCTTGTTTGGTCAAGGGGTAGTTTCTTTACTCACTAGTGGGAGTAGGGAGTACTGAGCTGCCTGTTTGTCCTCAGAGGAGTGGTTTAAAGCAGTAACTTGTAGTTTATTGGCCATTTTGGGTCATTTCCTGTCTTTTCCAGCCCCTGCTATAAAGCACGCTTTGGCGGGCTTTTCTGGCTATAGAGAACTCAGCACAGCTCCTCGTGGTGTCCAGCAGAGTTCCTAGAGCAGCAGAGACCAGAAAAGACAAACTTTCCAGATTTTAAGTATTTTTTCTGCATTTTCGACTTTTTAAGCCTTTCGATTGCTATTTCTGCCTATTTTATTCTGCTATTACCTATTTTTACTGTTTTAATAGCTTGAATTGTTTATTGCACTTGCTTGTTTAAGTTTTGCTTAAAAGTTAAACAACAGGCTAATACACTCAAGTGTACTAGCTTTTGATAGCATTTAGTCGAAAAACACAGCATTTATTGTATTTTCTGCCTTTCTGACTAAATCTTGAAAAAAAAAAAAAATACTCTTGTTTTCCATACTTTTTCTAATAGTTTGTTCCAGTGATCAGATTTTGCTGATCCCTGGGCTTTGTCTTGGTTCCTGTTTTCTCCATTTTCCTTGTTTGGTCAAGGGGTAGTTTCTTTACTCACTAGTGGGAGTAGGGAGTACTGAGCTGCCTGTTTGTCCTCAGAGGAGTGGTTTAAAGCAGTAACTTGTAGTTTATTGGCCATTTTGGGTAATTTCCTGTCTTTTCCAGCCCCCTGCTATAAAGCACGCTTTGGCTGGCTTTTCTGGCTATAGAGAACTCAGCACAGCTCCTCGTGGTGTCCAGCAGAGTTCCTAGAGCAGCAGAGACCAGAAAAGACAAACTTTCCAGATTTTAAGTATTTTTTTCTGCATTTTCGACTTTTTAAGCCTTTCGATTGCTATTTCTGCCTGTTTTATTCTGCTATTACCTATTTTTACTGTTTTAATAGCTTGAATTGTTTATTGCACTTGCTTGTTTAAGTTTTGCTTAAAAGTTAAACAACAGGCTAATACACTCAAGTGTACTAGCTTTTGATAGCATTTAGTCGAAAAACACAGCATTTATTGTATTTTCTGCCTTTCTGAAAAAACTTGAAAAAACAAAAAAAATACTCTTGTTTTCCATACTTTTCTAATAGTTTGTTCCAGTGATCAGATTTTGCTGATCCCTGGGCTTTGTCTTGGTTCCTGTTTTCTCCATTTTCCTTGTTTGGTCAAGGGGTAGTTTCTTTACTCACTAGTGGGAGTAGGGAGTACTGAGCTGCCTGTTTGTCCTCAGAGGAGTGGTTTAAAGCAGTAACTTGTAGTTTATTGGCCATTTTGGGTCATTTCCTGTCTTTTCCAGCCCCTGCTATAAAGCACGCTTTGGCGGGCTTTTCTGGCTATAGAGAACTCAGCACAGCTCCTCGTGGTGTCCAGCAGAGTTCCTAGAGCAGCAGAGACCAGAAAGACAAACTTTCCAGATTTTAAGTATTTTTTCTGCATTTTCGACTTTTTAAGCCTTTCGATTGCTATTTCTGCCTGTTTTATTCTGCTATTACCTATTTTTACTGTTTTTAATAGCTTGAATTGTTTATTGCACTTGCTTGTTTAAGTTTTGCTTAAAAGTTAAACAACAGGCTAATACACTCAAGTGTACTAGCTTTTGATAGCATTTAGTCGAAAAACACAGCATTTATTGTATTTTCTGCCTTTCTGTAAAAAACTTGAAAAAAAAAAAAATACTCTTGTTTTCCATACTTTTTCTAATAGTTTGTTCCAGTGATCAGATTTTGCTGATCCCTGGGCTTTGTCTTGGTTCCTGTTTTCTCCATTTTCCTTGTTTGGTCAAGGGGTAGTTTCTTTACTCACTAGTGGGAGTAGGGAGTACTGAGCTGCCTGTTTGTCCTCAGAGGAGTGGTTTAAAGCAGTAACTTGTAGTTTATTGGCCATTTTGGGTCATTTCCTGTCTTTTCCAGCCCCCTGCTATAAAGCACGCTTTGGCGAATTAGCAAATTAGCTGAGCTGCTACCGTTGCACACTAGGGCAGCGCCGGTTAAGCAGGTTTAAACTATTCGGGCTACCTAAAGTCCACTCTTCAAATTTTCCCTTAAAACTACCTTCCTCGAACTATACTACTGATCAAATCAGCATCCTATAACTAAAAGATCATCTCTACTTGACTCCAAGTAGACTATTCTCTATCTGTTAAACCTAGCACTTGCTCCTACAGTACTTATTACCTTGATACGGCACTCTTGTCATAGGTAGTGCCCCAAAAGGCAACCCCCATTTCTCGGTCACCCACGTCCCCGAATCTTTTTAAAGTTTTTGTCTATCCTTCTAGCATGTCGAGGGATCAGTTGCTAGTGTCCTCTCCTGCTCAGCTGGTGAACCTGAATATTGAGGCAATGTTACAATTGCCTCATGTACACAGACAACCCTCTCCTCCTCCCACAAAACACAAATACATGCGAGAGATGCAACTATACGGCCAAACTGGAGGCTGAGCTCTCTCAACATAGGACTGGCAAGACCAGTCAGGAGGAGAAGGTTACCACACACACTATAGACCCAGTCTCACATAGTACCATTACAACCTCAAATCATACACATAAGCACACAAAGACATACTGGAGGCTCTGATCAAAATCTACCAAAACAGCAGAGGCCACCAAAGCAGACACCCAAACAACCACCACCTCAGAACACAACACCTGCAACACATAGACCTCACAGTCAGAGTGTCAAACAGTCACAGCCCTTAAGGCCAAACACAATGCCAGACACACTAGTCATTGGTGACTCCATAGTCAGACACACTGACGTCCGCTCACCAGACTGAGTAAGGAGAAGGTCACAGTAAGCTGCCTGTCGGGCGCTAGAATCCGCCACATAACGCAAGCACTCAGGTCTCTCAACAGCAGGTACAAATATGACTCAGTCATTGTCCACACTGGTGTAAGCGACCTGAGACGCACCTCCTTGGACTACATGAAAAGAGACATTGAGGAGCTCTCTGATTATGTAGCCCAGGCAGGTATGACCCTGACCTTGAGCAGTATCCTACCTTCACCAAGAATGATGCCACAATACAGAGATAAGATGATCAGCTTTAACAATTGGCTTAAACACTGGTGTCATTCAAAGGGGATCCAGTATCTGTCTGCCTGGGATGACATGCTGGACAAGCCACGCTGCTTTGCAAGGGAAGGCTTGCACCTGTCACCCCTGGGATTCCGGATATTGGCAAAGGCTCTTGCCAACCCCATAGTGCCTTTTTTAGGCAAGGCTGAAATTCTAAACCTACCACCCTAGAACACAAAAAGGAAAAAACTAAGGGTAATGCTGCTCAATGCCAGAAGTCTAAATCTCAAAATGCACGCACTCGAGGCCCTTCTCAGTATGGAGAACATCGATGTCTGTGCTGTGACAGAAACCTGGTTCAAGGCTCCTGAGAGCACCCCAGCGCTATCAGGTTTTACCTCATATCATGCGTTCCGCCCCAAAATCCGGACAATACCAAGAAAGGAGGGGGGGGTATCCATATTCATCAAGGACACCCACACCTCAAGACTGGTGGCAACGCACGATGCATCGGAGACCATCCAGGTGCAATTAACCGTAGGCAAGACTGCTCTGCAAATTGTAGCATGTTACAGGCCACCCTCACAAACTCAGGAACCTCACATGGCCTTCCTGAAAACACTAGAGGGATAAATGTATCACCAAACACCATCATACTAGGTGACTTCAATTACCCTAATATAGACTGGGAACACTACTCAAGCCCAAACACCCTAGCCCAAAAGTTCCTGGAATTCATAAACTCAAATGCCATGGAACAACTAGTCACCATCCCCACAAGAGGAGATAACATACTTGATCTCATCATCACGAACATGGGAGCACAATGTTCAACACCGGAGTATACCCCTCACTGGTGAGATCAGATCACAAACTAATCTCGCTGGAGGTCCTCATACCCCCCCCACCTGAAATAAAAAGACCACAGTAAAGAACTTCTCAAAAGCCGACTTCACACTTCTAAAGACTAGTGTGGTCTCCTTTAAGGCCCCGAGCAGCGGAAAACAGTACTCTAGCCGCTGAATCACTTACAAATGCCTTCTACCAGCACCTGCAGGACTGCATGGATAAGGCAATCCCAAGCAAAACAAAGACTCTTTGTACCAAAGGCAAGCGTCCAGTCTGGTGGACCCCAGCCATAAACAAACACTACAACAAAAGGAGGAAGCTACTACAAGATAGAGCAAAATCCTTAAAAGGTAAGACACCCTTGATCACTATAAGTAAAAAACTAAGAGCTCTCATAAAATCATCCAAAGCAAATTTCGAGAAAAATAGCTAAAGACTCAAAAGACAATCATAAGGCCTTCTTTAGCTATGTTAGAAACCTAGGAGGAAACTCCCAGATATGCTCAGAACTAGTTCAAAATGATGTGAAGATTACTGATCCTACAGACATTGCCAACATACTGGCTGACAGGTTCAGTGCAAACTTCTCCCCTCCCCTCAAAAGGAGAGATATCTATACCAAACGATTGCAGCCCCCAAACATCTCCAGCCCAAGTGAGAACTGCTCTCTCCAAAGCAAAAACACAGCATCCATGGGACCTGATGGTGTCCCCGGCTGTGTGCTCCACGAACTCAATGAGGAATTAAACCCACAGCTAGGACAGCTGTTTAATCAAAGTCTTACCTCTGGATCATTACCCAGGAGTGGCGCACTGCAACTGTGGTCCCACTTCACAAAGGCGGTGCCTCCACCGACCCTGGAAATTACCGGCCCATTAGCTTGACAAGCCATATCTGCAAAGCCATGGAGAGGATCATAATGGACCTCATAAATAAAGACATAGGGAATTTGCAGACTTTGGATCCAACCCAGTTTGGCTTTGTCAAAGGCAGATCATGCCTTTTAAACTTGCTTGACTTTTGAAACAGTCACCAAAGCCATTGATGAGGAAAGGCAGTCCATACAGCCTACCTCGATCTGGCTAAGGTCTTCGATACAATACCCCACTCAGGTATCATTGAAAAACTCATCAGCTTAAATGTTAACCCATATATCACAAGATGGGTTGCAAACTGGCTGAGTGACAGAACCCACAGGGTCAGAGTTGCTGGCGCCATGTCAGACTCAAAGCCTGTCACAAGTGGTGTCCCACAGGGCTCAGTCCTGGGCCCACTCTTGTTTGGCATCTACTTTTCAGTACAAGCAAACACAGGAGGGTTATGGCTGACAAAGTTTGCAGATGACTGCAAACTGGGCCATAGTAGAAAACACATCTGACACAGATATCCTTCAGAAGGGTCTCACAGAAGCGGATAACTGGTGCCAGAGCCACGGCCTAAAGTTAAATGCCAAAAAATGCATAGTCATACCCTTCGGGAAAAACAAGGTTACCCCTAGCTACCAAATAGGTGGCAATCCACTGTGCACAAAAGAAGTTATCAGGGACCTGGGGACCCAGGTTGATAGTAGTCTGTCATTCGACACCCATGTAGCTAAAGTAGTTAGGAAGACCTTCTACATTGCCCACCTTATCATGAAGGGATTCTCATCTAGATCAAGGGAGGTCATAGTCTCCCTTTACTCATCACTCATCAGACCAATGATTGAGTACAATGCCCCATTCGGAATGTATCTGACCCGACACTTGCAGCAGCTGGAGAGGCCACAAAAGTTCCTCACCAAAAGGATAAAGGGTCTCAAAAATCTGTCCTATGCTGCCCGACTGAAAGAACTCCAGCTCTATTCAGTCGCCACCGCTGCTCAGAGGTGACCTTTGCCTAACATACAAGGCCATGTCAAACCCAGATTTGATGAATATGCTTCACCTCAAAAATCTAGATCCATCAGAGCCACAAGGGCGGAGACTTAAACCTCGACACAGCTATTAATAGGACGTGCTGGAGGGATAGATTCATCACCCAAAGACTCCCTATGCTGTGGAACAAAATCCCGGTACATGTGAGGCAGAGCACCTCGCTGGCCTTGTTCAAGAGAAATCTTGACCAATGGATGGGAGATCGCAGATATACCCCAGGGATTACCTCAGTGTCACTGCTCGACAGAGGCACAGCAAAATAAGGGGTATAGTTCCCCATACTAAAGGGGTGGCGTAAGCCACAAAACGATGGGCTAGGCTTGTAAATGCCCTCGGGCAGATAGCCTAGTATGAACCTATGAACCTATTTGAAACTGGCAGTTTAAGGCCCTAATTGCCAAGGTTGCAGACGTATAAACCTTCTTTCCCCATCTATCCAAGCGCTCTGGAATCTCTATCAGAGGGGGTAGGATTTTTGGCTGTAGAGGCCTTTACACCTTTGGGACCCTGTGAGACAGTCTCAGGATCAGCAGCAGGATTTTTGAATAGAAATTTGTGGGAGTCAGGAACCCTGTAATATCTGTCTGGCTTACTAGGAGCTGGAGGTAGGGAATCAGGAGCCATGCTTGATTCTGAAAACACATCAGCAATGTCTAATACAGGAGGTATCGCCAAAGGCCTATGCTGAGGAAGAAGAAGGAAATCCCTAAGCCTCTTTTTTGATTCAGAGAAATCCTGACTCTCCCAATGAAAATGTTCCCTTAAAGTATGCAAGATTTCTCCAAAAGAATAATCCTCAGGAGGAGATGCAGATGGGATGGATTCTTCTGCATCTGAATCCTCATAGGGTGGAATAGAAAATTCCTGATCAGAAGAGGAATCAGAAGAAATGGAAACCTGATCTGAAGATTCATAATCAGTGTCTTGCCTAGTCCTCTTAGTGGGGGTTGGGAACTCCTGATCAAGGTGATTAAGTCCTCAGCCATTTTGATCATCTGTTTTTTAGGCATAGGGGCCTGAGCACGTGGCTCATGCATCAGTTTTTTAGACTTAGAAGATGTTTTTGATTTTGTTTTTGAAGCTGGCGTCGGTTTTATATAAAAATGTTGAGGCCGGAAAACACCCTCAGAAGCTGGTGCCTGCTCAGCGGCTCTGGACCCATCCAAGGGAGAGACATCCGCGGGTTCAATACTCTGAGAATCTTGTGGCATACCGGACCCTGCATGGGTCTCGGTAGAGGCTTGCGTCTCAAAAGTAGCGGGTATCAGGGGCTGCGAAAGCGCCTCAGTGAGTACCGGTGACTGGCTTAGGAGAAGCTTCATCATCGGTTGTGAACTCCGGTAGTCAGATTGCTAACCGACGATATTTCAGGGTAATTAAATCTGGATCCAAAATATTTTGAAGCAAAAATATACCGACGCTTAATAGTACGTTGGTTAAATCTAGCACAAAACCGACAGCAAGGCACGTTATGATCTGGGCCTAGGCAAGGAATACAGTACAAATGAAAATCCTTATGAGGTATTTGCTTCCCACAAGTAATGCAATTATTAACTTTTACTGACATCGGTAAGGAGCAAGAAAGAGTTCCCCAACGGGGTACTTAGCTTTAGTTGAAGACTTCGGTTCTGAAACTCGAATGCGAAAATTTCAGGAGTCGACCGACCGGCACTTGTGAACTGCTTCTGCTTCGGGCACCTCGCGGCAAGAAAGACTGAATAAAATGGCATTGGCTGCATGTTTTACACTCCTGACGACCTGACTGCATGGAAGAGGAGACAGCAACCGAAGCAGGACCCAAGACTTTGTTATTCAGGCCGACTGAGGGCAACCTGCCAGCAAATTACCCAAATGTAATGACTGCAACACTGAAACACAAAAAACATCACTAACATCCCAATAAACACACTGTGCACAACACACACCCCTTATCACCTTTCACAGTCTACTACTCAAGTACACTCCATCATTCAGTCACATATACTGTTTCCATCTCTATATACATGTATATAGTTTACCACCATAAGCTTGATGTAAAGAAAGTCAAATCCAGCAATACCAGGGCGTTAACAAAGAAAAATCACATATCCAAAAATGTATAATATTGGTAAAATTCAAATTTCTAAATTCCCTATTAGTCTGGACCCAGAAACAACAGCTAACATGGGTTCTGAACAGGGGCAAATCAGGGAGTTCGACACTGTAGGTTTTCGGCATTGTAATTTCCAATGTTTTTGCTTTGGTACTACAGGATTTGATGCTCCAATGACTGAGCTTGTAATGGCAAACTGTATAGATATACATATATATATATATATATATATATATATACACACACACACACACACACACACACACACACACACATGTAAATACATGTATGTGTGCATATACACACATATACTATATGCAAAATCAGTTAAGAAAAGTGAAATGGCTGTCCTTGCCTTATATATGGCTACTAGCTCCCATACTTTCCCTTGTCTTTCCCGAACCATTTCATTCCTCATGGTCATTAATTCCAGCAAAGATGGTCAGTCTCTCACATCCTTTCCTATCACCCTTTCTAGTACCTGAACTGTGGTGTTAAAAGTCAGTCATTCTTATGTCTTCACCCACACCCTACTATGACTTCGACCAGTTGTGGCCTACTACGTGTCTCAGGTGACAGGAGTTCCATACTATCAGTATGCCCCATCCCCTTCCATTACTTATCCCTTGTCTCAAGTGTGGTGTAAACTGGCTATTGTTGTTGCACATCTCTCTTTCACACTGCTTCCTCCCCATTCACACATGCATCACCAGTTTTATTCTGCTTGATTCCTGCTTCTTGCTCCAGCAAAACAGCTCAGCCTGAATTGCCACTTATCCTGGACAAAAGATCATTAGTCAGTACAAATACCATCTCTGATCTCCCTAGAAAACAGACTACATCCCTAGTGGACAAACCTGTTCACTGAATAAAGTAAATAAATAATTTCAGCATTGTTCTTCACTTCTGCCATTGCCTAATTCCTTACTGGTTCCTGGTCCTAGTCCCCAAGTGCCCTTCTTTTCTCCTTATCCTAACTCCCAAACTCATTCATCTCCCTCTCCTTGTTTTCATTTATATACTATCCACCTACTAAAGCTCAGCCCCATCGTCCTCCTCTAATGGCTCATATTCTAGCTACCCAGTACTTGTCTCAACTTGTAATCATACATCTCAATGTCTTTCTGCAGAAATTCTACACAAAGATAAAAATAATTTGGGGGGGGTCCCCAAATCACAGACATTTTTAAATATTACTCTAATTCAGTTTGAAAGTTAAAAGAAAAAGAAGTTATGTACTCACCATAATGTTCCATCTGAGTTGTTGCCTTTCATTTGTTCTTCACCCTGTCGGTGCGGATCAGAGGCTCGGATCCGACTCGGCCATATATAGAAAAGCTCTAGGATCCAAAATCTGAGCTCCTCCACTATCCATAATGCTTTGCTCCCCCTCATCCTCTCAGATAGGGGGATGGAGGGAGGGAAGGTTGAAGAACAAATAAAAGGCAACAACTCATGGAATGTTATGGTTAAGTACATAACTTCTTTATCTGAAGTTGTTGCTTTCATTTGTTCTTCAACCTGTGGGACCGAGTCCCCAGCTATAGAAAACTTGGGAGGCCCTCATGGAAAGATATTCTGGAGCACAACTGAACCAAAGAAAGCCCTGTTCCTGGAAATGTCTAACTTGTAATGAGATACAAAGGGATGAGGGTTTGACCATGTAGCAGCTGCACAAATCTAATCAATGGGAAGTTTAGACCAAAAGGCTGAAGAAGTGGACAGAGACCTAGTGGATTGGGCCTTAATCTGACCAGGTAAAGAAATGCCCTTAGTAGAATACGTAAGTGCAATGCAGCTTGTGATCCAGTTGGCCAGAGTCATCTTGGAAAGTGGTTTTCCAAACTTGGTCTTCAAAAAGGAAACTAAAAGCTGATCAGACTTTCTGAAATGTTAGTTCTGTCCAACTAAAAACATAGCTGTCTACGAACATGCAGCATACAAAGTTGATACTCTCCTTTGTTTTGTAAATTAGGAAAAAAAAACGGAAGATTAATAACCTGATTTAGATTAGCCTCAGAAGCAACCTTGAGCAGGAAAGAAGGATTAGCATGCAATGTAACTCTGTCCTTGTGAATAATTAAATATGGAGGCTTACAAGGTAAAGCCTGTAATTCAGATACTCTCTTAGCTGAAGTGATGGCCACTAAAAAGATGGACTTCCACAACAAATACTTGAAATCAACTTTAGCAGAATACTCAAAAGGAGCTGAAACTAGAGCTTGCAAAACCATGGTAAGATCCCAAGGTAGAGCGGGATCCTTAAGGCCTTGCACAACTTAGATGAGGCCAGAGAGAATGAACTTTCCACAATATGAAAGTTGGAAATGGCCGCCAATCACATCTTAACAGTAGAGAAGCTAGCTCCATAATGAAAAATAGATGCCAGAAAAATCTAAGACAGCACAAACAGGGGCTGCAAAAGAGTCCAGTTTTTTTTTTTTTTGGTTTTGATGAGCCCAAATGGAGAACCTCTTCCACTTGCTACTGTATATTTTCCTAGCGGACAGTTTGTGTGCTGCAATTAGAATCTTCCTAACTGGGGATAAAAGTCTGGGAGTCCTAGCCATCATTGGAACTGGAGTAACCAAGTGGTTAATTTCAGGTTCAGAAGATCTGGGTGGAGGTGTCCCGATGGGTGGGACAGAAGATCTGGACAGGCATCCAGAGTCCATGGTGGACAAACCAGGTGAGACCAAAGGAAAGGAAATTATACTTGTTAAGGCCAAAAGGGAGCAATGAAGATTACTTTGCACTTCAACCTCTGAGCTTTTTGCAGAAATTTAGGAATGACAGGAAGAGGAGGATATGCATAAAGCAGACTGGGGGACTAAGCATGGACTATAGTATCTCTCGGTGACTGCCACTGAGGAGGGATAAGGGCAAAGAACTCACTGCACTTGGTGCTGGAAGGAGCCATGAAGAGATCACAGCAAGGTTGACCCCATTTCTGGAAGATCATATTTGCCGCTTTAGTATTTAGAGATCAATATTGACCAAAAGCAGCTTTTCACCAGTAAACTTGTAAAAACAAAGAAAGAAAACAGTGGTGTCTTCTTAGGTTACTACACTTTAATAAAACAATAAAATTGAGCAAAATGATTTTACTGTTTTATTAAAGTGTGGTAACCTAAGAAGACACCACTATTTTCTTTACTTGTATTTAGAGATCACTCAGGAGACATCAGAATGGTTCTGCTGAACCGGTCTGCCAGGATGTTTGACTTCCCCAGAATGTGCACTGCTACCAGAAAGCGGCTGGAAGAAATCTCCCATTGCCACAACCTCATGGCCTCTTGACACAAGGGGTAAGACTTTGCTCATCCCTGTTTGTTGATGTACCAGACCAGTGACATGTTGTCTATCTGAATTGCAATGGTTCCCATGGGAAGAGAGGATGGAAGGGCTTGCACGCAAGAAGCACCACTCTCATCTCCCAGATGTTTATGTGCAAACTGGTCTCTAGAGGGGTCCACATGCCTTGGACTGTCTGTCCAAGATAATGCCCCCCACCTGAATTGGGAAGTGTCCATGGTCACTGTGGCATTTAGGAGAGGAAGGATGAATGGTCAACCCTATTCGAGGTCCTCCAGTTGGAGCCACCAGAGAAGAGACTGTTTGCATGCTCAAGAGTTTCTGATTGGGTGATTCAGCGGATACCAACAAAAGGACCACTGGGCCGCTAAGGTCCACTGAAGTATTCTCATATGAAGGCATGCTACTGGGACCAGAGTAATTGTGACAGCCATGGACCCCAAGGCTCTTAGAACAAGACTTGCTGGGGGGAAGGAATATCCAAGATTTGCTTGATATGGATTCTCAAGGTGGAGATTCTGTCCAGAGGAAGAACAGCTAAGGAAAGAGAGGTGTCCAGATGGTCTCCAATTAAATATATTATTTGTACTGGTTAAAGGTGAGACTTTTGGAAATTGATGGAGATGCCCAAGGTTGAGGCTAGTTGGAAAAGATAGTCTCTGGCTTGTAGAAGTCAATGTCTGGTGGGAGCAGTTAGGAGCCAATTGTCCAGACAGGGAAAACACATGGAATTCTTTGCAGTCTCAGGTGAGCTGCCACTATTGCCATACATTTGAACACCCTGAGGGGCTGTGGTGAGACCAAAAAGGAGTACTCTGAACTGGTAGTGATTGGCTCCCAGCCAGGAGCGAAGGAACCTTCTGGAGCATCTGTTCATCTTGATGTGATAGTTTGCATCTTGAATGTCTATAGAGCACATCCACTCATCCTTCTGCAGAAAGGGCAGCATGGACTGAATTGTGACCATTCAGAACTTTGAATTAGCTACAGACTTATTGAGGGTTATAAGGTTGACTAGAGACATGCTGAGCGTTGCAAGGTTCTAATTGTGCCTGAGGTCCCCTGTTTATTTGGGCTGTAAAACTGTGAGCATTTCCCTTAAATACATTCAAAGGTCCAACAAAAAAATACCGGAAGCAACTGCCTGCAGACAAGAACACGGAGAGTGGAAGCTCGTACAAACCAGCAAAAGATACTGCAAGTCCTATTTTATCAACAGACTGCAAGTAGTATAGGTGTATTATAATCTTCTCTCTGTGATACTGCTACTGATTCTTCTGCTGTACACACTACTGCCCTCCTTTTCCTCCCATTTAGTGTAACAAATGTTTACATTTTTCCAAAACTTTGCATTTATTTTATATTATTATATTTTATTCTCCTGTTTATTGTAACAAATTTATAGAGTTTCCCAAAGCTTTGCATTTATTTTATATTCTACTTCCCTGATGCTCTACTAAATCTGCTTTTGAGTTCACATAGATAAACAGACACCTTTAGGTACTGACCTGAGCTAGCTGGTTGATTGTTTTTCTCTTCTCACAGCTTTTTCCAAGTCCTGGCTCATAGCCCCCCCTTTTCTTGTTCTCCTAACATAATTCTATTGTAAGTTTCCTAGCCCTGTCAAACCTGTTTTCTCACAGCTTTCACCAAGCCCTGGCTCTTAACGCCTCTCCCTTCTCTCAGTCTCCTAACATAATTTTATTGTAAGCTTCCCAGCCCTGTCAATCCTGTATTTCCCTCCATCTTCCTCTTGAGAGTTTCCTCCCCTGAGCTGTGGCACCATCTTTAAATACTAAAAACGTCTGCCTGACTACACTCTGTTTTACTCAGTCCCACGGGCGTCCTTCAGTAGTGTGCACAACTTACGTACCATTTGTGATGTAGAAGGTTCAATGGCATTTTTTTATTAATTTCTGATATTCTCTGTAACTCAGACTTTGTGTGCCAACAACACTTTGAGCTTTGTAATATTCCAGTCTTGTCAACACATGTGCACTCATGTATTTTAAATAGTTTCTGCCACTTACAACTACTGTTCTTCCTACCTTTGCTTGTTGGCTCGTGGAGATAGATTTTATTTTCACCTTCAAGTGAAGGCAGGTGCCACCCACTCCATTCACCCACCACTTCACTACTGGCTCACTCCGCACCCCTACCCCTATTCCCACCCACCCCCGCATTACATTTATACTTCCTGTCACTCCACCCTCTCTCCACCTTAACCAATACAATACCTCATATCATTAATAACCCCTTTCCCTCTCCTGCCATATCCCCTCCTGAAACACAACACTTTCCAGCACCTGTTTTAAGATATATAATCAACTCCAGTCCCTAAAATCCAATATGAGTCACTTACTAAGACACTTAACTCACTTGTCCTTATTACTTTACTACTCTTATTATCACTCTCCACCACCATACACTCCAGATTAAATACATCTCCTCCAACATCCATAACACTAGCTACACATTTACAACAATTTAAAAAGTTACTCTAACATCCCACCATCCCTATTAGTAAGCAATACCCTATATCTAGAAAAAACAAAATTTTCCCCCGAAAATACTAAACTGAAATTAATATACCACCATCCACATATACCTTTGCTAAAAACACTCCAACCACAGATACTACTACATCTTCTCCTAGCATTAACTCAGTGTGGAGATGTCCACCTTAATCCTGGTCCAAATAACTTGCCAAAAAACACTCATTCCTCTAAAACCCATGATTTATATTTTGTAACAATTAATGCAAGAAGCCTCTGCAACACAATTACTGAATTCCTGTCCTAGATTTGTCACCATTCACCAGACATAGTAGCAATAACTGAAACTTGGCTCAAAACAAATATCAGACACCAAAATCCTTCTACCAGGTTACAACATTCTTCATAATGACAGACCCCATAAAAAAGTTGAGGTGTAGCCTTAATTTATCGAGACTCCTTAACAATAAATATTCATCCGAAACCTGTCCCCACTTTCAATAGTATGGAAATTCTAATACAATCCCTTCATATATAAACCCTATTAAACAACTCTGTATTGCTACTATCTACATTCCCCCAAGTCAAAACATCTCCCATTTGGAAGATTTCCTATGTTGGATTAACCAAAATATATCCCAAAAAACTATTATTCTTGGAGACACTAAGCATTGGCAAAACCTAACCTCCAAAACTCCTGCTGCCAGCATTAACCTCCATAATTTCACACAACGTATCACAGAGCCTACACATGCTTTAAATACCAAAGCAGAATCTACATTAGATTGGATTCTAGTATCCTACCACCACTACTACTACAATACCGGCACCCTTCCAAACACTAAGTGACCTCCTACCTGCTTACACCCATAGAACCCAAATACAAATCCGCAAACCTCACAGATATAAATCTACCAGGAAGCCTGCCTAATTTGATCAAAACATACTTATCAATAACCTACAAGCTCAAAATTGGACCCCAAGAAAAACACTGCCTCTGGATGACGCTGTAGATTATTTCAATAATGTCTCTCTTACCACATTAAATAGCTTAGCACCTTTTCGTACAAAACAAACTAAACCTAACCTTGCCCCCTGGCTAAAAAAACAAACTAAAAAACCCCTCTTTTCTAGAGACAAAGCCTGGAAAATATGGGGAAAAAAACAGAACTCAAGCAAATGAAAAAAATTATAAACAACTTCAAAATACTGCAAAAAAAAAAAAAACTTTTCAGAACTAATAAGAAAACCTACTTCTCCTCACAACTATCCTCCCAAAGTAATAATCAAAAAAAATTCTGGAAATTGGTATCCTCCCTGCTTAATCCTGGTAACCTTCAAAATCCATCACCCTCTCCCAACAAAGACCCTCACCAGATAACACAAATATTTAACACACATTTCATTGACACCATTCAAAAACTAGTGAAGGATTCATCTACAAAAAGCAACCCTAGCTCCCAAAATACCACACAAATAGACCCCATATCTACCTCTATACACACTATGGTTTCCTCTAAAAATACCCACCCAATCTTCCTTTCTCACTATAACCAGTACCTACCATCCCCAATTCTAAAACTGCTAACCAAACTAAAGCCCAGCTCACTCTCCACTGATAACTTACCACCGAAATACTTACAACTTGCTGCCAAATCAATAGCTTACCTGTGAGTATTCTTATTAATCATTCAATCTCTGAATCTTATGTCACCCAACTGTGGAAAAAGTCTATTATAACTCCACTGCACAAAGGTGGTAATGCACACGATCTCTCAAATTATCGGCCAATCTCCATTCTCTCCTCGCCATCAAAAATCCTAGAAAATCCATACAATCCCAGCTACTGAATGACCTCATTAACAACAACCTCCTAGCTCCCACTCAACATGGATTCCGCTCTGGACATAGCACAACCACAGCTTTACTCTCCTTCACTGATACTGTGAATAAAGTTCTTGATGCTGGCCTATCAACTTCAGTACTCCTGTCAGACCTATCAAAGGCTTTCGACACAGTATCACACCCTAGGTTCTTACAATATTTAGAAAAACTTGGATGGTCTATAAGCGCATTAACTTTTAGTTATGTACTTACCATAACTTTAGATGTTTGGGATCCATCTCGCCTACATTCTGTAGTGATGGGTTCAGAGCCGATCCTCGGCTCCGACTCGGCATGCTATACAATAGAACGAAGTCTCTTATTGGCTGAGCTATCCTACATCCCAGGATGCACCACCACTGCTTCCCCAGATCTTGTTTGTTCGCACACATGCACACACACATAGACTGTTGATATAATATTGCCAGATGTTTCAAGATGAAACGGCTAAACTCGAACTATCCGGTCTCTTCTGATCTCCAAGGCAGGGGGAAGGAGGGTGGGTTATTAGGAATGTAGGCGAGATGGATCCCAAACATCTAAAGTTATGGTAAGTACATAACTAAAAGATGTTATGTGATCCTATCTCGCCTTCATTCTGTACTGATGGGACAGCGTCCCTAGCACCTGATTCCTGGGTGGCTCACTGGAAAACACTCCTGAGGACTGTGGAACCGAAGGAAGCTCACCCCCGAGATGCCACGTCCAATTTGTAATGAGAAATGAAGGTGTGAGGAGAAGACCACGTAGCCGCAGCACAAATGTCACTAATGGCAAGCTTAGAATGAAATGCTGTCGAAGTAGCCATAGCCCTTGTAGAATGAGCTTTCACTGTGGTTGTAAGCTCTTTATTAGAAAGGAAGTAAGTATGACTGATACAGTCTCTGATCCACTTGGCAATAGTAACCTTCGTGACGGCTTTGCCCAATTTATTGTCCGAAAAGGACACAAACAACTGATCTGTTTTCTGTGTTTGGTGCGTCCTATCTAAATAGAAGCGCAATTGCCTGTGAACATCCAATGTGTGGAAGATGTATTCCGCTCTGTTTGAGTACTTTGGGAAGAAAACTGGAAGTTCCAATGACTGTTGCAGACAAAAACTAGAACAAACCTTAGGAACAAAGGATGGATTAGGCCTGAGGGATACTCTATCCTTGTGAAAAACCAAATACGGTGGTTTGACACATAGGGCTTGAAGTTCCAAAACTCTTCTGGCTGATGTAAGTGCAACCAAAAAAGCAGTCTTCCAAGAAAGAAATTTCAAGTCACAAGTTGCTGCCGGTTCGAAGGGGAAGAGGTCAAAGCACCTAACACCACATTAAGATCACGGTGGAGCGGGATGAGAAATCGGAGGTCGTAGCAGCCCAGCACCTTTCATGAAGGCTTTACACAACTTGTTGCTCATCAAAGGTGGGTCTATAGTTTCATGAAAATTGGAAATAGCTGCCAGTTGAACCTTGATGGTAGAGACCGAAGAACCTTGATTGAATAGACTAAAACTTCAGAACCTCTGACACCGGGACAGTTATGGGATCTAATCCCCGGAGTTGGGCCCAAATAGCAAATCTCTTCCATTTGCTGTTATACATTTTCCTAGTAGAAGTCTTGTGGGCCGAGGCCAAGATATGTATGACTTCCGGGTCCAAAGCATGGTTCCTGACTATGGTCGGAAGAGGAGGAGCCAAGCTGTTAACCTCAACGAGTGAAGGGACTGATGATGTTGTCCCGACTGATGGATCAAGAGGTCCGGAACCTGATCCAGGAACCATGGACCGTCCAGTGCATATTTCCGAAGATAGGGAAACCAGACTTGACGAGGCCAGTATGGGGCAACTAAAATCATCTTGCTCCCCAAGTGAATCGCCTTCTGGATCACCTTGGGAAGAAGGGGAACCGGCGGAAAGGCGTATAGTAGGCCGGTGGGCCAAGCTTGGACTAGGGCATCCTTGGGAATCTCCCCCGGAACTGGGGTGAGAGAGAAGAACTGCTGGCATTTCGCGTTGAGTGGGGTTGCGAAAAGGTCGCAACAAGGAGTTCCCCATCTTCTGAAAATCTGAGATGCCACTGTGTCATTCAGAGACCACTCATGAGGGGAGAGAATAGTTCTGCTCAGTCTGTCGGCTATTACATTGGATCTCCCAGGAATATGTGTCGCTACCAGAAAACGTTTGGTTGCAACCGCCCAGTCCCATACTTTCATGGCCTCTCTGCAAAGGGGGTAGGATCTGGTCCCTCCCTGCTTGTTCAGGTACCAGACTACTGACATGTTGTCGGACTGAATGGCAATCACGCCCGAAGGGAGGTAATCGTGTAGCGCTTGCAGAGATAGAAGTACCGCCCTCATTTCCAGTATGTTGATGTGGAGGAGACTCTCGTCGGAATGCCAATTGCCTTGGACTGACCTGCCTAGGTAATGTCCCCCCCACCCTGTCTGGGAGGCGTCCGTAATCAATGTGGCCACTGGAGGTGGTGGAAAGAAGGGTCGCCCCTGATCCAGGTTGGAGGAAAGATGCCACCAACGAAGGTCCTGCTTGCACGTCTCCGTGATCCGAATGAGGTGACTGAGAGGGAGATCCTGATAAGACCACTGGGCTGACAGGAGCCACTGGAGAATCCTCATATGTAATCTTGCCAAGGGGACTAGGAGAACGGTGGCCGACATGGAACCTAACAGTTGTAGGACCATCCTGGCTGGGGCTCGGCGTTTGAGAAGCAAGGCTCGAACTTGAGACTGTAATGTTTCTATCCTCTCTGTAGGAAGATAGACCCGCATTTGCTTTGAATCTATCTCTACTCCGATAAACCGTATGCGCTGAGATGGCAGCAACACAGACTTTGCCCAATTGAAGGTGATTCCCAGGGAGTTGCCTAGAGATATAGTGGCTGCTAGGTTCTGTAAGAGTAGACGCCTGGAGGTGACAGTTAGGAGCCATTCGTCTAGATATGGAAACACCTGGAATCCTACACTCCTCAGGTGAGCAGTCACCACCGCCAAACATTTGGTGAACACCCTGGGGGCTGTAGTGAGACCAAAGGGCAGTGCACGGAACTGGAAATGACTGTCTCCCAGGCTGAAGCGCAAATGTCTCCTGGACGCCTGATCTATCAGGATGTGATAATAGGCGTCCTTGAGATCTATGGAGCACATCCAAACACCTTTCTCCAGCAGCGGGAGAATGGATTGCAAGGTGACCATCCGGAACTTGGACTTCTTGACTGATCGATTTAGCTTGCTGAGATCCAAAATGGGCCTCAAGTCCCCGGTCTTTTTTGGCACCAAAAAGAATTTTGAGTAAGTCCCTAATCCGGTCTGGCCTATGGGGACCGGTTAGATGACTCCTTTTTGAAGCAGCTTTGAGATTTCGATGGCTGCAAGATCCCGTTGACTGGGTGGTGGGTCCGGGATTTTTCTGGATGGTGGGGGGGATTGTGAAAAGGGGATGACGTAACCTTCGGCGATGATTCAGAGCACCCATCGGTCCTGAGTGATATTCTCCCAGGCCTTTAGGTGCCTCGGCGACCCGACTGGCTCCAGAGCTGCGCAGTCGGGCAATCCTTCAGGGATGCTGGAAGGGTGAGGAGCCACGACAGGACTCACGGTCTCCAGTGTTGCGGGGACCTCTGCCGCCTCTGGGACGGCGTCTTCCTGAAAAATTTCCCACTCCTCTGCCTCTAGAAGGGGAATTGTCCTGCTGTGAGGGGTAAGTCTTTTGAGATTTACGGAACCACATTTTCCCCCCTCTTCTAGCCAAGGCCGGAAGGGAGTGGAAAACCGTGCCCCTACGGCAGTCAAAGTCTTACCCTCTTGTTCACAGCGGGTCAAGGTGTCCTTTACCTTGGGTCCAAACAAAGAGGACCCATAAAAGGGAGCATCGGCAAAGGAAGACTTGAAGGCCTCCGCAAAATGACACAGGTGGAGCCAGGCTTGTCTCCGTAGAGCAACACCTGTACCCGCCGCTCTACTCGCCCCCTCGGCTGCATACAAAATGAGCCTCATGGACGAGTTCGATATCGATGATAGAGTAGCCAACTGAGAGCTAACCGTCTGGGCCAACTGCTCAGGTAGGTTACCAGAGAGGGTATCTGAAAGTTCCTTGACCAGATCCCTCTGAAGTCTGGTGAAGTGTGTCAGATAATTCAGAGACCTTAAAGTAAAGGCTGCTGAAGTAAGGGTGCGCTTCCGTGCGATCCATGCTCCTGGACTCTTTATTAGGAGGATGGATGGACGTCGAAGCCTCTGCCACATCTTGCTGGGTAGCAGATGCCACCACCAGGGCATCTATGGCCACACCTTTGGAGGAAGTCCTTTTCAGGGCGGGGCTGAAAGAAATTTATTCGGGCGAGCTGGCACCGGTTCCACAGAATCCGGGTGCTCCCATGCCCTTCGAGAGATCAAATCAAGAAGCTCATCGAAGGGCGAAGACACCCAGGAGGCGGAGGGCTGAGCCCCGAAGGCCTTGAGGAATACAGACTCCTCAGCGGAAGGGGGTTTGGACTGCCAGTCGCCTCATTGCTTCAGGATTTCCAAGATGTCCACAAAAAAGACATCATCAGAGGACGACTTGGGGGACCCCTCCGCATCATCGAGGCCGGTGTCCGAGGTGAGAGACTCATCAGGGGAGTTGACGTGCTTCCTCTTGCACTGTCTCTTCCTTGGAGGTTCCTCCGAAGATGCTTCGGAGGGACCTTCAGGAAGTAGGGAAACCCCAATGGGGGTGACCTCAGGCCCCAGGGCTCCACTGTCTTGAGACAGGGGGACTACAAAGGAACCAGTCTCCGTGCCAAGGGAAGGTGACGGTGAAACGGTGGAGGTGGCCAAAGAAGATTTGGCCAAAGCACTCCTCATGGCCCTGAAGGCCGGACCCCCAGAGTCCTGGGAAGGTCCGATCCCCGAGGCCACAACAGTAGACGGCACTCCCGCAGCTGACGCACCGAGAGGGAGGCTCGGAACCGAAAACATCGGTCCCGAAGCATCACCCCTGGGGCCGACCGATGAGGTCCGTGTACCGAACTCCGACCCGAAGGTCGGGGTTGGAGTAAGGGTCGGAGCCGACCCAAAAACCTCCATCGGCTCCACCAGCACCAACTCCAACGGTGCCGAGGCTGTTGGAGGAGGAACCAAGACCACAGGGTGGGCAATCGGCTCTGGAGCCGACTGGGCTGGAGCCGAAACTAACTTTTGGAAAACTGGAAACTGAAACAGCCTTTGAAGTACCCTGTCAATGTCCGAATCCGACATCCTCTAAGACCGAGAAGAGATCGAATGGGTTTGAGTCGACTTCTCCACTGGTTCCGAAAGACTGGGGGACCGGCTCCGAATCGTCTCGATAAATATCAGTGCCGAGGGAGACTCCACAACCATTGCAATTTCCCTCGGTGCCGAAGTGGACTTCGGCGCCGAAGGGGAAGAGTCTGAGTGGGCAACTCTCATCGGCTCCGAAGACAGTGGAGCCGATGAAGGTGACTCACCTCTCGAAGCTCTAGCCGTCGGCTCCGAAGCCAGAGGAGTCGAGGCTGGAGGCATCGAGGCAGACCGTTCCGCCCTCAGCTCTGAAGTCCGTGGAGCCGATGGAGAAGCCTGCCGAGATTTCTTTGTGGCCAGTTCCGACGAGCTGGTCGGAGCCGACGATTTCTTTTTATTCGAGGGAGAAGAGGAAGAAGATAAAGCCTCTTCAAAAGTAGGTTTAATAAGCCCTTTTAAAATCAATTTGTTTTTCCTCTCTTGGAGGACCCGGGAGGAAAAAGCGTGACAAACGCTGCAAGACTCCTGAAGATGTTTAGGGCCTAAACAATACACACATAGAGAGTGATCGTCCATTATGGACATTTTGTAGCTGCATTTAGAGCACTTCTTGAACCCAGATGGTCTGTGCTCTTTCGACATATTGACTCCCAAACACTACAACCAAAAAAGAAACTTTCTCCAAAAACTTGTCAAGAAAAGGCAAATAAGGGCAAGACCCATCTAACTGAAATGGGATACTTGACCAACTATAACACTACAGCAAGACTCACACTAAATATATAACTCACGCGCGAGGGCAAGGCCCCTCTAACTTAAACAGGATCCTTTCCCTCCAATAAAAGACAAATTTACCACAAAACTTAATCAAAAATCAGCCACACAACAACGATAGCTGTTAAAACAGCTTTTGGGGGTTAATCAAAAATTTCTGACAGAAATTTGTGAAGAAATAGACACTTAGCTCAGCCAAGTCCGAGACCACGTCTTTGCTGTAAAGCGGCAAACGAGATCTGGGGAAGCAGTGGTGGTGCATCCTGGGATGTAGGATAGCTCAGCCAATAAGAGACTTCGTTCTATTGTATAGCGTGCCGAGTCGGAGCTGAGGATCGGCTCCGAACCCATCAGTACAGAATGTAGGCGAGATAGGATCACATAACATCCTGGTTTTCCTCCTACCTAAATGACAGACAACAATCGGTTAGATGGCAAAACCAAAAGAGCATCTGGCAAATAACACAGGAGTCCCACAAGGGTCCATTTTAGGACCACTACTCTAATATATTCATTAATGAGCTTAATAAAGCCTCCCAACAAAGACTGTTAATTCAATATACAGATGATTCAGCTATCATCTCATCCTCCAACAGTTTTTCTAACCTTCAGAAGATCACCCAAGATGCATTCACATCCATAGAAACCTGGCTAAATGACACTCAATTAATGCTGAATCCAAAAAAAACTAAATTGTTACTATTTTCATCAAAACCTCCAGCTGCAGAATTCAAGATATTTTCACATAACAATACAGAAATAGAACAGGTGCTATTTGCAAAACTTTTAGGAATCACTATTGATAAACTTTCTTTTGAACAACACATTCTCAATACAGTAAAAAAATGCATTTCACACTTGGCAAACTATACTGACAAACTACCTAGACAAATAAGATAAAACTAGCAAACACTTTGCTTATCCCATCCCTCTTGTATGGAAGCCCCATTTTCACCAACCTCCATACATCCCTCAGTAATAAGCTGCTATCTTGCTACTACAAGATAGCAAAATTCACCTCTAACATGCCCAACCTCTCACACCACTGCAAAGCTATCTCAAACCTGTCCTGGCTTGAATTTCACCACCATCTCTATTACACTCAGTTAACACTTGCTCATAAGCTAATTTTCAAACCTGACCGCTGTACTGCACTCCAGTCCATCTTACACACATACATCCCAACTAGAACCCTCCTGTCTTCAGAAAGTACACTGTTAAATGCAGCTAAACCCAACAAAACAGCAGGACAATGCCTACGTTCCTACAATGCCAAACCATGGAATAGAGTTCCTTCACATATTACATAACTTGACTCCCTAATAGCCTTTAAAGCTGCACTAAAAAAAACACTACTTAAATAATCCTAGCTGTACCTGTGAAATACAGTGTAAGCCCCCTTAACTTCACACACTTAACTACTCAGATCCTACTCTTTACCCATCTGCTATATTATTTTCTTCCTCCTCTATATAACTATTTCTCCTACCTACGATATGTGCAATTTACTAATGATTATGATTATTTTTTTTCAATTTAAAGTATATTATGTATCCATACAGTCTGATAATTATGTATTAACTATATACCATTACTCCTCACCCTATGCTAATGTATATATATCTCTTTCACTTTGTATTTGTTCTGTACAATATGTGATTACCTGTGGAGCTTTTCTCCCCAGGCCTCCACTGAAAATGGGTTTCTGACCCAGTGGACTTTCCCTGTCAACAAATGTCAATAAATAAATAAAAAAGAACCTGGAGTAGATGCCTAATATGAATTTGTCTAAGGGGACACTTAAGATGACTTTTTGTGAGCAGCTTTGAAATTTCTAAGGCTCCAGCCTCCCTTTGATTGGGTGGAAAATCG
>NC_056736.1:556495250-556497750 GCF_019279795.1 Protopterus annectens
AGCTGATTTTTTTTTTTTATAGCTCTGGTCAGTTCTAAGTGAAGAGCAGATACAGTCTTGTTTCTTCACTCCACATGGATATAATTCATATAATGGCACAAGTGAATTATACGGATTTCAATGACAGTCTGAATAGCATGACACAAAACTGCACCATCGGCACAAGCTACAAGTATGTGTTCCATCAGGGGTTGGGAGGGTGGCCTAATGGTTGAGGTGTTTGCCTTACAAACACAAGGTACAGGGTTTGAATCTCACAGGGGATAATTCGCTAGGCTTAAAATGGCTCGCAAGGGCAGTTAGCCTAGTACTAACCTATGAAACTATGAAACTATGAAACTATCAGATAGTTTATGGCATCATCTGTGTGTTCGGACTGGGAGCCAACTGCATAGCTCTGCGGATGTTCTTCTTCTTCCCCAAGATCACTAGCTGCTCAATTTATATGGTAAACCTCTGTATTGCAGACCTAATATTCGTACTCTCACTCCCTATGAGGATACATTACTACACAGCAAGGGAATGGGCTCAAAATGAAGTGTTCTGTAGACTAACCTTCACTTTAAAATATGTAAGTATGTACGGCAGTATTTTTTTCCTTACCATCATTGGTATAGATCGTTATTTTGCTGTAACATTCCCCCTTGCAAAAAAACTTCGGAAGGTTCGAACAGCCCAGGTCATCAGCAGTGTCATGTGGTGCTTAATTTTAGTGTTGAGTTTTTCACTTCTTTTTCTACAGTCTGCAACCATTACAAAACAAGGATCATGTACCATAGACCTGTCTACACAAAAGAATAAGCTTTTTGTTATGGGAATTTTATTCCTGGTAGAGGCTGCCTTTCTTATTCCGTTACTTCTACTGGTTTTTAGCTACTGCAAAATTGTCAAGACCATAAGACAACCCAACTTGATCCATCAGAAAACAAATTATTCTAAAACTGTAAGAATGATCTATGTTGTCCTTTGTGTGTTCCTGGTCTCCTTTGTGCCATATCATTTTAATCTCTTTTGGTTCACACTGGTAAAGATACAAATCTTACACAACTGTGTTTTAAACAGAATAACTGAAATAGCTCATCCCATAGTTCTTTGTATAGCAAGTCTGAACTGCTGCATGAACCCACTTGTTTACTATTTCTCCACCAAGATGTTTACGAAGGGGGCATTGAATAAAGAAAGTGACTGATTTTGCAACAGAGCACTATGCTGCCATCCAGAGGTTGAGATGTGTACTACTATGGCATTTAATGAGCGACTGAGAAATGACCTGGGATATCTTACATACATCAAGAGGCAAAATACAGATAAAGGCTATTCTACAGATTGCGAAAGTCAGTCCATCTCAAAAACAGATGCTACTGCTCCAACTTACATGGATGGAAAGGTGATAAGTGAATAAAAGACAAAATAACAGATGTCAGCTTCTTAGCTAGGTAATATTTCTAACGCTAAAAGATAATTCAAATTTAGTGAATTTTTTGAGGCTGGCAGAAGAATAAACAGTTAAAATATGGACATCGTTTTACTCTTTTACTTAAAAGCTCAATCTTTTTTCCTGCTGCCTATGATCTACCCAAAACAAGATGGTCATTAATCAGACACAGATAATGCATTTAAAAAAAAATAAATAAAATAAACATCTTTCTCACAATGAAATACTAAATGCATATTATTCAAGCGGCATCAAGCCTCTAAAATAATATAAAAATGCATACATTTTATTTTGGCAGTCAGTCATATATTACTATATTAAAGATGATTAATATCAGCAAATGTTCTTTGCTTATAAGGAAAGAGAGAACTCAGAGGTAGAGAGTTGGAAGAAATGTTAGCATGTGCTGCACATTACAGTTTATTTCATTACCTTGCAAAAAAGCAGAAAATGAAATATAATGTCAGCTCCTTTTAAGTACTCTATTGCTGAACAAGTACATACTGCCAAATGGATTCTAACAGCTAAGGTGTGCGTGGGCAAACAAAAGTGCAAGACCACCAAAAAGAAAACGCCAAGGTAGGTACCAAAAAGGTATTTTGTAAGAAGACTCATCAGACAGGGTGCAACTGGACAGGATAACAGACAGAGCAATTATAACATTAGAATTTGTATTATCTTGAATTTACTGTTAGCTATCACTGTGATGCTTAAGCTACTAACAAATAAGCAAACAGCACAAACAGATTTGTTTCATTATTTGCTATCCTACCAGATTTATATGGTTGTAAATGTTAATGCTTCTCATTTTCTAAATGACTCTGTAAAACAGTAGGTGGCTGGTAAAGTTACACAAAACTAAAGAGTACAGCATACTTTTAAGTAAAAAGTATTCCTGCATACACACATCTCGGTGAGTTCCTAGAGTTAAGTCAGCATCTCCAATTAATTTATCATATTACATACATTTAATGTGGTGTGGCATACGACTTGATTCTCCCTTTTACTTACATCCTGAACACCTCGCAATGTGAAAAAAAACTGATAAACTGAATATGCTAGGTG
>NC_056736.1:556500250-556565250 GCF_019279795.1 Protopterus annectens
GACTATAATTTACTGTGAAACATCAGTTCCTTTGTGAACTGCAAGCTGGTATATGAAAGGAATTGGTGGCAATAAATCTCATCTGTAACAAAAACTAGAGGTACAACTAAGTGTTCCAGCTCAGCAGTTGGACATGAGCTACCTGCAGTCCGGCTAGCAGTGTTTGCATTCAAAGGCATTTTACAAGTCACCCATCCAATACATACGGTTGGCTGATCAATCACATTCCCCAATTCTATTCCCAATAATGTAAACCTCACTACATGCTATTTTAAAAGGAAAAAAATAAAGAACTCTTGGTGTTTTCTAGTGTTTTGTATACCCCTCCCATGGACCAATATATTCCTATAAAAATTAACTACTTAATTTGAATATTAGTCAGCTGCTGCTACAAAAAAAAAGAAAAACAAAAGAAAACCCCACAAATTCTATTGGACAGCCATCAAAAACATTTAAGCATAACAACGGACCAAGCCCTTACTTTAAACACACAGAACTGTAAGTAAGAAATAAATAGAACTGCAAATAAGCCTTAAACACATAGAACTGCAAATAAGCAAGGTACAGAATGAACTGTTTCATCCAAAATATTTACTAACCAGGGAGGGAAGGCATGCAAATGCAGTATTCATACTTCTGCCTAGACTTGAATATACCTGTGACACTTATAGCTTTGTAGTCACCAAATAATACGTCTCTTATGAAATACCGATAAAAAGATATTAATGTTCATCATCTCTAGCATAACGGGTAACATCACTATCACCACTCAAGGCTAAATGGTTGCTTGTTGAAACCAGAAACACCTTGCTTTAGGATGATTTTTGGCAAAGTGCCAGTTGACCATCAAGCCTCCATTCAATCAGACATTAGACAGAAATACTGCCATTAAGGCAGCTATTAGGGTGGTCTGTGTTCCCATCAGCATCCTAGCAATGACAGTATTTTTTATTTTATGGCCCGACTCCTCTCCTAATGATAACATGGGTAGCACTTGCATAATTGCAAGGGCCACCTATGCCCCTCTCTGCCCATGCCTGCCTACTCCCCACATGTACCAGCAAAGGCTTCAATCACCAGCTTGGATGGCCATGTTAACATCTTCTCAGCAGCAACTCCGTGCATCATGATAAGCTTCCTTTCTCCAACGGAGGCCCTGTAGTTAAAGCAGTGAAGTGAGCGGAGTGGGAGCTACTGTTCCCCTGTGCCCACCAAATAAGCACACCCATCCATCCTCCCTGCCTACACTATCAAGCTCCTGTGCCTCGAGTCAAGGTGAGGTCACCTGGGCTACAGTTAGGCTTTTATCACTCTATGCCATTGCTGCAGGCAAGAGCCATCTTTTTGATTATAATTTAATGTTCTAATTTCTAAAGGGTAAATACTGTCCCACCATTTTGAAACAAGCTACTTATAAGACACTCCAACTACAATCTAAGAAGTCAAGATAGCTCACAACTATACAGATCAGCTTACATGCTAGCAGTAGCTGAGAAATACTAACATGATGCTTGACTTTCAAAACAATGACTGAAAGCACACTTGGCTGTTAAACACAAGTGCAACTGTTTAAGGAATCCAGAATAAGTAAATTCTGAAAAACACTGGTTACTTGGTCAAATATATTGGTGTAATCCCTGTTAGTCATACAGCCATGTAAATGCATACCTGAATGCAGTATGGTGTTATGAAAATAATCCCACTTTTTTTCAAAAAACTGCAAATTATTGTAAAATACTTATTATTCTTCTATGTAAGTTATATTCAACCTTGTTTATATACTGCATTATGTAATCTATACTAGACTTGTTTACATATTGCATTATGTAGACAACTGATCACAAATCTGAACTTACTAAGTATGACTGTCTTTTCCATGATGGCCCATGCTGTGCCTGAAAATGGTCCTGTTGTAGGGATCCAGACAGATAACACACTACTAAAGGTGCACAATTACTTTTCTTTGCAAACATTTCTAAAACATGCATTTCCATCTTAATAACTTAACAGTAAACTAAAAATGCTTCACCTTAATCACAGCCACACAAAGTTAAGCCTTTAAGCATATTTTAAAATATTAAAAGACATTCTTCTTCTTCCTTCGGCTTTTTCCCGGTTAGGGGTCGCCACAGCGGATCACCTGTCCACTCATGATTGGCAGTGGAGTTTTACAGTGTCGAGATGCCAGCCCGGCGCCCAACCTTCCACAAAAGGCACACACACACCTAGGGCCAATTTAGAGTATCCAATCCACCTACAGCATATGTCTTTGGGATGTGGGAGGAAACCGGAGCACCCAGAGGAAACCCACGCGACCACAGGAAGGACATGCAGACTCCGCTTATCAAATGGAAATGCACAAAGAAGACAGTCCATATCTAAAGGCTGAATGGTTCAAGTACAGGCAAGAGAAATACAAAACTTATACAAGAGTCAAAAATTCAAATACATTGAAAGATGACATTTAAAACTATTGCACCAATAACAAGTTAAAGTTGGTAAAAAAAGTCATCTGTGGCCCTTTCTCTCATGGTTCCAGGTTTCTCTGTGTCACTAGCTAAGAAATTAATCAAACAATGGATGGTGAGGAACAAATTCTAGTGGGTGTTTATAACATCAGTTCTGTAATGACCTGATTCAGAATCACACCTGCAGTCCAAGTTAGTAAAGATTCCAAACTGTTCAGAAGGATAGTAGGATAACTTCCTGAAAGACTAATTTTACAAACAGTTTATACTGAAATCTTTCTCTAACATTTATGTCTGATGGCATTCTGCATAAACTAACCACCTGTCTTAACTTTCTGGAAAATGCAGAGAGAAAACCTCAACATACTGCCTCAAGCTAAGGCACAAAAATAGATGCAGCTCATACAAATGTAGAAAACCACAGGGGATTTTCAGTTTAGTTTCTATTCTCTACATCAAGAAGTGAAGATGGAAATTACAAAGTTAAAGTGAAGCAAGGCAGGCAACCATTAAACTGCATTAGAATGTGCACTTAGGAATTTAACAATATAGAGAGAGAATCTTACTACACTATATTTTTTTTGGGGGGGGGGCGGAGGCTGCGTTTCTAAGTACTGAACAAAACAAAAGTTACAAATTAAAATGGTCACAACTTTGTGATGGCCAAATGCACAAATACAAACTATGCATACTTCAACAAAAATTAAATTTGTTAATAGTGGTCTTTCCAAAGGGAAATCTACAAGGTACAGCAAATTTGCAGTGAAGCAAAGGTTTGTGAAACTGGATTGAAATAACATTTTTATACTGAAATACACAGTGACCCATGAGGAGCAATATTATCATTAAATATAATAAGATCACTATGCGACACACATTTTTCCCTGAAACATTTTATTTTGGTTTGGTCCTCACCAGCCATCAAGACTTTGTCGCCATTAATGACCACTGCTCTCCTCCTCCTCCCAGCACCACTTAGCTCCTGACATCATCTCTGTAAAAGTCTTCTCTTTCAAAAGGGTGATTAGCCTTACAGATGACCCATCTTTTGGGGATCACAGTGAGGGAATAGCCTTACAGATAACCCCATCTTTTGGGGATCACAGTGAGGGAACTGTGTGTGGACAGATAGTCATCATCTACAAAGGGCAATATTTAGTGCCTTAACATGCCCCTTGGCATATAACATGTTCAATGCTTGGCTCCTACCTATAGCAGAAAATATTCTTAGCCAGCAGTGTAGGGATGTGAAAGCAATCTACCAGGGCACACCACTGACTTGTCTGTCTCTAATTAGATTACACCAGGGCACACCACTGACGTGTCTGTCCCGAATAAGATTACAACCTCATCCAGCTGATGCTTGTGCAGTAGAACCTTAGCCAAGGAAAGGCAGCCAGCCTCAAGCTCCTTGATCTAGACCCCCCCATATGATCCTCTGATGTTGGGTCCAGCAGTCAAGCCTGATTTACTGGAAATGCAGTCTACAGCCTTGCCACTACATTAGCAGGCCAGACTAGTATGTTACAGACAATGACATTACAAAATGCAATTTTACTGATTCCATCTGAAGCAGAATAAAAGACCTGTTAGAACAAATACAATTACTCTTCAGTTCTGATACTCGGAACTTTAATTATATTGAATGTTTCAAATGTATTCCTTCTTAAACCACACCAGTTACCTATGCTCCTAATCCAAGACAAAACACTAGTATCACAATCTGTGCAATTGTAGTATAATGCAGAAAGCTTCAACCAACTACTCTTCATATTGCACTGCACTAAAACAACGAATACCACTCATAACCATAAGTCAGTCTGTGTACCAGCAAATATATGCCAAGAGTGCTTCTCACAGCACTCTACACCACTCCTGGGATAACTCCAGTAGCAATAAATGCAATCAATAAAAGTTTAGGAGAGATCACTTACAGTCTGCCAGGCAAGGGACTCCATAATTCGATGTTCACATCCTTCTAGGTGCTTCACCATTTCTCGAGTCAGGCAAGGCTCCACTTTGATAAAACTTTCAATCACCTTGTAGAAGTCAAAAGCTTTCAGTTTAAAAATATGCAGAATCCATGGGAAAGATAGATTTGTTTCAGCATGAGTGGTACCAGTTTGTAGAATTGATCCTGAAGCTGAGGGAAAAAAAAAACACTAAGCATGCCATGACGCCTGGTCCAGTAATCCTATTAATGCTGACAGCAGTATGTTTACTGAAGACTAAACAAACCATTCTACATGATAGTCATTTGATTTGTTTCTTATTTTTACTGAGCAAGCACATTAACACTATTATTTTCAGGCATGATCCTTACATTATAAAGCTGCACAATGCGTGAACTGTTCTTGGTGTGAAGCACATTAGTTGATGAAATTATAACATTGCAATAAACACAATTTCACACACAAAACCTGTCTCAGGTCTGATGAGAAAACACTGTATGTTTAAAAACAGTGTCTTAAAGTATTCACTGTAGCACTCAGCACAAGCAGTAGCGCTCATCCACCCAAAAAACAAAGTTGTCCAGATTACTTAATTTTTGGCTGGAACACAGTCGGGTCACAGGCGATGCAAGGGTATGCTCACTGAAACTCACCAGCTCAGGTCAGGCACACAAACAAAAATCTCACCAGAGAATAAGTTACCATCCACCACACTGTATCATATGACAACACATCCTATTCTTCTAACAAATGGAATGAAGTTCAGGGCTCCCAGATGAACAAACTCCTATGAGATGATCTCCAACTGTGGGAATGCTGTCTTGATAATGAGTACAAGGTTCTCATGAATAACCAGCAACAGATCTTCATTTTTTTATACATCTTTATTAAATATTCACATTTTAAACAATAACACAGGTACACACAGATTCATAGAAAAGAAAAAAACATAACGATCGCCATTGTTTTCATACATTAACCATTTATGTTTGCTTTTTAGCAAATGGTATTCATTCCAACATTACATAAATTGCTCGCTCAATTTCTGAGTTCCCTTAAACCTCATTCATCCTTCTGAACATCATTCTGCATGTATTGATCCCACAAACTCTTCTTACTTCTATGTAATTTGCTTGTTTCCTTTGCTAAATATCACACTTCCAGTCCCTTTATCTCTTTTACAACACTCAGAATTTCAATTACAGTTGGTTTAGATTTTGATTTTATTTTCTAATAAATGCTTTTTAGAAGCTAAGAGCATTAAATTCAATAAGTCATACAATGTCTAAGCAACTTAAATTATATATCCCAGCTCAAACTAATCATTCCCTTGGCTACAAATCCCCAACATTTCTGACAAAGTACTCTGACAACGTGTCACATTTTGAAAAAACATGTTGCCCAACTATTTCTCTTTCTCATCATTCCTTCAGCATTTGCTATCTAACTTAGGCAAAAACCTCTGAAGTCTGTTTGGGGTTATAAAATTAAATACACAAACACTTCCAAGGAACTATCCTAAACCTGCCGGACTTTGTTGCATACTTGGGAGTCATACAAACATCCTTCCATTGTTCCTTTGTAAACCGCCTTTCGATTCTCTCTTCCCATTTTTTTTTTTAATATTTCCTGACTTTTTCTTATTGTTATCAAGCAATCCTTATATGCCTTACTAATTGCTTCTTTTTAACAGCATTTTCTGTCCTAGGCTCAACTAAAAACTCTATCAAAAATGGTCTTTGCCTATACTCTCTTATTTAAACATAGCAGGGAAGACAGTCTCAAACCTGAAGTCCAAACTTCTGCTTGGCTATCCACTCTATTACTTCTCCCAATACCATGGTTCCTTTGTTTCCCCTGTAAATTCTAGCTCCTATTGTCTATTTTATAGGCCTACTTGCTATCATCCTTATTGATAAACTTCCTTTCTCCATTCCTGGGTTGGCTTAATTCTAAGGATACTTTCTGCTGCTTTATGAAAATAATATTCTATACGGATGCTGTTATTCTCCTTATGATATCCTGATATTTGGTTTAATGTCCATACTGAAACTCTCTGTCAAATTCATATGCATCATTGCTATTTGCAACCAGCACCTCTTAATATAATTCATTACTCTTTGCGTCTAAACCTGTACGGTAACTTACAGTCAATGATATTATGTATATAGTAGTCATTATAACACAACTATCACGCCCACATATTATACATCTCAGTCATCCTGATATATATTTCCAACTTTTAGCTTACATGAATACCACAATGTCTGGTAGCCTGATCTTTTATGTGGTTGCCTCATCTCCCTTTCAAGCTGCATTACATTTTCAAGACTTTCTGTTTCAATAAAAAAACTAAATACATTTTTGGAACCCCATATCTTTTTAAATTAGAAACACAAACATAACTATACAATTGTTAAATGATGTTTACCCCTCCAGAGAGGAGGAGTTGCCCCAATCTAATAGCTGCACAAACAGGCACTGCCTATTCTAAAATTAAGGTTACCCATGCTTAAGTGCATGTTAGAGGCTGTATTTCCAATTAAACTAATTGCTATCTATTCTCTTATCTCTACTCCCCTCCCAGAAGTGAAAAACATCTCACATGAATTCAGTAAGCATTAACTTCTTGCTTTAAAAAAAAGTTCACTGGCTACTCTCAAATTCTGTTTACCTCCAGATCTTCTTGCAGAAGGGTGAATTAGCCTGGCTTGTTGTTTAACCCTGCAAACTGCATTTCAGAGCTACTTTTGCTGTGCTTTTACATTAAGAAATTCCCAGATCACCCATCTTGTGGCAGAAGGAGTTTACCTGGTCTATCTGAGTTGGAAAGCACTCCAGGGAGCTCAAACTGTGTTTGTTTATTGGCTTAAGGGCATAGGAGTCAATTTTCAAACTTTTTTCTGCTACAAATCAGGTGGGTTTGCGCAGCAGGCGTCAGCCGCACCAAGTACAGTAACAATCACCTAAACAGTAAAATTTCCTTATAAAGTTATGATTCGGTCTGAAACCTGTTAAACAGTGCAGCATTGTGTGAAATTAAGCTTACAGCAGTTAGCTTGCTCATCGAAAAGTACTACCATATCCTAGCACTACACAGCATCTTGTCCTTAACCCCAGAAACTAGTTTGTGTATAGAATATCACTACCATATCTTAGCACTATAAAACATTTTGCTCTTAACCCTACCAGCTACCCTAGGAAACCCCAGTTAAAACCAATCCTTAATCCTAAATAGTCCAGCCCATTACAAGACCAGAAACATGGATATGCAATTTCTTAATGTCTCTGTGGCTAGCTTTGTAGATTTGGGCATCCTAAGGCAGTATAGCAATTGTCTCACGTTGCAAGCCAGCCAGTTAATCCTTAACAAAAATAGCACTATATGCAAGAGATATAAATATGAAACTTCCCAGGAGGCAAAAATTCCACATACAAACAAGGTTGTCAAGAATACTCACACTACATACTTCACACATATCAATCACAACACACACAGACTGTGTTATACTGAGCTGCTTAAAAGAAACCATCCCAAATTTCAAAGACCTGCAAAGCTGACTAATGGCAACTCTGTTCTTCAGCAATCATTGAAACACATACCAAAACAAAAAGCACCATACCTCTCACATAAGCCAACAGCCAACGATTCCACACAGCAAAGCCCATAAGGCAGGTGTATGATTAACCTAACAATCTTGTCATTGAGGATTTGATTGTGTGACACACAAATATCAGGTTAGACAAGCGAGACAAGAAGGTAAAAGTTAGTTGCCTATCTGGAGCCAGGATCCAAAATATCCACCCAAGTACCAATATGATTCTGTCATAGTGTGGGTGTAAATACTTCATTGGACTACATGAAAAGAGGCATAATGTATCTCTCAGAATATGTATCACAGACAGGTATGAACCTTGCATTGATCAGTATTCTACCTTCAAACAAGGATGATGCCCCAGTACAAACAAAAAATGATTGATTTTTAACAACTGATTTACATTCTGGTATCACTCCAGGGAAAGCCAACATCTGTTAGCATGGGAGAGCATGGTCAATAGACCACACTGCTTTGCCAAGCTGCACCTGTCCTCCCTAGGCTTTCAGATACTGGTTAAAATTTTATCAACCCCCCCCAGAGCCTTTTTTAGGCAATGCCAAAAAGACAGAATTACCAACACAGAAAACAAAAACTTAAAGCAACCTTACGGTGTTACTGCTCAATGTCAGCAGCCTAAAGAAAAACCTTCACACCCTTCAAGCCCTCCTCAGTCTTGAGAATGCAGACGTCTTGCCATGACTAAGACTTAGTTTACAGCCACAGAAAGTACTCCAGCAGTGGAGGACTACAGTAGTACAGATTGAGGCCAAAGGTGGAAGTGTCTCAATCTGTTAGCAACAAACATACCTCCACATTGTTTCAACAGGATGATACCAAGGAGCACATCCACATGCAATTCACCACAGATAATGCCCCTCACTATATCATGGCTGGCTACAAGTCACCATCTATGCCCCTAGAGTCTCATGCCTCTTACCTAAACCTATTAAAGGTGCTCATCATCCAAAAAAAGCACCCTCCTCATGGGTGACTAATTACCTCTCTAAAGACTGGAAAACATACACTGCCTCAAAGCTCACAAGCACAGTGCTTCCTGAACTTTATTAACAAAAACACCCTAGAACAGGTACTGCATGCCCAAACCAATGGATCAAACATTCTGGATCTGGTACTACCAACATGGGAGAACATTGCACTCCCCTCTATGTCATGTCCTCACTAGTGAGGTCATATCACAGAGCTGTCTTGTTTGAAGTAAAAATAAACTCAGAAAAGTTAGCTAAATCGGTAACAGTTAGGAACTATTTTAAGGCAAACTACATCATATTAAGAGACAGTTTATTAAAATTCATGGCTAGCCTTAACCCAGAGATCATAGCTACCTGTGTAAAATTATTCACAGAGTCCCTATATAAACATAGGGAAGGCTACTGTACCTACCAGAAGTAAACCCAAACCCCATAAAAATAAACCTCACTAGTGGAACCCTAACCTAAGTAGGGTATATAATAAAAGAAAAAAAAAGTCTAAAATCAGGGACAGTAACTCCCATAAAAGCAAGTTCCTTCTTATACAATTAAACAAGAAACTAACAGATCTAATGAAATCCAACAAGGCCAACTACAAGGTCAGGATAGCCTAGCAGGCTAAAGACAATTACAAGGCCTTCTTCAGTTAAGGCCAGAATCTTAAAGGTAAGAGACAGCAGTGTGCTGAACTGGTGTTAAGTGGTACCACCTTCACCAATCAATCAGGATGACAAAGCCAATCTACTGACTGATAAATTCAGCCCAAACTTCAACCCCCTCCAGCTTCTCTGGGTAATATCCCCTCCAACATACTTCCCCCAATGATTAGCAGGGACCAGGTGCTGCCATCACTCGTCAAAGCTAAGACCACTACCTCCATTGGTCCCGACATCTCCAGTTGCCTCCTGAACAGTCTAGAACATGACCTATCAGGACCACTTGAGGCACTCTTCCAACTACAGCCTCGGAACAGGCTACATTGCAAGTGAATGGAGGACTGCAACAGTCATTTCCCTCCACAAGGGCTCACCATCAACTGACTCAGGGAACTACAGACCCATCCATCAAATGAGCATAATATGCAAAGTCATGGAATAAGTTATAATGGACATGATAAAAAGGATATCGGCAAGCTAAAGACACCAGACCCATCCCAATTTGGCTTTGTTAAGGGAAAGTCATGCCCACTTAACCTGGTTGACTTCTATGAGAAGGTCATCAAGGCAATGGACAAGGGTAAAACAGTGTATACTGCGTATCTTGAACTGGCCGAGGCATTTGATAAAACACCACATTCAGGCATTGTTAAGCTCTCTGAGTTAGGCATAAATTCTAACATAACTTGCTGGAGTGATGGCTGGCTCAAAGACAGGACCAAAGAAGTCAGGATCAGAGACACCACCTTCTCCAAGAGATAGGTCTCCAGAGGAGTACCCCAGGGTATGTGCTGGACCCACCCTAGTTTGGCATCTACTACTTGGAAGTCAAAGCTAATGTTTAAGGCCTATGGCTCATCAAGTTCACAGATTACTGTAAATTGAGAGCTATTAAATGCTTTTTATTGTGGAACTTTTCTCCTCGGGCCTCCGCTGAAAAAAGGACAGGTGTCCAGTCGGATTTTCCCGGTCAACAAACGTAAATAATAAATAAATAAATACATATTACAGACTTTCCCCAAGATACCTACATCTTGCAAGAGGAATTAAAGACAAATGACTGGCCTCAAATGCAATACCAAAAATGCACTAGAATGCCCTTTGGGAAAATGTCAACCCAAGTTAATTGCTCCATAAATAAAACACCCCTAAAGCTGACTCAATAGTAAGGGATCTGGGAACATATGTAGACAGCCATCTGGCCTTTGACCAGCACATAGTTAAGACATATGAAAATCATTCTATGATGTCCAACTTATAGGCGACAGTATGGTATCCAGGTTCAAGATGTTATTGTACCACTCTACTCAGCCTTTATCAGACTTATCATTGAGTAAAATGCCCACTTTGGCATGTACCTAACCAGACACCTGCAACAGTTGGAATGCCCACAAAGGTTTCTTACCAGGAGAATTTAGGGCATGAATATCTTTGTCTTACATTAAATCTCCTAAAGGCTCTGTCTCTGTATTCAGTCTCCTACAGGTTGCTTAGAAGGGATCTTTGCTGTGCTTACTAGGCTTCCTCAGACCTAGCCTTGATGGATCTGTTGCACATGCACAGAACGGACAGCACCATAAATACTAGATCCAGGGATCTGAACTTCGATTGACAAGCTTAAGAGACAGACATGTGTCCCAAAGGACCCTCTCAATATGGAATAGGCACCACCATCCATGTAAAACAGAGTTCATTTCTTACCATATAAAAAAAAAAAAAATTTGACAACTGGATGGAAAATTCATAAATTTACTCCTGGTCTGGCCCTTATGTCACTTATGAACAGAGGCCGCTGATAAGCAAAGTATTATCCTAAGACCCCCACAAATTCCTTAGTTATCTCCCTACCAACATGCCCCTCCCTGTATAGATGCCCATGACACTTGGAATCCAAATGTGTTTTGAGGTGTACTGCTAGGCTGGTAGTGGTCCTAGGGGTTGCTAGACAAGCAACAACCTATGAACTTGTGAACCAATAGATTTACTAAATTGTGTATGCTATATTAAATGGATTAAGTGTTCAGGCTGCTGGAAAGGCAACTACTTGTGTAACATATTCACCTCCCACATTTTCAAACTTCAAAACTATTTTTTCAAAATTGATTGCCAATGTACTTCCAAATATTAAAAATATTACACCTTGCATATTTCACTCATGACACAATGTTTGAACCTCTCATGATAAACTGCTTGCACATACAGACTTGCTCCTCTAAAGCAGTTGCTAATGAAAAAAAAAAACAGCTAGCAACTTTGCAAGGGCAAGAAAGATCCCTAACAAATTTCAATTAGAACACACCATTGAGACCTCAAGATTAACTGCTTGCAAGTGCAGGCTCTTTGTTTTCAGCTAAAATCATTTGCTAATGGAAAAACAGCTAGGAACTTTGCATATGCAAGGCCATTATAATGTTTTTATCAGTTTGTCTTATTTGTTAAGCCTCTTTGCTTAAAACTCTATTTATAGCTTAAACAAATGACATTAGTCTACACACCATCCTCTACAGAAACAGAAGAAACTGAATTCTACATACAAAATGCTCAATAAACTTGCATCCCCAACAGCTCAAGATCACAATATAATATTAACTTTGACTTGCTTCTGCCCAGCCTGTCTTACCTTGCTACAGTGTAAACCTGGGATACATTACAAATAAGAAAAAGTACTTTCTTATTTTACTATATTTAGCATGTACAGCTGTCGCTAATAAAATTCCTCCACCTCACATTTAAAATACCTCTGACTCCACACTCCAAATAACTGCTTTATAATACAATTATCATAAAATCTGTATACAAATATTAATAAAAACAAAATTGTCATACTTGGTTACTTCTCAAGTCCCTTCAATGTCATTCTAAAACTAATGGCACAAATTGGGGAATACTCTTTACAGTTCACCCAACAGTTTAACAGAGTCAACAAACCTCCAGTCTCTCTCAGCTACTTCTTGCAGAACCACATTTTAGATGTCTAATCCTATCTCCCAGTTATTCACTACTTTCACGCTGTTGCTGGTCTTCTTCATTAGCATCTCCATTTCCTAATACCAGTTTCTTCATTAGCATCTCCATTTCCTAATACCCAATTTCTCTGGTTCAAGTCCAAGTTACTTCTGATTCCTGATGCTTCTAGATAGCTCCTGACCTCTTTTCTATCACTCTGAACAATGGAAAAGGTTTCACTGCCAGTCTTTCAGTGCATTTTGTTAGCTTCAGAACAATGGGAAGCAGAGTTCCCTTCAGATTGCAAGTTCACACTTTGCTGCCTGAACTCTATTTCCTCCTTAGCCCATCCTGCATCCAAAAATATATCTGATGTTCTACAAAAAAAAAAAAAAAAAGACAGACAGTGGGATAGAGTAACTTGAATCTTATACTTGCACCACAACATTCCATAACTTATGGGATAAACATGCTTTTCTGCCTGGTACACAGCAAATATTCATTTCAACACATGCTCTGCTGTTTCCAATTTTAATACTTTACGTTCTGTTTTGTTAGGAGCAACTCCTCCTACTGTATGACTGCATCTTTAACAATACAAGTTTTGGCTGCTTTCTCATGGCTAGACTTGGAGCATACACAACAGGTGCCCACTCAACACCAGTTCAGTTGCTTATCTGTACTTTGATAAAATTAATGTGTCTATTCCTTAATTTTTTGCTACAATATATTTATTGACATCTGATTACCAAAAAAGTCCAACTGGGTAGAAGCCCATTTTCAACACAGGACTGGTGAGAAAAGCTCCAAAGTATTACAAAACAGTTTAAGAACAATAATTTTACAATCATCAAAAATAATATAAAAACAGCTACAATTTAAACAATTATACCAAATTAGACATAGTATAAAAATGAATAATTAGTACAGCATATAAAATATTGCATGACAAGTATATGAAGCAATCAGAAGAGGTTAGGAAGGACTGGGAAAAGAGACTGGATATGCAATTCAGAAAGAAACAATGGGAGAATATATATGTCTCCCAAATATACAACAGAATCTAGATTGAGGATTTTTGCTTGGAAATGTTTACATAGATAATTGTATACCCCAAGTAGACTCCAGAAAAACATTTTCCTCAGGTAGACAGCAAAGGTCGGAGCTGTGACAAGGAAAACATAGGTAGATAGTTTCTGGGAGTGCAATGGGAAGGCAGACAGTACAGTTGTGTACACCTCCCATAAATGTAGATGTTAGAGTGTATTCACTGTTGCAGTCCTAACAAATGGGTTATCTGGCTCCCGGTAGCCCTCGGTTGGCCGGAATACCAAAGGTAAGTAAAACTTATGTCGACTAATGTCGGTTGTAAAGGACGTCAGGGCGTCTGATACAAAAGGAGGCAGCCAACATCACTTCCTCAGTCTTTCTTGCCATAACAGTCAGGAGCCCCCAGAAAACAAGGTTTAAACCAAACACAAACTTGGCAGATAAATTTAGCCTGTACCTCAGGAAAAGAGAATAGGACAGGACCAAAAAGGGGGAAGGAGGGAGGGAAACCAGGAACTACAGTTGTGTACACTTACCATAAATGTAGATGTTCACGTGTATTCACTGTTGCAGTCATCACATTTGGGTTATCTGTTTGCAGTAGCCCTCAATCGGCCTGATTATCAAAGTCTTGGGTCCTGCGTCGGTTGTTGTCTCATCTTCCATGACGTCAGGTAGTCAGGGGTATAAAGCATGCAGCCGACGCCATTACATCAGTTTTTCTTGCCCCAGATGTCAGGTGCCCCCTAATGGAAGCAATTAAATATATATACATACAAGGTTATACGTCCACCAAAAAGCTTTTAAACATAGTTAAGCATAGTACAGGTACAGCCAAAAGAAGTCAGGGAGCTGGAGGGAGGGTAACCAGGACTGCAACAGTGAATGCACTCGAACATCTACATGTATGGTAAGTGTACACAACTGTACTATGTTCTTCGTGTTTCACTGTTGCAGTCATCACATTTTCAAATCTAAGGATGGGAGGAGGAATTTAGGTAGCATTAGGAGCAGCTATTAGGCCCTGCAAGACTGCAGTGGCAAAGCCAGTGCTGGATTTAGAGAAAATTGGCAAATGGCAATGCTTGGTGAAAGTATGTTCAGAACTCCAGGTAGCAGTTTCTAGGATGTCTCTGGCAGGGACACCTCTGAGAAAGGCTGTAGAGGTAGATGCAGCCCTGGTTGAATTGGGTCTAATCCCCTGTGGGACAGGTTTTCCATGGTGCTTATAGCAGAAATGAATGCAATGGCCTATCCATTTAGAAATGGTTTGCTTTGAAATAGCCTTTTCCTCTGCCCCTGCAGCAAATGCCACCAGCAGTTGTTCAGATTTCCTTTGAGGTTTAGTCCTGTCCAATTAAAATCTAAGTTGTCTGTGCACATCTAAGGAGTATAGTATCCGTTCCCCTTTGTTCTGTGGATTAGAAAAGAAGGTTGGCAAATGAATGGACTGATTAAGAGCCACACTGGATACCACCTTGGGCATGAAAGAGGGATTGGTCCTGAGGGACACCCTGTCCGCATGAAAGATGATGAAGGGCTCCACTGCCATAAGGGCCTGTAATTCAGATACCCTTCTTGCTGAAGTGATTGCTAAAAGGAAAGCTGTTTTCCAAGAAAGGAATTTTAACTCTGCAATTGCAGATGGCTCAAAAGGAGGAAGAGTGAGTTTTTCCAATACAAGGTTAAGGTTCCAGGCTGGAGTTGGGGCTCTCCTGGGTGGGTTTAAGTTTTTGGCCTCTCTGAGGAACTGCTTGAGCAGTGGGTGAGAAAAGAAGGGTGGTTCTGTGTTGTAATGAGCTGAAATGGCTGAGGCGTGAATTTTGATGGAGGAAAAGGAAAGGCCTTTGTGAAGCATCTCAGTTAAGTATTGAAGAATCTGAGGTAAATTGGGCGCTGCTGTGACGATCCCTTGAGTTTTGTTCCAGGCACAGAATCTTTTCCATTGTTCAGCATAAGATTTTCTAGTACTAGGCCTCCTTGCCTCCAAAATGACATCCAACACTTGTTTACTGAGGGACAGTAACAGAGAGATTAGGTAATTAGTCAGGCTGCCAGATTCAGGGTTTGAAGCTGGGGGTGCAGAATCTGGCTCTCCTGCTGTGACAGCAGGGTAGGGATCTGACGCAGGTGCCATGGGGCTAGCTGTGACACAATGCGCAAGAGGGGGTACCAGTGTTGGCATGGCCAGTCTGGTGCAATCAGTATCAGCCTTGGTTTGTCCTGTTTGATCTTTAGTAGTACTTTGGAGAGGAGGAAAGGCATAAATAGATAGATTTTTCCAGCTGAAGGACAGAGTATCCACTTTCCAAGCTTGTTTGTGGGGAGTCCTTGTGCAGTATTTGTCCAATTGGTAGTTCTGGTCAAAAGTATCATAAGCAAATTCAGCCCTAGGTCTCTTAGAGGGGGAAGGTTGGCTTCCCTGATTAAAGTAATAAGGTCTTCTGCCATTCTTATCATTTGTTTTTTACACATAGAGGCCTGACCATGCGGTCTCGGCATCGGTTTCCTAGGCATGGGTCGGGTTTTAGGCCTTGAAGAAGATGGCGTTGGTTAAATATGCAAGTCAGTAGGGCCTGAATACACCCTCAGAAGCAGGTGCCTGCACAGTGTCTCTGGACCCATCCAAGGTAGATACATCCGCAGGTTTCCCTGTTGAAGCATCTCGCGGCATACCGGACTCCGAATGGGTCTCAGTAGAGGCCTGCGAATCTGAAGTAGCGGGTACCAGGGGCTGCGAAAGCACCTCACTGAATACCGGCAAACTGGCGACTAGCTTAGGAGAAGCGGCGTTGGCAGCTTTGGACCCAGGCAGCCTGTCTGTCTTTATCTTTGCATTTTTTCAGAATGTCGGTAGTCGGGTGGCTTACCGAAGACATATCTGGATAATTGAACAGAGTACAAAAATATTTAGAAGTGAAAATATACCGATGATGAATAGTTTGTGGTTTAAATAATGCACAAAACTGACAGTGAGGTAACATCGTGGTCAGGGCCTAGGCAAGGAATACAGTATGAATTAAAATCTTTATGGGGTACTTGCTTTCCACAAGAAATACAATTATTAACTTTTACTATCATTGGTTTAGAGCAAGAAAAAGTTTCCCCAATGGGATACTTAGCTTTATTTGAAGACTTCGGTTCTGAAACTCAAAAACGAAAATTTCAGGAGTCGGCCAACCAGCAGTTGCGAACTGTTTCTGCTTCGGGCACCACACGGCAAGAAAACTGGTGTAATGGCATCGGCTGCATGCTTTATACCCCTGACTACCTGATGTCATGGAAGATGAGACAGCAACTGACGCAGGACCCAAGACTTTGATAATCAGGCCAACTGAGGGCTACTGCAAGCAGATAACCCAAATGTGATGACTGCAACAGTGAAACATGAAGAACATCTGCAACAGTGAATATACTCAAACCTCTACATTTATGGTTAGTGTGCACAATTGTACTATGTTCACTGTGCTTCACTGTTGCAGTCCTAACAAATGGGTTGATTACCAAAGTCCAGAGAAAAAAGGGGGGGGGAACCAACAGCATCAAGGGTTGGAGATGATGCCCTGCAACAACGCAGTGGCAAACCCTGCCCTGGCTCTGGAAAACAGAGGCAGATTATAATGTTTTGTGAAAGTGTGAACAGAAGACCAAGTGGCAGCCTCCAAAATGTCTTTAGCAGGGACACCCCTTAGAAAAGCTGCAGAAGTGGAAGCCGCTCTAGTTGAGTGGGTCCTAACCCCACGGAGCTTTGCCACGAAAGGAGTAACAAAAAGTAATGCAATGTGCAATCCATTTAGAAATGGTTTGCTTAGAAATAGCCTTGTCCTGGGCTCCAGGGACAAAACTGACCTACAACTGTGCAGAATTCCAAAGGTCTTTAGTCCTGTCCAGGTAAAACCTGAGCTGTCTGTGCACATCAAGAGAATGTAGGATCCTTTCACCTTTATTTCAAGGATTAGAAAAGAAAGTTGGGAGATGTATGGATTGATTAAGAGTCAGGCTGGAAACCACCTTAGGCATAAAGGAGGGATTAGTTCTGAGAGAGACTATCTGCATGGAAAATAAGAAAAGGCTCCACAGCCAACAAAGCTTGCAGCTCCAAAACCCTCCTTGCTGAAGTTATCGCCAAGAGGAAGGCGGTCTTCCAAGAGAGAAACTTTAAATCTGCAAAGGCAGCTGGCTCAAAAGGAGGAAGAGTGAGTTTCTCTAGAACAAAATTAAGATCCCAAGTTGGAGTAGGTGCTCTTCTGGGAGGTTTTAAATTGCAAGCACCTCTGAGAAACATTTTCATCAAGGGATGAGAGAAAATGGGCTGTTCAAGAGAACAATGAGCAGAAATGGCTGAAGCGTGGATCTTGATAGAGGAAAAAGGAAGACCACCCAAAGCAAATCAGCCAGGTATTCCAGGATCAGAGGAAGGGTAGGCTGAGAAGCAGATTCCTCTCTAGCCTGCATCCATTGAGAGAACCTTTCCCATTTGCCAGCATAGGACTTCCTAGTGTTAGGCTTCCTGGCCTCCCTCAGCACGTCAACCACATGTTGGGAAAGGGAGGAAGGAGTCATACAATGAGCCATGCTGCCAAATGGAGAGACTGAAGATGAGGATGTAGAATGTTTCCCCTGTCCAGAACCAAAAGATCTGGCTTCAGAGGAAGATGCCAAGGAGGAAACTGGGACAGACTGCGAAGCAGCGGATACCAATGCTGTCTGGGCAAGTCCGGAGCTATGAGAACAGTCCTTGGTCGTTCGTCCCTGATCTTCACTAATACTCTGGGAAGAAGAGGAGGGAAGGCATACACTGATAGCAACGTCCAAGAGAATAACACAGCATCCACTTTCCAGGCTTTGCTGTGAAGCTGTCTGGTGCAAAAGAGAGGTAGAAGATGGTTGTCTGGGGAGGAGAAAAGATCCACCTGAGGCATGCCCCAACGTTGAATGATGCTGTAAAAGACTGCTCTGTTCAGCTGCCACTCGTGAGGATCCAGGGTTTGCCTGCTCAAACAGTCTGCCAAAACACTGTGCCTTCCTGGAAGAAACTGAGCTAGGAGATGCAGATCCAGAGATGCTGCCATGGACCAAAGTTTCATGCTTTGTCTGCACAGGGGGTAAGAGTGAGCTCCTCCCTGCTTGTTGATGTACCACATGACTGTGGTGTTGTCTGTTCTGACCAGCAGTGTCCCTGGAGAAAGAAGATGCTTGAAAGCTAGTAAGGCCTGCTGAACTGAAATCAACTCTTTTAAATTTATGTGCAGGTGCATCTGCTGGGCGTTCCATTGTCCCTGTATGCATCTGCCATCCAGGTGTGCTCCCCAGGCGAAGTCCGATGCGTCTGTAGTCAGAACTTGAGTGGCAGGAGGTGCCCGAAAAGGCATGCCCTTGTTTTGCAGACAGGCTGTTGCCCACCATAGAAACTCCGTCTGCAGAGATGGAAGCAGAGGAATCATCATATCCAGGTCCTCTGTGTGTTGATACCAAATGTTCTTGAGGTACCATTGCAATTTCCTCATATGCAGTCTTGCACATGGAATCATGAGATTACAAGATGCCATGAATCCCAGAGCTTGCAGGTATTTCCTTGCAGGGAGCTGGGACAGGCTTGCCAAGTCCTTGAAGTAAACTGAAAGAGTTGTCTGCTTCTCTTGGGTGAGACATGTCATCTGGGCGGCTGTGTTCAGACTCACTCCCAGGAATGTTATCTCCTTGGATGGTACCATTTTCAAATTTTTTCTCATTGAGAGTGTAATCCAGGGAAGAGAGAGGAGTCTTTACAAATTCCAGATCCTTTAACAGCTGTTCCAGCAAACTTGCTTGAATCAGTTAATTGTCCAAGTAGGGGTAAATCTGAATTTTCTTCTGCCTGCAAAAAGCAATGACTGGGGCCAGGCACTTCTGAAGACTCCGGGAGCAGTAGATAAGCCAAAGGGCAGCACAGAGAATTGATAATATTGCTTGCCCACTCTGAAACGAAGATACTGCCTGCAACTTTGCCTGATAGGGATGTGCAGATAAGCCTCTCTGAGATCCAAGGTTACCAGCCAGGAATCCTTTTCTAGCAGTGGTAGCAACTGATGCAGAGTGAGCATTTTGAACTTTGGAATTACCATAAAAGAGTTCAGAATGGAAATATCTAGGATAGGACGGCAGGTGCCTTTTTTTTGGAACTAGGAAAAGCCTGGAATAAAAACCCTGGCCTACCTGTTGAGCAGGAACTGATTCTATTGCTCCCAGAAGAGACAAAGACAAAATTTGTTTTTCTACTTCTGCCCTTTGGTTTTGGAGGAACGTCCGGGAATCCCTTGGGAGCTGGAAAGGTACGGAAAGAAAACTTGTGCCCTAGGGACACCGTTCTGAGCACCCATTTGTCATCTGTGATAGTGGCCCAGACATTTGCAAAAAGGGCCAACCTCCTTCCTAAAGGGCTCTCCTGGCATGCAAGAACAGGCAGATGTTGTAAAACGTCATTGAGATTGTTTAGGTTGAGATGCAGGCTTGGAGCTTCCTCCCTTAGAAGTGGAAGCCTGCCAACATCTAGACCTTTGAGGGGTAGCCGCCTGCCCCACAGAAGATTTGTAACCTCTAGTCCTGGAACAGTTCTGTCTGCTGGTATCAGGAAAGGTACAACTCTTGGAAGGGTAATTCCTGCTAAAGCGAGGGGGTTGAACTTGCAGAAAATCCTTAACAGTTTACATGGACTTGGCCTTATCCTCCATCTTCTTAAGTACCTCCTCTGCTTTGCTGCCAAAAAGATTGTCTTTATGCAAAGCTACATCCAAAAGCTTAGCCTTGACAGGTTCTGGAAGAGGCTGTTCTGTGAGCCAAGTGTGCCTTTTAATAACAGATCCAGTAGCCGTAGCCCTGCTGGAGGCGTCAAGGATGTCAAAATCACAATGCAAAGAATGCTTATTGACCAGACGGGTGGAATTCAGTAAATCCTGCATGTCTTTACTCTCTGCCAAAAGAGGAACACTCACCATCCTAGACTTAATAGCCTCCAAGGTGTGCTGCTGGGACTTCAGCATATGAAAAAGACAATTGGTAGCCCTAATAGCTAGGGTGGCAGAGGTATAAACCTTCTTGCCCCACCTATCAAGGTTCCTAGATTCCCTGTCCGAGGGAATGGGATTCTTGGTAACAGTGGCCTTAACTCCTTTATGGCCTTGAGAAATAACCTTTGGATCCGCCAACGGATTCCTGAAAAGAAACAGATGAGAATCAGGGACTCTGTAGTACCTGTCAGGTTTCCTGGGAGCAGGAAGAACCGAATTTGGTGTCAAGGAATTTTCCAGAAAAACATCAACAATAACTTCCAACACAGGGGGAATAGCAAGAGGCTTATGCTGAGGTAAATCCAGAAACTCCCTAATCCGTTTCTTAGACTGGGGAAAATCCTGACTTTCCCATTTAAAATGTTCCCTGAGGGTATTTAAAGTATCACCAAAAGAGAAATCCTCCAGAGAAGAGGCCGAAGGGATGGATTCCTCTGCATCTGAATCCTCAAAAGAATAAGCCTGAGAAAATTCCTCTTCATCAGCAGAAATGCTGGAAGAATCAGAACCTGAACAGGATAAAACCTCAGGAGAAACATCCCTTCTCCTTTTAGTAAGAGGAGGCTGAAAACCCCTAATAACGGTCACAAATCATTAGCCATTTTAACCATTTAGGATTGAGGAGAAGAAACTGGAGCCTTCCTTTTCACAGGCTTACGAATGGAAGACTTACCTGCAAGCCTGAAAGACTCTGGAGGCCTGGCAACAGCCGAAGTCACTGGTGAAGTCAAAGGAAGAGGATTGCTGTATGAATGCAAAATGGAGGCCTCGGACATCGGAGTCAGCTTAGCGGTTCCAGCTCCAGCTGAAGAGGTGACTGGTGACAGGTTGTAAGGCAAAATGGAGGCCGAAGACCTAAGGGACTCGGACTCAATCACGGCTTGCGGTTGTACATCTGTGGACTGCAAAGGCATCTCACTGGCTACCGCCTGACCGACAACCAACTTAACATCATCCAAGGACTTAGTTTTCTGAGGCCTGTCGCGGTCCTTATCCTTATGTTTCTTCGGAATATCCGAAGCCTTAAGACCGGCAGATGCCATATCAACAAACTTAGGCCAAACTCCAAAATGCCTAGCCAAAATCTTAGCCCAACGACGGATAGTACGCAGATTAAAGGAGGCACAGAGATCACAATTGGGGACGTCGTGGTCAAGGCCTAAATAAATAATGCAATAGGAATGAAAATCTCTACAGGGAATCTTCTTTCCACATGTAAGGCAATTATTAACTTTTTCTGACATTTGTTAATGCAAGAAAAGAGGATCCCCAACGGGGTACTCATCTGTAGTAGACTTCAACTCTTGTAGTCGGAAAACCAACAAAGGTAAACTGCCGACTGACACTCGTGCATGAAAAGCTTCTGCCTTGGGCTCTGCAGCAAGAAAGACTGAGGAAGTGACGTCGGCTGCCTCCTTTTGTATCAAACGCCCTGATGTCCTTTACAACCGACGGCAGCAGATGTCATTTTTACTTACTTTTGGTATTCTGGCCAACCGAGGGCTACCGGGAGCCGAATAACCCATTTGTTAGGACTGCAACAGTGAAACACGATGAACATTTTAAGGATTCCCTGCAGGATGCACTGTCCAACATACTGGGTGGGCAGATTGGTGTGACGAGAGAGATGATTTTTCTGAGCTATGCTACACAATCAGAAAGTACAGCTGTGTACACTTACCATAAATGTAGATGTTCGAGTGTCTTCACTGTTGCAGTCATGACTGTAGGGTTCTCCCCTGCCGGCAGGCAGTCCTCGGTCAGCCAGAATCCCAAAGTCTGGGTCCGGCGTCGGCTGTTCAGCCATGCTCCCTGATGTCAGAGCGCCAGGAGTACAAAGCTGACAGCAGACGCCATGTTCTCCAGTTTTTCTTGCCCCAGATGTCAGGTGCTCCAAAATGAGTAAGATCCCATACCCTTTGCAAATACACCTCAAAAGAAGGGTGAAGAAGGGAACCACACAAAAGAAAAAAATAAGAGGGGACAGGAGGGAGAAGCAGACTGCAACAGTGAAGACACTCGAACATCTACATTTATGGTAAGTGTACACAACTGTACTATGTTCAACGTGTTTCACTGTTGCATTCATGACTGTAGGGTTGAATCCCAAAGCAGAATAAAAGGGAGGTGGTCATAAAGAAGAGGGGGTGGCTAAAAGGCCCTGCAAGACAGCAGAAGCAAAGCCTGCCCTAGACTTAGAGTAGAGAGGTAGATTGTAGTGCTTGGAAAAAGTATGCACTGAACTCCAAGTTGCAGCTTCCAAAATGTCTTTGGTAGGAACTCCCCTGAGAAAGGCAGCTGAAGTGGCAGCAGCTCTGGTAGAGTGAGTCCTTATACTCCCTGGGATTTGCTTTCCATGGTGTGAATAACAAAATCTGATTCCATGAGTAATCCATTTAGAAATGGTCTGTTTTGAAATGGCTTTACCTTGGGAACTTGAAGCATAAGAAACAAACAATTGCTCTGATTTCCTGATGTTCTTGGTTCTGTCCAATTAAAAACATAGTTGTCTGTGTACATCCAAGGAATGCAAAATCCTTTCCCCCTTATTTTGAGGACTGGGGAAAAAAATTGGCAAGTGAATAGTTTGATTTAAAGCCACTTTGGAAACCACCTTAGGCATGAAAGTAGGATTAGTCCTTAAAGACACCCTGTCTTGATGAAAAATAATATAAGGTTCCACATCCATTAGAGCTTGCAACTCCAAATCTCTCCTGGCAGAGGTCAGAGCCAACAGAATGGCCATCTTCCAAGATAAAAACTTGATGTCAGAAGTGGCAGCAGGCTCAAAAGGAGGTAAGGTGAGTTTTTCCAAAACATAGTTGAGATCCCAAGCAGGAATGGGAGGAGATCTAGGGGGCCTTAAGTTCTTAGCTCCTCTGAGAAACTGTCTCATGATCTGATGGGAAAAGATAGGAGGGTCTGCATTATAATGAGCAGAAATAGCAGAAGCATGGATCTTTATGGAAGAGAAAGAGAGACCCTTATGTAAGAGGTCTGTCAGGTAAAGTAAAATCAGAGGAATGTTAGGAATAAGAGGATCTGAATCCTAAGCCTGCATCCAGGAGCAAAATCTTTTCCATTTTCCTGCATAAGATTTTCTAGTGCTAGGATGTCTGGCTTCTAAAATGACATCCATAACCTGCTTGGGTAGGAGAGAATGAATCAAAGACCCTGGATTAACCAGGCCGCCAGGCTGAGAGTTTTGACATGGGAGTGCAGAACCTGACCCTGGTGCTGGGACAGAAGATTCGGAGTCGGTGGTAATACCCAAGGGGGCTCCAGACAAAGGTTTTTCAGAGGTGGGTACCAAAATTGTCTAGGCCAATTTGGGGCCAGCAAAATTATCATCTTGGGCTTGTCCTGTTTGATCCTTAATAACACCTGTGAAAGAAGAGGTAGAGGCGGGAAGGCATACCCAGAGAGGTTTCTCCAAATGAATGATAGAGCATCCACTTTCCAAGCTAGTTCGTGGAAAGTCCTGGTGCAAAAAATCTGTAGTTGATGATTGAGGTGGGATGCAAAAAGGTCTATGTGAGGACATCCCCAGACTGCTGTAATCATCCTGAATATTTCGGTGTCCAGCATCCATTCGTGTGGATCCGACAGGTTTCTGCTCAGACCGTCTGCCAGGAAGTTTTGCTTCCCTGGTAGAAACTGAGTTTGAAGGTCCAGTTTGCAAGCTAGAGCTGTGTTCCATAGATTCATGGCTAGTCTGCAAAGGGGATAGGAATGAGATCCCCCTTGCTTGTTTATGTACCACATAACTGTGGTGTTGTCTGTCCGTATCAGTGGCTGTCCTGGTTGTAGAAGATTCCTGAAAGCCACTAGAGCGTTCTGTACGGCTAACATTTCCTTTAAATTGATATGCAGGAGCTTCTGATCCTTTGTCCAAAGGCCCTGCAGACAGTTGCCCTGAAAATGGGCTCCCCATGCATAATCTGAAGCATCCGTGGTTAGTATCTGAGTGGCTGGAGGCAGACTGAAGGGTTTTCCTATGTTTAGAGTACATGCCTTGGACCACCAAAGGAATTCCTTTTGGAGACAAGGCAGGACGGTGATCTGTATGTCTAAACTGTGGCAATGCTGAGACCATACACTTTTTAGGTACCACTGAATTTTCCTCATATGTAGTCTTGCATATGGTACGAGAAGGATGCAGGAGGCCATGTAACCCAAAGCCTGCAGGAATTTCCTTGCAGAAAGCTGAGTTAAAGTTGCCAAGGTTTTGAAAGTTGAAACCAGCTGTAATTGTTTTTCGGATGTCAGAAATGCCATCTGGGTTGTGGTGTTTAGAAGAGCACCCAGAAAAGTTATCTGTTGTGAGGGTGTCAAATTTGACTTTTTTATGTTTACAGAGAATCCCAGGAACTTGAGAAGGTTCTGAACAAATTCTAGATGCTGGAGTAAGACATCCTTGCTGTCTGCCTGAATTAGACAATCGTCCAGATAACGGTAAATTTGAATTCCCTTGAGTCTGCAATAAGCTACTACTGGAGCCAGGCATTTGGTGAAGACCCTGAGCGCAGTAGACAATCCAAAGGGCAGCGCAGAGAATTGATAGTGCCTCGATCAGGCCCTGAACCTGAGGTATTTTCTGCATTCCTGCCTGATGGGAATGTGTAAATATGCCTCCTTTAAATCCAAAGTTACCATCCATGCATTTTTGGTCAGCAATGGAAGTAGCTGCTGCAGAGTAAGCATCTTGAATTTTGGTATCTCGAGAAAAGTGTTCAAGACTGACAAATCCAGAATGGGACTCCATGAATTTTGCTTTCTGGGGACTAGAAAGAGCCTTGAGTAAAAACCTTGTCCCATCTCTGAAAGTGGAACCAGTTCTATGGCTTTCATAGCCAAGAGAGCCTCCACCTGGTTTAAGGCCTCTAACCATTGATGTTTTGGAAGATCCGGCCATCCGCTTGGTCTTGGTAGGGTATGAAAATGGAATTTGTAACCTCTTGAAACCACATCCAGAACCCACTTGTCTTGGGTTATATGAATCCAATTTAGGTGAAAAAGAGAAAGTTTTCCTCCGAGTAGGGCTTCCAGGCAAGAAGTTCCTACAGCCCAACAGAGGGAGTCATTGAGCCTGTTTTCTATGAGCTTGCAACCTGTCCTCTCCTCCCCTAGAGGTGGAAGCAGTCCACTGTCTTGTTCTGTAAGAGGCTTGCGTTTGAGGCCTTCCTCGGGAGCGTCTGTATCTACCCCTCTCTGAGGCCTGTCTGAATTGGGAAAGGACCAGTTTTTTGTAGGCCAATTCCTACTAAATCTGGGTGGCTGTACTTGTAAGAAATCTTTAACCGTTTGCATGAATTTTGCCTTGTCCTCCATCATCACCTCTTCAGCCTTAGGTCCAAACAAAACATTATGCTCAACAGGAGCATCCAATAACTTAGCTTTTACTTGATCTGGCAAGTTTTGTTCCTTTAACCAAGCATGCCTTCTAATGACTGTACCAGAGGCAGCAGCCCTACAAGAAGCCTCCAAGGCATCAAATCCACAGTGTAAACCATGCTTCCCAACTTGTTCAGTGGCATGCATTAAGTCATATAATTCCTTATCATCTGCACAGGCAGAAATGGAAGTTAGCTTTTGTTTCAAAACAGACAGAAGAAATTGCTGGTATTTCAGCATATGAAATTGACAGTTTAAAGCCCTAATAGATAAAGTAGCAGAAGTGTACACTTTTTGCCCCATCTTTCTAAAGATCTGGAATCCTTCTCAGTGGGAATGGGGTTTTTAGCAGTAGCGGCCTTAACCCCCTTAGGACCCTGAGAAATGGTTTCAGGATCAGCAGTCTGGCTTAACAGGAGCTGGAGGAAAAGAGTCCGGAGTTAAGTTAGCCTCCAAAAAAGCATCATCCACAATATCCAAAATAGGAGGAATAGCCAGGGGTCTATGTTGGGGAAGAAGAAGAAAATCCCTAAGTCTTTTCTTAGATTCAGAGTACTCCTGTCCTTCCCAGTGAAAATGTTCCCTCATTTCATGTAAAGTTTCCCCAAAAGAGAAATCCTCAGGGGGAGAAGCTGAAGGAATGGATTCCTCAGCCTCAGAATCCTCATAAGGAGGGAAAGAATATTCCTGGTCAGAAGAAGAAACTGAAGAAACAGAAGCCTGATCAGAGGAGTCATAATACACTTCCTGCCTTGGCCTTTTATCTGGAGGGGGATGTGAACCCCTAATCATAGTAAGTCAGTCCTCCGCCATCTTAAGTAACTGTTTCTGAGACTTGGGTGCCGGATCAGAAGAGGCCTGAGCTGTAGTCTTTGATTTGGAAGGAGTCTTTGCCTTTGTCTTTGGCTTTGCCTTTATTAGAAGCTGAGTAGGCCTGAAAACCCCTTCGGAAGCCGGTACCTGCACAGCGGCTCCGGACCCATCCGAAGGAGCATTATCCGAAGGTCCTGCAACAGAAATATTCAAAGGCCTAGTTGGCTCCTCGTGGGAGTCCGTTTCAGCCATCGGTTCCGAAATGGCCGACAACAGGGGCTGCAAAAGTGCCTCACTGATGACGGCTGAACCTGAAGCTGGCTCTGCTTGTACAATATCGTCCGATTTGGACCTCGGAGGCCTGTCTTTATCCTTGCGTCGTTTGTGAACTCTGGTAGCCGGAACCGAATCCGACAACATTTTGTAATTAAAGCGCCTACTGAAGTAATGAAATGCAAAATCGTACCTTCTTTTAATCGTACGTTGATTGAATCTAGCACAAAACCGACAACTAGCTACGTCGTGGTCAGGGCCTAAGCAAGGAATACAGTAAGAATGAAAATCCTTATGAGGTATTTGCTTCCCACATGAAATACAATTATTAACTTTTTCTGACGTCGGACTGGAGCAAGAAAAAAGTTTCCCCAACGGGGTACTATGCTTTGAGTAGGAGAAGAAAGTCTTTGGACTGAAGTACGATTAGCAAAAATTGTCAGGAGTCAGCCGACCGGCAAATGCGAACTGCTATCACCGCACGGCAGGAAAGACTGGAGAACATGGTGTCGGCTGTCAGCTTTGTACTCCTGGCGCTCTGACATCAGGGAGCATGGCTGAACAGCCGACACCGGACCCAGACTTTGGGATTCTGGCCGACCGAGGACTGCCTGCCGGCAGGGGAGAACCCTACAGTCATGACTGCAACAGTGAAACACGATGAACATCTGTCTGGACATGGCAAGGTCTTGCTATGTCTAATTGCTGTGGCTGTCAAAAAGCAACAATTACTAGAAAATGGAAATCAAAATCTAAACCAACTATATTAGAAGTAGTTAATATAGTAACAGAGATAAAACAACTGAATAAAGATCTTTAAAAAAGGGAAGGAGCAAACTACATAGGAAAAATGGGAATTGCGGGAACAATACATACAGGGTAGGAATGAGGTTTAAAAGTAGGCAGGACTTAAATGAGTTATGTATTGTCTGACTGAAAATGACTGGGTAGATTATAAGTGATGTATAATGTTTGCAACTGGGAAATGTATCAGTATGGTTTACCAAGTAAAATGCTTGCAACTAGGATTGTGTCGGTGTGGCTTGTTTTCACTTATATAAATGTATGATTGTTTACTTTGTAAGGGATAGTTTAATAAAAATGTTTCTTGTTAAAAAAAATAGGAGCAGAAATTGAATAACTTATGTAATATTGCTTAGGTTATAAGATATATAGCAATATATGTGAAATATAATGTTTAATGTTAATTTGTTAATATAGTTTGATTACTTTTGTATAAATGTAAATCTGCCTAAGTCACAAGTGATAATCCAATAACAGTGTTTAAAAAAATAGACATAATATGAAAACATTGGTTAAAAACAGATACAAGTTATATGACAGTACAAAATTTGGAGAAATTGTAGCCAGTTTATAGAGAAATTAAAGGCAAGTTAATACGATACAAACATGGATTGTAATATGAAGTAAGAGAAAAGCAGGCTTATGGTAAGATAAAGCCTGGGGAGAAAAACTGATAGAAGTAAGGAAGTGAGTGAAGGAGGGAGAGTAAGGAGGTGTAAGGGATGAAGAGGTACTTGTTCACATTTAGAGATATAGTTTATCCTTGTGTTGGGCAAGAACGGAGACAGCTTTTGGCTTGGTAGTCTTTCAGAATGGTTTGGGAGGAAGGGTACTGACCTGATGGATACAGGTAAGGAGGAGTTTCAGGCCTTAGCATCATGGTACAAATATAGGCAATGCCAGCACATTTGATAGGCTTGTGGACAGACATCAATTTTTGGTCATTGGATAGTAATGACTGACTTGGAACTTTGTTGCGTAGACTGTTAATTAGGGCTGGATAAGCAGATGGATGCTGTAATTTTATAGCTGGAAATAAGATGTATATGTTAGTTGATGGGGTAGTTCTAACCAATTTAGACTTTTAGTGCTATACAGTGGTGGGTTCTGAATGGGGTATCTGCTGCAAATTTAGCAACTTTGTTATAGCATTGTTCAAGTTCTGACTTTTTGTGATGCCTGCAGGTTAGCATGTATGGGAGCATCATAAAGTAGTATGGGAAGGAAGGAAGTAGTGCATATACCTTGTTTTCTCAGTGTGTTAACTTCTCACTCTACCATTTCTTGAAAAAAATCTCTTAATGAGAAGCCTCATGTCTTTCGTCATTTCAGTCTCCAATTTCTGAAGTTTCATTGGCACATCTGAGTAGCTACTTAAAGCTTCCTCTAGTTTTACACTATTATCATTTAACTTTGAATCTTATTCCATAATACTGATAGGCATACTGTAATGCATTTGTCACTTTTTGCATTACTTACAATTACTTTTCATAGTAGGGTCACTAATCACTGGTCAGGTCACCCAGCAGAGAGTTCCAAGCATACATATGAATTTCAAACAAAACCAGAACAGACATCACCTTACAGAACCAGACAAATGTTATGTTTTAGTAACTTCAATAAATATATGACAGTTCTTAAAAGTATTTCTGAAAACAGCAGAATTCCTACCCTGTGACTATCTAGTACGGAACTGTACCTTTTCAAGTGATATCAAGTAGCTTTCCAAAGGCTATAAAATGCAGCACTGCATTAAAAAGTGAGCTGGTTCACTGAGATACAAAAAAGTACAGCTATCTCTGACAAGTGAGCAGGCATGCCCTTTGGAAATGGATTTGGGTATGATGATATTTTTCTGACTTTAGTAAAAATGCATAGGTTTAAAAACTTTTTACCATTAACCCAGATGTCCAATGGTGGTGTCATTTGTTATGATAAGGTCATTTACTTTGTAATCATAACTTACACTGCACTTTTTAAATCTCATGATGTTTCAATTGCTGACATTTAAGATGAGGTCAGAAGTATATCTAGCTATTTTTGTGCCTGGTGACATCCCCTATCAAAAAAGCTCTTCTCCAAATTCATAGAGCCAAACTAACTAAATAAATAAAAGCTCTTTTCTTCTTTAAAACTATAAAACTGCTACAGTTTTACTGTTTATGCTATGCACAACATACTACAAACCTCAGCTTTTGTTACAAAAAGAAACAAAAAAAACTTTTTTTTTTTTTTTACTTTTAAACTGGAGCAAATGGAGTGCTACAATCCACAGATTTGTTAAAAAATAAACAAAAATAAGCCCCTCTTTTTTTCTTTCGAAATGTAGTAAAACTGCTTGGGACAGTTTATATCACTCAATGAGCACTACAGTGCTCAGTTTTGACTGTGAATGCAATGTACTAAACAGCATCGGGACTGGCCGATCTTGCTCCCTAACACTTTGTGTACAGGGCAGCTGCCCCATTACCCCACTTTAGCTAAGCTACTAGATGATGTCATTACTACTGGAGTCATTATTACAGCAGCACATACATTCGGCACCTTACACTGAGGTGTAATTATGTCACCCAGTTTGCAACCATCAAAATATTTGGTTATCCACAGCCCATGGCCTCACTACACAGCCCTAAAGACACCAACAGAGAGCCCTTCACCCTGACTTTGCCCATCCAGTGGCTTAACATGTGCTTGAACTACTAAATTACATATGGATAGTACAGCATATGTAACTTTTCAGGTATCTAGTAACACTAAAGTGAGGATTCAAAATATTTTTTTCATTTGGAGCAAAACCCCAATATCCTTAGTCAGGAGAATGCAGCCCCTGTAAACCCACTGTAAACTCCTGGGTGCTGTACTCTGGGTAACAGTAACCCTTTACAATATGAGTAGTTTCAACTGCCTCAGCCACTTGACCAGTTAATTATCAGCTGATTAATCTAATTATGCAAATGTTTTACACTGACTGTACTCTTAAATACTGTTTCAAGTGGTCCGCTTATGTTACTAGGAAGGGCTCCCCTAGAGGGGCAGCTGGACAATGTAGTCTGCCATGATCAAGAGCCTTCTCCCAGCAAACTTGGACTTGTTTATACATTTATATATACAATGTGCTCTCCTCCCCCTTTGCTGTATACTACTAATATCTGCACTTGATAGATTTTCAACATCTACTTCTGTAACACTGACACTATAAAAATAGATATACATATGCAGTCTTACTATATTATCTGCTACACTCAATAAGTGAAATAAGCAAAATATAAAAACATATTTTCTGATCAAAACAACTCTTAAGACTTTGGCAATGCAAGCAAAACACCTGCAGAAGTTCTTAACTGGAACAGTGTACAATTTTAAGAGGAATGTTTTAATATCCTACTTACAGCCATATGTTGCCATAACAACCTCAACAGAACAACCCAGCAGTGATGTATGGAAAGTATCAATGTTCAGTAGTTTACTAAAAAGAGCAAAAAGAAAACAGAAAATCCAGTGAAACTAATTGTCCATACTTTTTTCACATAGACTAAATACAATAAGTTCAGAAATCATTAAGGAATATATATACATACCTAAAATTCTGTACTGACAGGCGCTTCTCCTCCTGAAATATCAGGTAATAGTACAGTATTAACAATAAAGACAAATAAAGCAAATTGACAGCATTTTCTAAACAGTTGCACTTCTCTATGAAATGTGCAGCAATATTACAATTATAACTTTAAAGAAGGTCAAACTAAACTTAGCACTAAAGGTAGGAAAATATGGAATTACTTACAGATTTTAGCATGGATTCCATGACTCGGAAGTACAGCCGTTTTGCAAGGTTGAACCTCTGTTAAAAATATGTTTCAGAACAGTTATAATTCAGTGAATATCAAAAACAGGCAAAACACAAATAACAATGAATGCCGAACAGCCTTGTCTATGTCATCTTCACATTGCAATACCTGTATCACCTGAACCTTTGATTATATTTCACTGTTTGTAGCAATGAAATAAGCACACACTTCCTATGGGACCATTTCCAAAGTTATGATTAATCATACTAGTCTTATGACTTTGTAAATTCTGAAAACAAATGCATAAAGCATCAAAAATGATATACTGGAACCAAGCTTCTTGAGATAATGAAACCATGACAATAAATAAAACCAAGTTATGTACTCACCATAACAGCAAATTTGCCTTGTCTGTTTCCTTCCTTCCTCAAGTAATGGGTTTCAGATCTGACTCAGACTTATGATCCATAGCGCAGCCTTTTCCCCTTACCCGTAATCTCATCCTCTCACCAACACTACCACAGATTTAGTTTGCCAGTAATTCCCCGAAAAAACAAATAAATTAAATATTTATTTATATATGTGTGTGTGTGTGTGTACATATAGCTAGCTCTCTCTCTCTCTCTCTCTATATATATATATATATCATGTAAATAACAATTATTAAAAAAAAAAAAAAAAAAAAAACAAGAAGAAACTTCTCAGTGTGGAGGGTGTGAGGTTCACTCTGAATTATGTTATGCACATAATGCACCTTTAAATATCTATTATTACAGACAAAATGTAATAGGACCACATGATGAATTGAAAGAAATCTGCTCTGGAGCTGCAAGAGTATGAAATCCCATACAAATGGTAAGGCATGCAGTCATGCAAGAAGCCAAAGGGAGGAAGGAGGGAGGGAAGTTGAGCAACAATGGAAGCAGACAACACAGATCTACTGTTACGGTGAGTACATAATATTTGTAACTGATGTTGCCTTTTCCGTCCATCCCTCAACTGATTGCACAGAGTCCCCAGCTTCTTGGCTCCAAGGCTGGTCTCATGGAAGGATGTTCCAGAAGACTGCAGAACTGAAAGCCACCCTATCTCTGGAAAACAAATTCAATTTGTAATAGGAAATGAAGGTATGAACATTAAACCAAGTGGCAGCAGAAGAAATGTTATCGATCAAGAACCTAGAAAAGAAGGCTTAAGAAGTGGAAAGAGATCTTGTTGCATGTTCTGTTGGTGGTTTAGGCAGAGCCGGACCTTTCTGCTTACATACATGGGAAATACAGTCAGTCAACCATCTTGCTAAGGTAACCTTTGAATCAGCTTGACCTATCTTGGCTTTAGAAAATGAAACAATTGGTCCGACTTCCTGAAAGGTTTGGTTCAATGAAGGTAGAAAAGTAATTGTCTGTGCAGATCCAATAAATGAAGCATGTATTCTCCTTTATTCAAAAAGTTTGTGAAGGCCAGTATATTAATATTTTGATTGAGTGAAGTCTGTGCAGCTACTTTAGGCAAAAATAAGGGGTTGGTGGTTACAGAAACCCTGTCTTTGTGAAAGAATATATGGAGGTTGACAAGACAGGCTTGGAGTGCGGATAACTTTCTAAATGAGGTAATGGCTACCAGGAAAAAGGTTTTCCAAGTCAGAAATTTTAAGTCCACCTTAGCAGCTGGTTCAAACAGAGTTTGGGTCAAGGCTTGCAGTAAAGACAGTCATGTCTGAAGGAGGAGTAGGATTCTGAATGGGGATCTAAGAAAGAAAGTACCTCTCAGGAAAGCTTTACACAACTTGACTTGTGCTAAAGAAATGCTATTCTTTCCAATATGGAAGCATGAAATCACAGCTAGGCAAATTTTGATATTTGAATAACTAGCTCCATTATAGAAAATGGAAGCAAGGAAATCTAATGCTGCTGATATAGGTGCTGAAAAGGGATCTGAATTTCTATGAGAAGCCCAAACGGAAAATCTTTTCCATTTACTTTTGTAAATCTTCCTAGTGGATGGCTTCTGAGAAGAAGTAAGAATATGCACCACTTTTGAGGAAAGCCTGAACTGACTACCCATCATCTGAAGGGGTAAAACCATGCAGTTAGTTTGAGGGCTTGAATGTCTAGATGAGGCATTCCAGATGGATGAGACAGAAGATCTGGATTCGGGTCCAGCACCGAAGGGGGTATATTACATAGGTTCATAGGTGTGTACTAGGCTAATGGCCCTGAGGCCTTTACAAGCCTAGCCATAGCATTATCTTGGCATAGTGCCACCCGACCTTAGTTCCCAGTGCCTCTATCGAGTAGAGCCATTGGAGCTATCCCCGGGGTGAATTTTCTGTTTCCCATCCACTCAAGATTTCTCTTGAAGACTGTCAGCGAGGTGTTCTGTTTGACATGTATGGGAAGTCTGTTCCACAGCATGGGCAGTCTCTGGGTTATGAACCTGTCCCTCCAGCATGTTCTGTTAATTGTGGTAATGAGGTTGAGGTCTGTGGAGTGTGTGGTGTGGAGGGACTGGGATTTCTTTAGATGCAGCACTTCTAACAGAGCTGTCAGACATGGCTTTAAATGAATGGTTTGCATTGGGGCTCAAACTGTGAATGACTGTATGCTAAGCAAAAGCTCTATCCACTACTTTATGTGGCCAGAGAAAGGGAAACCATACCTGTCAAGGCCAGAAAGGGGCGATGATGATGACAGTGATCTTCTGCTGTAATGCTTTCTGGAGGAATGTTGGGATTGGGGGGGTTGTTAGGAAAGCATATAGGGAATTGGAGCGCCAGTCATGAATCAGAGCATCTCTTGGAAACTCCCCACTGGGGAATCAGAGCAAAGAACCTGCTGCACTTGGAATAGGTGGGAGAAGCAAAAAGATCGCAACATAGGTGGTCCACTGGCAAAAGATATACGTGTCGCCGCTGTTCGACTGAGAGACCACTCATGAGGTAGCAAAATAGATCTGCTCAACCTGTCTGCTAGAATGCTGGACTTCCCCAGTACGTGCGTTGATATTAGAAAGAAGCTGGAAGACTGTGGCCACTGCCACACACACACACTGCGTCTCAACACAACATTTAGAAGCATGTTTCCCCATCTTTGTTGATGTACCAGACAACTGACATGTTGTCAGTCTGGAAAGAAATCTTTCCTAAAGGAAGGATGTCCTGAGAGGCCGACAACATTAGAATGACTGCCTCATCTATAAGACATTTATGTGAAGCGTGGCTTCTGATGGGGACTAAGTCTTAGACCCATCCATCCCATGTAATACTCCCCACCCCCACCCTAGCTGGGAAACATTCGTGGTCACTGTGGCTTTCGGAGTGGGAGAAACAAAGGGACATCCCTGGAACACCTCTGGAGATGGAATCCACCAAGTTCCATGTTCACTGTAGATTTGTAAGTGGATTGGAAAGGTCATATGTTGAGACCTGATGGATCACTTGAACTGCTAGCATCCACTGTAAAACCATCATAAAATACCTTGTTAGGGGGACCAAAATAATACAGGCTGCCATTGATCCTAAAAGTTGAAAGACTAGTCTGGCAGGTGGCGTCTCATGGGAAAAGTGTTGTAGGGCTTGGTTTTGTAGGGTAGATAATCTGTTCTCCAGTAACCTTGCAATTTGAATGGTAGTGTCCAAGTTTGCTCCTATGAACTCCAGAATGCTTGTTAGGGAAAACTGATTTATCCTGGTACACTGTGATTCCTAGGGAGAAACTTATCTGAAGCAAACAGTTTTTGGCCCACAGTTGCAGAGACCTGGCAGGAACAGTAAGAAGCCAGTCATCCAGATAGGGTAACACCTGGAATCCTTGCAGTCAGAGATGAGTTGCAATCACTGCCATGCATCTGGTGAACACCTGGGGGACTGTGGTGAAGCCAAAGGGCAAGGCTCTGAAATTAAACTGACAGTCCCCAGCTGGAAGCATAGAAACTTCCTGGAGCATCTTTCTATTTTGATGTGGCAGTCTGCGTCTTGAAGGTCTATCAAGCACATCCAAACATCATTCAAAGGAGAAGGAGGATGAACTATAGCATGACCATTCAAAACTTTGTGTGCTTGAAGTATAGCTTCAAGTGGCTGAGGACCAAAAGTAGCCTTAGCTTCCAGTTCTTTTTTTGGCACAAAAAAGAATCCCTAATAAAATCTGAACTCTTGCTGGTCTGTTGCAGCTTTTCTTTAAGATGGTGGAATGTTGCAAAGTTTTTTTTCATAGTAGGGGGTGGATAAAGAAAGGGAATTTAATAGCCTCAGGTAATAACAATCTGCACCCAGACATCTTTGATGATGGATGTCCAGGGTTTTGGGTGCAGAGACTAGAACCCCCTGACTGTTTTCTGACTGCAGCAGTCGGACAACCGTTCAGGAGAATGGACCCCTGAAGCCTTGATTCTGTGGGCTTCCTCTGCCATGAGGGCTATGTCTACTGTTAGAATACCTCCCCGTGCCTCAGGGGGTTCTATCTCCAGAACAATCCTGAAAAAATCCTTTGGACTTCCAAAACCACAGATTTTTAGCCCTCTTTTTGATTTCTAAAGAAGGTCCTTGGGGGATGGCAAAAAAAACAGTATGCTTATTGCAGAAAAAGTTTTCCCATTATGCTAACTCCTGGAAAGTGTGTTTTTGACCTTAGGGTGGAAAAAAATTGAGCCATATGGGGCACTAATAAAAGATGTCTTAAAAGATTCAGTGAAAATACACAAATGCATACAGGCTTCCTCTCCTTATGGTAATACCTCTATCTGTGGTTCTCGAACCACCTTCCATTGCCTTGGATACTAGTCACTTGGAGGAATCAACCAGGGACTGAAGGGTAGCCAAGTGTGAACTCCAAAGTTTTCTCATCTTCCACAGACATGGATAACACAGACTAAACGCTCTTTTACCTAGTCTCTCTGAAACCTAGTTATGTGTACCAAATAAATCGGCAACCTTAACACAAAGGTAGAGCTGCGTAAACTTACTTTGTAATCCTGTCAATAGCACTGGACACTATTAGGGGGATGGACAGATAAGCTCTCTTTGGTAAGCTCCTTCTTGGTGGCTGCTGCTAGTACCATGGCATCCACTGCCAGGCCCTTGCTCCAATGAGAGAGGTCTTTAGGAGCAACAAGAGACATGTATGGCTTTCTGTGAACTGGATCTATGATGTCTGTCTCCTTCCAAGCCTGGTGAGAGATCAAATCCACTATCTCATCAGCCGGGGGAACCACCCAGGAAGTAGCTGACCAAAAACCAAAAGCCTTAAGAAAAATGGATTTCTCAATAGAAAGGGCTTCAGTAGATCAACCTCCTGTCTGAGAAGTTTCAAGATCTCCCCAAATGAGACACCCCAAGTGAAGATCTGGGAGACTCCTAGGGGAGGAATCAACATCCCTCCTCAAACGTTTGCTTCTGAGAAGCCTCCAAGGGGAGAATGTTCCAGAGAGGATTTGGAAGGCTGAAGGATGCCCTTAATGAGGCCCATCTTGAGGTTAATGTGAACTGGCTGTACCCATGGGATAGAATGTGCAGGATCAGGATCCAGGGCTATCATTTGTGGAGTGGGTAAGAGCCAAGACGGATACAGATGTCCAACATCCAGAGTTTGAGAATACTCTCTCAACTGCCTTGAAGACAGAAGCTGAGGGGGAACTCAAAATTATCCTGGTAGGAGCCAAAGTTGCCAGACCAGGATGACCAAGGGGACCAATTCAACCCTGCTCAGAGACCAAAGCTGGAGGCAAGCTATCTAACACCAATGCTCTGAGGGGGAAGGGAAGGCTCCAGCAGCTTCAGAGTCAAGCCCCTACCCCAGGATTTGGTCCTGAAGCTTTGACTCCAAGATCTGCCTGGAAATTGGAGCTGGTTGATCAGAGAAGACATTGGAGTTGCAGATGGCAACATCTTTGGATCCAACAAGAACACCCCAGGAAAACCTGGATTCAGCATCTATGAATCCACAGGTCAGAATGGGGTAAGTCTACACCTCAACTTACGGGTTTTGGATCCGCTTTAGGTAAGAAAGAGATTTCAAGGCTCACAGGTCAGATAGGAGATGGAGAAAGTCCCAACTGAATCTGAGAAATGTCCTCATCATTCTATCCATATCAGCTTCTGTCAGGCTACGAGTAGTTCTGTCTGGTAGAACTAATGGACCTTAAGGAAGAAGATGTGGAAGTTGGTTTAGCTGTCTTCTGAGTAGGTTTTCCTGAAGAAATAATGAATGCAGACTAGAGGAGACTGGATCCAGGGAAAATCTCTGCTCCAATAAGGGAGGTGCCCTGGACTGTACAAGAGTCAGATCTAGGGCAGTTGTAGGATCCGAAGGCTTGGAAATTTTAGTAGCCACAGTTGAAGATAACACAGACTTCCTCACTTATCTACCCTCTTTCTTTGGGCTTATCACTCTTGCTCCCTTGTACTTCTCTGAGGATTTCTTCCTGGATAGAGATGCTCCAGATGCAGACAAAACACATTTGGAGGATTATCCTCAAGGTAAAAGACTTTTGAGAACAAACTTATTGTGTCATTCAATCGCAGCTTGGTGTCCAAAGGCTGTGCAAATTGAACAATCTTCCTTCCAGGTGTGTTAACCTAACAATGCACACACTTAAGGTGCGAGTCAGAGTTCGTCATTTTGTGGCTACAAGCCACATATTTTTAAACCCAGTTGTTTTTTCTAACAAAAATAAAAAGGTGAACAAACCTGATAGCAGAAGAAAAAGGTTAAAGTTAAAGAACGACCAACAATGATATTAAAGGATACACTGACTAAACAAGTGTGCAAATGGCAAGAAACACCAGCAATGGTAAACAAGCAAATATTAGCTAACCAGAAAACAAACAAACACTTAAAGCACAGAGGAGGCCTCCTAAGAGAAAGTTTTTTCTTCTTACTTTTTTTGTTAAGAGGTGGGATGCAAAATAAAATCAACGAATCTGTAAAAACAGGACACTGCAGAAGTATCAATATGGTAGAAAAGAAATACAATATGTTAAAGAATTTAGCCAAGACAAGCTTGAGCCAGTGAATCACATCCATACTCAACAAGCAGCAAACAAGATCTAAGGTAATGTTGGGCACAAGAGGGGGTTATGGGTAAGGGGATGAGCCCGAGCTACAGATCCGAAGTCTTTAAAAAGCATCTGAAGTCGGATCCAAAACCCATAAGTTGAGGAACGGACTGAAGACATCAGATCTAGACAAACTGCTTAACACTATTAACAATGTTTATTCATTCACCCTCTTCTTTACTAGAGTAGTTATTTATGTTTTTATATTTCTTTTTTAGTATGTTAAACATGACATGGTAGCACAACAAAGCAAAAGTCCCAAATACTACAGGCTAAGGCTTCAGTAATAGAATTCTGCAAATGCTCATCACACAACTCCAGGTGCTTTTGTACTAGTAAAACAAAATCTCTAATGAAACTGGCATATGGAAATACAAGTAAAAAAAAACTTTACTGAAGCTGACATATGGAAATAAAGTAGCTGTGTAAGGTACTAACTGTAACAGACTATCTTCAAGAAAGGATCAGAAATCGTGCAAGTCTCACCCTATGGAATTACCAATGTAGGTGTTTGACTTCTTTATACTTTCTGTACGGTTTATCACTCTCTGGATTTTCAACCTATACCTCCCAGAAGGAAGAAGTGGGTTTATGGTAGGAAAAGTCCAGTACTAACCAGCATTTGTAATATGTAGTAAATAAGCATCAGAAAGTCTTTGTACAAACAGATATGTTACATGTCACAAAAGATGAATAAATGGAACAAACAAACCAATGAAAAACTGCTGAAAACAAAAAAAAAACGTGGAAATATGGATATATACAGACCCCAATTTTATTGTAAGCTCTTTTGTTTAAACATTGCCAAACTTCTTCAGATCCAACTCAAAACTGCATGCATCCACTTTTAAAATTTTTCCTCATCACATGACTCACCAGTCCCCACTGAGTCACTAAATATTAAAGATACCATGACCAAATATTCCATTAAAAACAATAAACCACCTTGAAGCTGCTTTTTAAATAGCAGAAGAAATTACAAAAGTACTACAATAAAAGAAGGTGCCTGGTATTCGTTCAATATGTCATGTTATAATCATTTCCAAGAATTAAATTATTACTTTATTATAAAAGCTTAAGAATCATTGTAGCTGTTTTTATCATTTCATTATAAAATTACTGTTAAAATACTACAAAAAATGACACTTTTAATAATTTGTATAAATATATAGCCCAGAGTATAAATGAAAAACATAACAGCCATGTGAAAAGAACATTAAAAATATAAAAAATATATTATAAAAAATGTGCAGAAAAGCATGCAGAACAATACATCCAGAAGCATAAGAGCCCCCTGCTTCTTTGTCTATGACAGTAATACCGTTATGCTACAAGTACTAAATCTGTCTATTCAAGGCCATATGTGTTTAAGCACACTACTGACAGATTAATATTCAATTCAGACATGGCTATGCATATGCATTAAGCATGACTTGCCATTTTAATTCTTTCTCCTCTAATTGTAAAGCTCAAGGTCCACCCCTTGGGCTGACCACAACTTGCTCTTTTACCATATATTTAAATTCATGGCTCTCATTACTAACATGTCTGGCTAGAGCATTAGCTATTTTTTTGCTTCTTAGTAGCATATTCATGCTCATATATTCTTTCTTTCAAGGTTCTCTCTGCTCTCCCTACATAGCATGAAGGACAATCTTGAAAGGTGGCCAAATACACCACACATTTGTGCAACAGATGCATTTACTTCCCAGCTTATACATGACACCACTTGTTTTAAAACTAACCCATACATTAATTAAGGCACAATAACAGTGCATGCCACATTTTTTCATTCCTGTGTTCCTTTCATTTGTGCTTATTGCTCTAACAGAGCCTTAATATGTGTACCTCTTCTTGTAATTAATCTAGGTCTTTCTTTTAGTGTCTTCCTTAGATGGTCATCTTCCTGCATAAGTACCCAACTCTTCACTAGTATATTTCTTATTGTCTCATAATCACTAGTGTAAGCTGTAATAAAACTAGAGGTACAAATTACTCAATCTGTGTTGATGTCCCCATGTATTTGCACCTCAGTGTTTTCATAATTTAACATCAGCTGAAAATAGCCACTTTTTCTTTTATGGGAAACCTCTCCAACCAATCTGTCTGGGTAGTCGATAGCTTTAAACATTCTTTTCAAGTTGTCACATTCTGTTTGAAACTCTTCATCTAATGTGACCATCCAGGCTGCACGGACCAGTTGTCCCTTGACAACTGATCTCTTTTAATGGGCAGGATGTGCATTATCATAATACAGAAACGAGTTGGAATACATTTCTTTCCTATGCATTTTAGAAATAAATCTTTTAGCATATTGATCTTTACGCATGTTTACATCTAAATAAGAAATGACAGTGCTACTCATTTTGTATGCAAAGGTCAAAAAATCAGTAGTGCCATTTAAATAATTAACAGATTCTTTTAAATAATTTTCATCATCCACCCACAAAATAAAGAGGTCATCCAGGTATCCTAAATACAAAGGCACTTTTTCTTTATATTCATGCCTATTTAAAACATACTTCCTTTCCCACTGGGTTGTGACAAAATTCGCAAAACTGGTGCCACATGGTGACCCCCCATGGCCACCTCCTACTTTCTGTTAAAAAAAAAAAAAAAAACTTCTTTCAAAATATATGTATTTGTTTTGTAATACAAGCTCAAATAGATCCATATACAAATTAATTTCTGATTGTGATACAGCTTTTTCAGATAAAAATTCATGAACCCAGTCAATACCCAACTGTTTTGGGATCACAGAGAAAAGATTTTTCACATCATAGGATCATAGGTTGGTACTAGGCTATAGGGCCTATACAAGCCTAGCCATAACAATTCTCTGGATATTTCTTCCCACAATATTTACTTCTCTGGACCCGTGTCTAGCAGGACAACTGACATGATCCCTGGGATGAATTTCCTATCTCCCATCCAGTCATCAAGGTTCCTTTTGAAGAGGGCCAAGGAGGCGCTCTGCTTGACATGTATGGGCAGTCTATTCCAGAGTATGGGGAGTCTCTGGGTCAGGAACCTATCCCTCCAGCATGTTTTGTTCATTGTGATAACAAGGTTTAGATCCCTGGAGTGTGTGGCTCTGAGGGATTGGGATTTCTTGAAGTGTAGCATGTCCAATAGCTCAGGGTTTGACATGGCCTTGTATGTTAAGCAGAGATCGCCTCGGAGTAGACGATATGCCACAAAATATAGCTGTAGTTTTTTTTAGATGGTCAGCACATGGCATCTGCTTTAGGCTTGTGATTCTTTTAGTGAGGAATTTCTATGGCCTTTCCAGCTGTTGCAGATGTCTTTTGAGGTACATACTAAACGGGGCAATATACTCTATAATGGGTCTAATGAGGGATGAGTACAGGTGGACAATGACCTCCTTTTTTCGGGATGAAAAGCCCTTAGTGATGAGGTGTGCCACAGAGAAGGATTTCCTGACTGTTGTGGCGATGTAGTTATCGAAAGTGAGACCACTGTCCAGCTGTGTCCATAAGTCTCTCATAACACTTTCGATGTTTAGTGTACTGCCACCTATGCGGTAATTTATGGGTACATGTTTTTTTCCAAAGGGGTTAATTATACATTTATTGGATTTAAGCTTGAGCCCATGGCTCTGGCACCAGGCATCTGTTTCTGTAAGGCCCTTTTGTAGAATATCCACATCATTTGGGGATTCAATAATGGCTCCCAGTTTGCAGTCATCTGCAAACTTTGTTAGCCAGAGTCCCTTAGTGTTGGCCTGTACTTCAGAGAAGTAGATGCCAAACAAGAGTGGTCCCAGGACTGAACCCTGAGGTACTCCACTTGTCACTTGTCTGGAGCTGGACTTAGAGTCGGCTACTTTTACAGTCTGGATTCTGTCAATAAGCCAGTTAGCAACCCATCGAGTGACGTAGGGATTTATGCCCAGATTAGTAAGTTTATCTATGATTCCAGAGTGGGGGATGGTGTCAAAGGCCTCGGCGAGGTCCAGATAAGCTGTGTGGACCGCCTTACCCTCGTCCACAGCTCTGGAGACTGATTCAAAGAAGTCAATCAAGTTCAGGAGACAAGATCGGCCCTTCACTAACCCAAACTGGGTGGGATCCAGTGTTTGAAGGTTGCCAATGTCTTTGTTTATAAGTTCCATGCCCTTGCAGATCAGGCTCGTCAGACTGATTGGACAGTAGTTCCAAGGATCCAAGGTGGATCCCCCCTTGTGGAGTGGGATAACTGTAGCTGTGTGCCACTCAGTGGGCACAAAGCCTGAGGTGAGGCTATGATTAAACATGACACTTAGGTGAGGTGCCAGTTCATTTTGTAGTTCATGTAGTACACAGCCTGGGATGTCATCTGGTCCCATGGATGTTGTATTCTTAGCTTTGGAGAGTGCGGTTTCTACCTGTGTGGCCGTGATTACCGGAATTTGGCAATATTTTGGAATTGAGATGGGTCCTTTAGGGGGTGAGAGGGGGGTGAAGTTGGCACTAAATCGATCTGCCAGGATATTGGCAATATCCTTGGGATCAGTACATTTAATGCCATTCTGTTGAAGCTCAGAGCAGATCTGAGCATTGCCATTTAGATTCTTGACATAACTATGGAATGCCTTGTGGTTGTCTTTGGAATCTTTGGCAATTTTATTTTCATAACTAGCTTTTGAGGATTTTATGAGGGATCTCAGCTTCTTACTGAGGCTAATGAGGGAGTTTTTTGCATCCTGGGATTTTCCTCTTTTCTGCAACAGTTTCTTCCTTCTGTTGTATAGTTTGTTTATAGCAGGGGACCACCAGATTGGCTTCCTTTTTTTGGAGGAGAGCATCTCGGTTCTATTTGGGATGGCATGATTCATGCACGAGTGGATGTGCTCGTACAGTGCCTTAGTGTAGGATTCTGCAGTTGAACTTTCAGATCCCATCTGCATGGGTGTCATGAAGTTTGTCACTTCTGACTTCAGTAGAATGAAGTTGGCTTTGGAGAAGTTTTTTAAGGAGGTTTCCTTACTGAGGGGTGGGGGTGGGATGTGGATGTCAAGGGTGATTTGCTTATGGTCAGACCTGACCAATGAGGGGGTGACCACTGGTGTGGAGCATCTATCTCCCATGTTGGTAATGACCAGGTCTGGGATATTGGAGTCTCTGGTGGGACAATGGATTAGTTGATCCAGGGCATTAGAATTTATGAATTCCAAGAACCATTGGGAAAAGGAATTGGTACCAGAGTAGTTTTCCCAGTTAATGGCAGGGTAGTTGAAATCACCCAGTATTAGGGTATTTGGTTGTATCTTAATATTTTCCAGTATGTTTAGAAAGGTGTAGTGAGAATCTTGGGGCATGGTGGGGGATCTGTAGCAAGCTACAATTTGGATTGCAGTCTTTCCAAGTGTTAGTTGCACCTGGAGAATTTGAGATGCATTGTGTTAGGCAACTAGCCTGGAGGTGTGAATATCCTTAGTGAATATGGACACTCCTCCACCTTTAGTGTTTTGGTTTTGGTTTTGAGGCCAAAAAGTGTGGTAAGAGTTGTAGCCTGGTATTGCAGGGGTGCTCTCTGGAGCCTTGAACCAAGTCTCAGTTACTGCACAGATATTGATGTTCTCCATTTTTAGGAGTGCCTCGAGAGAGTGCATTTTGAGGTTTATACTTCTAGCATTGAGCAGCATTACCTTCAGATTTTGCATGCTTGTATCTGTTACGGTGGTGGTTTTGTCCTTTGAACCTTGCCTAAAAAAGGCACTATAAGGGTGGCAAGAGCTTTAGCCAGTAACCTGAATCCCAGGGGTGACAGTTGCAGATCATCTCTGGCAAAGCATTGTGGTTTGTCGATCATGTCTTCCCAGGCAGACAGATACTGGATCCCCTTTGAATGACGCCAGAAGCTTAGCCAATTGTTGAAGTCAATCATTTTGTCCTTATACTGTGGTATCATTCTGGGCGAAGGCAGGATGCTACTCAGGGCTAGGGTCATACCTGCCTGGGCAACATGATCCAAGAGCTCTTCCACGTCTCTTTTCATGTAGTCCAGGGAGGTATGTCTCAAAGTCATTCACTCCAACATGGACAATGACAGAGTCGTATTTGTACTTGTTGTGGAGTGACTTGAGTGCATGCGTTATGTGGCGGATCCTGGCACCCGACAGGCAGCTGACTGTAATTTTCTACTTGTTCAGCCTTGTGAGTGGGACATCAGTGTGCCTGACTATAGAGTCACCTATGACTAAAGTGTTGGGTACATCAATAGTAAGAAACAAATAGGCATTATTGCACTCTACTTCATTTAACAATTTCAAAAAATGCCATAAGTCTTTGCATATTTGTGTTTCTTGTTGCAAAAAAATTTTTAACTTAAGATCCAGGTACTTAGCACAGGCATAGGTGACAGAATTGCGCCCATCAACTATGGGACACATAGGGGGTTCATTCAGCTCCTTATGAATCTTATAGAGATCAATGAAAGAAACAGACTGCAGAAGGTCAATAAAACCCCACAAGTTAGAAGTCTGATAAAAGTTTGAAGTTTGATAAACAAATGAACACAGTAGTTAGGACTGTCAGTAGAGATTCATGCAATATAACAGAAGTAAATAGAACAGATTACTGTGCAGCCGAATTAACAGATTAAGTCCTACCACAACACAGGGTAGTAAGGGAAAAGGATGGGGAGAAATCGAATGCCATCATGGAATTACTGAACAGAGAAAACTATAAAGCAATTAACTTACAGCTCTGGAGACTGATTCAAAGAAGTCAATCAGGTTCAGGAGACAAGATCGGCCCTTCACTAACCCAAACTGGGTGGGATCCAGTTTTTGAAGGTTGCCAATGTCTTTGTTTATAAGTTCCATGCCCGTGCAGATCAGGCTCGTCAGACTGATGGGACAGTAGTTCCCAGGATCCAAGGTGGATCCCCCCTTGTGGAGTGGGATAACTGTAGCTGTGTGCCACTCAGTGGGCACAAAGCCTGAGGTGAGGCTATGATTAAACATGACACTTAGGTGAGGTGCCAGTTCATTTTGTAGTTCATGTAGTACACAGCCTGGGATGTCATCTGGTCCCATGGATGCTGTATTCTTAGCTTTGGAGAGTGCGGTTTCTACCTGTGTGGCCGTGATTACTGGAATTTGGCAATATTTTGGTATTGAGATGGGCCCTTTAGGGGGTGAGAGGGGGGTGAAGTTGGCACTAAATCGATCTGCCAGGATATTGGCAATATCCTTGGGATCAGTAAATTTAATGCCATTCTGTTGAAGCTCAGAGGAGATCTGAGCATTGCCATTTAGATTCTTGACATAACTATAGAATGCCTTGTGGTTGTCTTTGGAATCTTTGGCAATTTTATTTTCATAACTAGCTTTTGAGGATTTTATGAGGGATCTCAGCTTCTTACTGAGGCTAATGAGGGAGTTTTTTGCATCCTGGGATTTTCCTCTTTTCTGCAACAGTTTCTTCCTTCTGTTGTATAGTTTGTTTATAGCAGGGGACCGCCAGATTGGCTTCCTTTTTTTGGAGGAGAGCATCTGGGTTCTATTTGTGATGGCATGATTCATGCACGAGTGGATGTTGTCGTACAGTGCCTTAGTGTAGGATTCTGCAGTTGAACTTTCAGATCCCGTCTGCATGGGTGTCATGAAGTTTGTCACTTCTGACTTCAGTAGAATGAAGTTGGCTTTGGAGAAGTTTTTTTAAGGAGGTTTCCTTACTGAGGAGTGGGGGTGGGAGGTGGATGTCAAGGGTGATTTGCTTATGGTCAGACCTGACCAATGAGGGGGTGACCACTGGTGTGGAGCATCTATCTCCCATGTTGGTAATGGCCAGGTCTGGGATATTGGAGTCTCTGGTGGGACAATGGATTAGTTGATCCAGGGCATTAGAATTAAATGTATAAGGTGCACCCTACACTGATCAACTACATCACAGCGACCATGAAACAGTGGCAAACCACTTTACAGTTAAGCCATGATAAAGGAAAAAATATTATTCCAGGGATTAAAATACAAAGGTGGATATTCCAAGGTGATTATCTGTCACCACTGCTCTTTTGCCTTGACCTTAATCTATTAAACTGTCTGCTTAACAAACTAGATCATGGTTATAATCTGGCTCCCAGGAAGCAACAAAGTGTAAAGACTTATCTTCTCTTTGTTGATGATTTAAAACTGTATAGCTCATCAGATGAGGAACTGAAAGCACAACTGCAAGTAGTCAAAACATTTTTCAGATGAGATAAGAATGTCACCTGGTCTTGATAAATGTGCAAAAGCAACCTTTAAAGCAGGAAAGCTGCAGCACCAAGAAAACATCAGCTTGGGACAAGAATGTGATATAAAATAACTTGGGCAAAATGTAGTGTGTGAATATTTCGGAACTGATGAAGGATCAACAATAAAACAAACAAATGCAAATAAAACTCAGTAAGGAATACTTTAGAAGACTTAAATTAATCCTAAAAATAGCACTGACATTTAGGAACAAAGTTCAATCTATCAACCCAATTTGCTCTTCCTGTCCTAACTTACAGTTTTGGGGTGACTGACTGGCCCCAAAAAGATGTTGGATATATTAGACAGGAAAACAAGAAGGATGCTTCATGCTCATCAAATGATTTATAAAAATCAGTGCATACCAAGATTATATACTCCCCATTCCGAAGGAGGTATGGAACTCCTTGAAATTGATTACATGCATAGATTTGCAATCATGGGACTGCATGAATATCTGTTGACCTCACAAGACCCAAACATAGAAAGTTTTGAAACATGACAAGAATAAATCTAAGATGCCTTCCCTTCTAAGTCTAGCAGAAGCATATTGGCATCAAGCGGAAATTGAAATCAAACCAGAAGTAGATAAAACTCAGGAAGTAACTGTATGTGGCAAAAAAAAACAAAAGAATACAAGATGAAGGATCAGATGAGAAGGCATGAAATGTGGAAAATGCATAAATACAGTTGCAAGTATAGAAAGCTTCTGGAAGAACCTCATGTTGATCAGGATCAAATGCAGGAATGGTTAGAGAGAGGCAAATTCAAACCAAAAGATGAAAGATTGATATTGCAGGCCCAAGATAGTGGGCTATGTGCACATTGGTTTACAAACTTCATTTAACATGCGAGAGAAACGGACAAATGTAAGGTTTGTAAAACAGAACTGGAAGCAGTTGCACACCTTGTTGCTGGCTGTAACACATTAATGGCAGATGGACTGTATACTGAAAGGCATAATAATGTGGCAAGACTGTTGCACTGGAGATTGTGCAAACATTACAAAATTGAAGTAGCTGAATGGCACTGGAAACATGAGCCACAAAGTATCACAGAAAATGAAGTCTACACCACATGGAATCGCCCATTACCAACAGTTCAAAAGAGAGATGCGAGAAAACCAGATACAGTGATCCATGAAAATAAGACAAAAGTAGTATTAATCATAGAAATCACTAGATCAAGTGACTACAGTATTTTGCACATAGAGAGATACAAAGTCATAAAATATCAGAATTTGCAGGCAGAAACAAGAGCAATGTGGAAGAAAAATACCCAGATAGTTCCAATAGCACTAGGAGCAACTGGTCTTATAAAAAAGAATCTACAGTCTTATTTAGATATGTTCCCAATACATGTAACTCCATATAAATTGCAAAAGGAGCCTTTACTGGGCACACTGCAGGTGGTGCAAAAAGCACTTCTGTCTGACATCAAAGATTGAATTAATACTAATTTCATGAACTTTAATCATACTTTGACTGAGGAAGAGGGTCCCATTCCCGTCATGGTATTAGACCCCCCCCAAAAGATTTGGAGAAATTAAAAAGGGTAAAATCATCTTACCTTGTTCAAACTAGATTAGGAAATAAACCAGTACAGAAGAAAAAATGCACACACAAAGTTAAAAAAATTCCTTCATGGTATAATTATTAAAAGAGCACAAGTAATTTGTCCCAAATGAGATTTTGCCAACATTCTGATCTATACTACACAGTCTTAACATGTTAAATTACTTTCCAAACAGTCTTAGATGCTATCACCATTCTGGTTTCTATTACAGAGTCCTACATGTTAAGTTACTTCCTAAATACGCTTCATTTCCCTAACAAGTCAAGTTGTACTAGGAGTCACTCTTGCAAACAGGGTTATTTTGTTTTTTAAAACTTGAGATTTTCCTCCAAATCACCATCCAAATTCCCATTGTATCCACATCTCTCAGTTCGGTAGCATCCTTTTTCTTTTTGTCTGCATTTCACCTAATTCCATTTACCTAGCAATTCCTTTAATTTGTCAGTCACCACATCAAGATTATCAAATGCCAACACTTTCCCATTCTAGTATACATTTACTGTAGCGGGGAATGTCGACTTAAATGTTAGGCTTTTATGCTTTTACTCTCTTGCTGCATCAGCAACATTAGAAAAGCTTTTTAATATTTCTTCTGAACAGTCCTGTTCCACAAAAACTGCTCTCCCAGCCACAACTTAATCTGCACTTGCTCTCTCTCATAAAAAGTCAAAAATTCAGTCAGTACTGAGGAAGTTCTAAGATGGCTGTACTGATCAACAACTTAAATTCAAGTCTTCAAGTGTGAAAGCAGAAAGTGATAAAACAGCCAGTGAAAATGTCATTTTGAATAAAATTCGGTTACTGGCTAGTAACTACACTGACTGCATCCCAGCAAAGAAGAAATTTAGACAGCCAGAAGGAAAATCAACCAGAAAAGGTGAAGATAAAACACAGGCTGGAAAGAATCTTGCAGCCATTCAGATTCAGAAAACAGTAGTTCAAGTTTCAGCTTTGGTGCAAGAAATTGTTTCCAGTAATTTAGAGGAAAACAACAAATGTAGGCACAGGTGATTAAAATAAATGAAACATTGAAGGAATCTATGAACTCAAATAACAAAAAGATGGAAAAAAACAGAAGCTTAAAAAAACACTTATTTGGAAGCCAACAGAACTAAACTTAATATTAGTTTGTCTAGACAATTCAGATTCTGTGCCCCAGCTCAAAAGAATTATTTCCTTAAATATAGCCATTTGTTCACTCACTATTTCTGACAAAGTACTCTGTAGGAATTTTTTAAAATCTGCTACCTCATTATACTCCCAAAACATATGCTCCCAATTACTTTTTTCTTCTGTACCACAACTCCACCATTTGCTACCTACCTGTGGAAAACATTTAAACATTTCCAAGTAAAAATCCTAAAACTTCTGGACTTTGGTGCATACTTGGGAGCCATACATATGTCCTCCAATTGCTCCATTAATTGCTTTTCCAGTCTCTCTCTCCCAAATTTCTAAACTCTTCTTATTGATTCTTACAGTTAAATGCAATATTGTACATGCCCTACTAATCATTCCTTTCTTAACAGCTTCTGTTCCAGATTCAGCTGAAAACTCTACCACAGCAGGTCTTTAACTTAGGATTCTCCAATCGGTCTCTAGCTCTTAGTCCAATCATCTCAGTCTCATCACACTCATTACTTTTCCCCTCTCCACTTATTTGCCCCAGTACCTTGGCTCCTTTCCCATTTTCTGCAGCAAATTCCAGCCCCCTCTAGCCTATTTTCTGTACTTCTACTTTGAAGTCATCCCTATTGGCAAAATCTTCATTCTCAATTCCCAAGTTGGCTTAGTTCTTAGAATACCTTCTGGAACTTTGCAGATATAATATTCTGTGAGGTGGTTGTTAATCTCCTTCCGAATCAGCATCCAAAATCCCAGTCTCTCCTTATTTCTTGAACTTCCCCCTTGCTTCATCTCTTTCCACTATGAATTTTAACCTTCTGCTTGTGTTATGCATATGAGCCTTAAATGTATAGCACTAAAATATCCCTTCAAATTAGGTAATTGTATACTTAAAATTGCCTTCTTTCCCTCCTAGATAAATTCCTTCAATGCTTTATTAATTATTGCCCACTAATTTTCCTCCGGTTGATAAAATATGCCTAACCTATATATAAAACTAAAGGGAATAAACATTTTTCACTGCTTGTATTTTACTATCCAAATCCATAAACATCAGCTTCGTTTTTTAGCTTTAGTATCTTTTGTTTAGTCTCTTCTCACGTATCTTTAACAGAAGCCTTTTTAATTCATACTCCTAAATAATTAATCTTATCATGCCCCTATAAACATGTCTATTGCTGAACCAGTTTGTGAGTGGGTACACAATTTATGGCATTAGCCTTTGTTTTACCTTCATTAATTTTATATCCTGAAAGACTTGAAACTGACTCAGAATGTTCCACAACATTGGTCTTTTTCTTGATTTATTAATAGAAAATACCATCATCTGCACCTAAATCCAACTATTCTTCATTATCATTCTGATTATATCCTTTAATTTCTTTGTTAATGGCTCTAAATGTAAAGCAAACAACAAAGGAGAAAGAATATCCTTGCCTAGTTCCTCTGGTCAAACCCAACTTACTGGAGATGAACCCTCCCACTTTAATTCTTGCCACAGATCCTTCATACATTCTCCTTATTAACTTTATTACTGTATCTGGGAATGCAAATGCTTCAATTGCCCTAAAGTCCAAGCTTACTCTGTCAAATGCTTTCTCTACATCAAGCCTCACCAACAGTGGCATTTTCTTATATTCTGCTTCCCTCTGGATGATCATTGCTCTATTAATGCAATCAAATGTTTGCCACCCCTCCAAAAAAAAAAAAAAAAAACACACTGATCCATATCTATTAATAACGGCAACACCACTGCCACTATTTTAGCTATTATAGACAAACACTTTATAATAATTCTTTAAAATTGAAATGAATCTATATGAAGATGGGTCTGGTGGTTCTTTACCGTCTTAGGGTAATAACAGTGACCACAGATTTCTTCCATGATTCTAGTGCTTGCCCTTCTTTTAAAATACTATTAAACAGAATCTTCTAGATCATGCTCATTTTCTACTCTCCTAACTTTCAAACTTTCACAGAAAACTAAATGTTCCTGGAGACTTCCCTGCAGATTGATTATACGTCACTGTTTTCATCTCATTTCCTCCCATTAGTTGTTGAACCTCATCTTCCTGTAATCGTGGAATAATTAAGACTTCCATAAATATTTCCATTTATGTGTTTTCTTGGTTTCCAAATTCCTCTGCTTTATACAAATTTTCATAACATTTTCAAAGTATCTCTACAAGATCTCTGGTTATTTTTCTTGTCATAATCAAAGTTTGACAACAACTTTTCTACTCTCTATTGCCTAAGTCATGCTAAAAGTTTTTGTGCTTGGAGTTGCCAAAAATTGTGCCTTGGGGAATAATATGCATATTCTGTCTGAGTTACTACTGAGTTCACGTATTTCATACCAAACACTTTAATAACAGTCCAGAAATCTACCCTGTTTTGTCATACTTGCTTAACCGCATTCTTTCTAAATTATGCAAATACCACATTATTTTTTCTTTATAATTCTGCATTTATTCCTCTTGTTCTCTGAGATTCCCTTATTCTGTCCTTGTCAGCCCATATAAATAGCATAAATAGCTCCTATTACTTCAGCACACCTGTCAATTTTATTTCTATCCTATTGTTAAACTCCATGTTCATTTTATTCCATTCACAAAGTATCCCTTTTGAAGGAATTTCTATATTCACCAATGCCTCAAGAATAATTTCCACGACCCACTCTTTAAATTCCTCTCATTTAACAAGTAGGAGGGAAACAGCCAGTGTCTCACTTCTAATTCTTTACTCTGATTTTTTACCTTTTTTTTTTTTTTTTTGAAGTAGTTTTTCAATGTGTGTTAAAGCTTTCAATGAAATGCATGTGTTCCTGGGAAATATAATTTCTATTCAGTGTAGCCCAAATATTGTGCCTTGGGGAATAATATGCATATTCTGTCTGAGTTACTACTGAGTTCACGTGTTTCATACCAAACACTTTAATAACAGTCCAGAAATCTACCCTGTTTTGTCATACTTCCCTTGTAGGTCCCTCTTATACATCATCACTACTGCAAATCAAGTTCCAGTGCCCACCTATAAGTAATATTCCCTTCTGAAAATGGATTATTTCTCCCAAAACTTTCTTAAGCTTCATAACACAGTTTTTGGTGGAAGATAAATGAATGCCAGTGTAGTCCTCCTCCCTTGCCAATAGACCCTTACTATCACAAATCTGCCATTATTGTCTTTTTCCTCTGTTTTCACTACTGCAGCTACTCTAGCAATCAGTATTATTCCTTTTTTCATTTGCCCATGATACTCTGCAAAATATCCATCCTGAAATCCCTTCTTTGTTAAATCTGTATGCTCATTTCTTTCCAAATGGATCTCCTGCAGCACTGCTATTTGCACTCTGCATTTCTTAATATAATTCAATAATCTTTCTTTTTTCTCTATATCAGTAAGGCCATTTACATTCTATGATAATACAGGTATTACAGCCATTATAAAAAGCTATTGTGCCCAACTATTATACATGACAGTTTTTTGAATGTGTATTTCCGTTTGTCTAACATGCACACACTAATGTTTGGCTGATTTTTTATACAGTTGTTTCTTCTCATCACTATTTGAACCCATGTGACATTTGTCCAAGCTTTTTGCTTTAATGCCCTATTAACTTAGAGCAAATACAATATATACATACACATATATATATATATATATATATATATATATATATATATATAATATAACCGCAAAACTGAAGAAAATTTAAAAGTACCAATAAACTTCAGAAAAGAAAATAACAATAGTCAAAATAAAATATGCGGAATCAAATAATAACACAGACACTAAACTGGTGTTTAAGCTTTCGCTCTTATTAGATAGAAGAGCTTCTTCAGAATGAACAAAGGAAAACTGTTACAGATTCAAAAATGTGCAAAATCATGTGATCAAACAGATTCTAATATTCTAATAATAAGAACGCATATATTAATGTAATGAGATACTAGAACCAATAGGAAAAATGCATATTATTAATAAATTAATGAATTAAGATATGAAGGCTAGTGAATAAATGGAATCTGTGGTAATGTCAAATAATGTAAAAGAAAGCAATAAAATTGTGCAGAGCTATAAATAATAACTAATAGAAGTGTACAGAACTATGAATAGTAAACAATAAACATTAACTGTACCATTTAAGAGCACATTTGATGTTAACACTTTCATTTAAACCTGGAAATGATTCAGAATTAAGTAATAACTGCCATTTCAATTCTCTAAGTTCCAGAAATAAATCCCAGTCACCAAAGAAGCAATCAATTTGTTCAAGAACCATGAAATTAAATTTAACAAAATTAGAACAGTAAGTGCTATGTTTAGCTAGGGCATTATTCATATTTTTAGATCTAATCGCAGACAAATGTTCCTTAACTCGATCGGACAATTTCCTAGAGGTTTTACCTATATAAAAACAGTTGCATGAAGTACAAATACCTGCATATACAACAATAGAAGATTGACAGTCATAGGCTTTGCTAAACTTGATGTTGTAATTGCAATGGGGAAAGATGTAATTAGAGCCTACATAAAAAAATGGACAAAACACATTTCCCACAGCTAAACATGCCAGGAGAGGAAGGAGATGGATATATATACATACATACACATATACACACACACACACACATGCATGCATGCATACATACACACGTTTAACAAATTAAGTTTAACTCTCCATATGGGAAGAATTGTCCCAAAATGACCACTGCACCCACATGCATAAACTAATCTAATGCCAAAGTGCATGTTACAGCCTGCATTCCCACATACTAGACTGCTGTTTTTTTCCATCTTTTCTTTTATCTCTGTTACACTAAGGCTCAGACTTGGGACATAAGCATCCTGCAAACTTCCTTAGATCCTCTAGAAGAATAAGGAAAAAATGATGGTTGGGTGAGAAAGTGAGGATGAATGAAGATGGACAACCCAGATGGCAACTTATGGTAAGACATAACTTTCTAACTGGTGGTGTTCTCTTCACTGTTCCTCATGATTGGGTTAGAGTATGCAATTCCTGGGTGGTCCTCATGGAAGGATGTGAAAAAGTCCAGTTGAGCCAAAGGAAGCCTTGCTTCTAGATACAATACCCAATTTACAGTGCACAACAAAGGTGTGTTTGTTTGACCAGGTGACTGCCGCACAAATATTCATATTATCCATTAATATTAATGGAAATCCTAAATGAAAATGCATAAGCAGCAGTCATGGATCTAGCTGAATACACTCTTGGAGGTCAAGGTAATTCTAAGCCTCTCTGAGAATAAATGAAAGTGATACAGTCAGTGATTCATTTCACCAGTGTAATTTCTGACACTGCTCAACCTAATTATTTAGCAAAAAAAGCTACAAAAAATTGATCTGACTTCCTGTGTGTTTTTTTTCTATGCACATAGAAAAGCAGTTGTCTATGAACATCAAGAAGATGCATAATGTACTCTCCTTTGTTGGAAAATTTTGAAAAAAATACTGGTAACTGAATAGATTGGTTAATATTGTTTTCCGTGGTGCTACTTTAAGCATAGAAGAGGGATTGGTACGTAGTGAAACCCTGTTTTTATGAAAGAGTATGCATGAAGATATGGAAGATAACACCTGTAAGCTCAGAAATTCTTTTCACTGAAGTAATCGCTACTAAAAAGATGGTCTTCCATGACAAAAACTTCATGTTACAACTGGCTACTGGCTCAAACATTCTGAGTCAAAAGCTGCAGCATGATAGTGAGGTCCGAAGTTAGGGAAGGGTCTTTAATGGGATGTCTCAGCAAGAAGATACCTTCATAATGTCTTTATATAATCTAAAAGCAGACAAGGAGTGAGACTAGCTAGCTGTATGAAAATTAGAAATTACAGCTAGTTGAAGCTTGATGGTAGAGATACTTGCTCCTACCTTAAACAGGGTGCTAAAAAAAAGCAAAATAGCTGAGAAAGGATCAATATTTTTACGTGTAGCCCAATCAACAATTCTTTTCCATTTACTATTGTAGACTTTCTTAGCTGAAACCATTTGTAAGGCTAAGATGATGTTATGAACCGGGAAAGCAAGTCTGGACTGCCTCACTATGGTTGGGAGTGGAGAAATCATGTGGTTAAGCTTGACGGCATGAAGATTGGGGTGCAGCAATCCTGACAGGTGTGAGAAGAGATCCTGTCATGGCTCCATATCCACAGAGGATATTTCAGATGAGAGCAGAGGAAGGGGAACCATATCTGCCAAGACCAGAAGGGGGCGATGAGGATTACTGTGCTCTTCAGGCTGCTTGCCTTCTGAAGAAACTTTAGGATCAGCAGAAGAGGGGGAGGGATAGGCTCTGGAGACTGATTCAAAGAAGTCAATCAGGTTCAGGAGACAATATCGGCCCTTCACTAACCCAAACTGGGTGGGATCCAGTGTTTGAAGGTTGCCAATGTCTTTGTTTATAAGTTCCATGCCCTTGCAGATCAGGCTCATCAGACTGATCGGACAGTAGTTCCCAGGATCCAAGGTGGATCCCCCCTTCTGGAGTGGGATAACTGTAGCTGTGTGCCACTCAGTGGGCACAAAGCCTGAGGTGAGGCTATGATTAAACATGACACTTAGGTGAGGTGCCAGTTCATTTTGTAGTTCATGTAGTACACAGCCTGGGATGTCGTCAGGTCCCATGGATGCTGTATTATTAGCTTTGGAGAGTGCGGTTTCTACCTGTGTGGCCGTGATTACCGGAATTTGGCAATATTTTGGTATTGAGATGGGCCCTTTAAAGGGTGAGAGGAGGGTGAAGTTGGCACTAAATCGATCTGCCAGGATATTGGCAATATCCTTGGGATCAGTAAATTTAATGCCATTCTGTTGAAGCTCAGAGCAGATCTGAGCATTGCCATTTAGATTCTTGACATAACTATGGAATGCCTTGTGGTTGTCTTTGGAATCTTTGGCAATTTTATTTTCATAACTAGCTTTTGAGGATTTTATGAGGGATCTCAGCTTCTTACTGAGGATAATGAGGGAGTTTTTTGCATCCTGGGATTTTCCTCTTTTCTGCAACAGTTTCTTCCTTCTGTTGTATAGTTTGTTTATAGCAGGGGACCGCCAGATTGGCTTCCTTTTTTTGGAGGAGAACATCTTGGTTCTATTTGGGATGGCATGATTCATGCACGAGTGGATGTGCTCATACAGTGCCTTAGTGTAGGATTCTGCAGTCGAACTTTCAGATCCCGTCTGCATGGGTGTCATGAAGTTTGTCACTTCTGACTTCAGTAGAATGAAGTTGGCTTTGGAGAAGTTTTTTAAGGAGGTTTCCTTACTGAGGGGTGGGGGTGGGATGTGGATGTCAAGGGTGATTTGCTTATGGTCAGACCTGACCAATGAGGGGGTGACCACTGGTGTGGAGCATCTATCTCCCATGTTGGTAATGACCAGGTCTGGGATATTGGAGTCCCTGGTGGGACAATGGATTAGTTGATCCAGGGCATTAGAATTTATGAATTCCAACAACCGTTGGGAAAAGGAATTGGTACCAGAGTAGTTTTCCCAGTTAAAGGCAGGGTAGTTGAAATCACCCAGTATTAGGGTATTTGGTTGTATCTTAATATTTTCCAGTATGTTTAGAAAGGTGTAGTGAGAATCTTGGGGCATGGTGGGGGATCTGTAGCAAGCTACAATTTGGATTGCAGTCTTTCCAAGTGTTAGTTGCACCTGGAGAATTTGAGATGCATTGTGTTGGGCAACTAGCCTGGACGTGTGAATATCCTTAGTGAATATGGACACTCCTCCACCTTTAGTGTTTCGGTCTTGGTTTTGTGGCCAAAAAGTGTGGTAAGAGTTGTAGCCTGGTATTGCAGGGGTGCTCTCTGGAGCCTTGAACCAAGTCTCAGTTACTGCACAGATATCGATGTTCTCCATTTTTAGGAGTGCCTCGAGAGAGTGCATTTTGAGGTTTATACTTCTAGCATTGAGCAGCATTACCTTCAGATTTTGCATGCTTGTATCTGTTACGGTGGTGGTTTTGTCCTTTGAACCTTGCCTAAAAAAGGCACTATAAGGGTGGCAAGAGCTTTAGCCAGTAACCTGAATCCGAGGGGTGACAGTTGCAGATCATCTCTGGCAAAGCATTGTGGTTTGTCGATCATGTCTTCCCAGGAAGACATATACTGGATCCCCTTTGAATGACGCCAGAAGCTTAGCCAATTGTTGAAGTCAATCATTTTGTCCTTATACTGTGGTATCATTCTGGGCGAAGGCAGGATGCTACTCAGAGCTAGGGTCATACCTGCCTGGGCAACATGATCCGAGAGCTCTTCCACGTCTCTTTTCATGTAGTCCAGGGAGGTACGTCTCAAAGTCATTCACTCCAGCATGGACAATGACAGAGTCGTATTTGTACTTGTTGTGGAGTGACTTGAGTGCATGCATTATGTGGCGGATCCTGGCACCCGACAGGCAGCTGACTGTAATTTTCTCCTTGTTCAGCCTTGTGAGTGGGACATCAGTGTGCCTGACTATAGAGTCACCTGTGACTAAAGTGTTGGGTACCTCAATAGTAAGAAACAAATAGGCATTATTGTACTCTACTTCATTTAACAATTTCAAAAATGTCATAAGTCTTTGCATATTTGTGTTTCTCGTTGCAAAATTTTTTTTAACTCAAGATCCAGATACTTAGCACAGGCATAGGTGACAGAATTGCGCCCATCAACTATGGGACACATAGGGGGTTCATTCAGCCCCTTATGAATCTTATAGAGATCAATGAAAGAAACAGACTGCAGAAGGTCAATAACACCCCACAAGTTAGAAGTTTGATAAAAGTTTGAAGTTTGATAAATGAACACAGTAGTTAGGACTGTCAGTAGAGATTCATGCAATATAACAGAAGCAAATAGAATAGATTACTGTGCAGCCGAATTAACAGATTAAGTCCTACCACAAGAACACAGGGTAGTAAGGGAAAAGGATGGGGAGAAATCGAATGCCATCATGGAATTACTGAACAGAGAAAACTATAAAGCAATTAAGACAGTGTCACTGTTAGAAGGGTATACAAGAGGTAACATATCAACAAAAATACTCAAAGATAGATGTGATAAAACAAATGCGCAGTATTACAATGACTCAGGATTTAGTATGCACTATCGCAAATAATAAACTAAACATCATCACAGGCAGAAAAACGTATAAAATACACAGATAAATATAAAGGAAAAGTACAAAATAAGCAATTTATTGATGACTCAAAAACTTTTATAGAGAACTGGGAAACAAGGTAAAAGGAATTAAAACCAAAAAAAAAAAGAAGAAGAAATAGATACATTTTGGAAAAATATTTATGAAGATCCTGTGGAACATAAAGATGCTAAATGAAGTAATAAAAGAAAGAAGTTCAAATGTACTGGGTATAAAATGGAAAGAAGTAACAGCCAGACAGACTGAAACAAAGTTAAGAAAAGCCTCTAATTGGAAAACCCCAGGCCCAGATACAGTATCTAACTTCTGGCTAAAAGTATTAACATCTTTGCCGAAGATTTAGCCATGAGTAAGAACTATTTATATGCACACCTGAACAAACACCAGCCTGGCTAACAGAAAAAAACAATGCTCTTAAGAGTGAACCTGCAAGCTACCCTAAAAACTATAGTCCGGTAACTTGCCTTCTGACGACGTGTCAACTATACACTAGAATTGATGCCAACAGAGTTTATAGTTATTTACAAGAATGCTCAATTACGGCAACAGAACAAAAGGGTAATAAAAGTAAGTCATATGGAGCAAAGGGATCATTTGTTGTTAAATAAAGTCATAGTGGAGAACTGCAAAAAAGGTGAAGAATCTAAGTATGGCATGGATGGACTACAAAAAAAAGCATTTAACAGTATCTCACATTCATGGATAAAAGAGTGCTTAAAAATGTATAAGGTGCACCCTACACTGATCAACTACATCACAGCGACCATGAAACAGTGGCAAACCACTTTACAGTTAAACCATGATAAAGGAAAAAATATTATTCCAGGGATTAAAATCCAAAGGTGGATATTCCAGGGTGATTATCTGTCACCACTGCTCTTTTGCCTTGACCTTAATCCATTATACTGTCTGCTTAATAGACTAGCTCATGCTTATAATCTGGCTCCCAGAAAACAACAAAGTGTAAAGACTTATCCTCTCTTTGTTGATGATTTAAAACTGTATAGCTCATCAGATGAGGAACTGAAAGCACAACTGCAAGTAGTCAAAACATTTTTCAGATGAGATAAGAATGTCATCTGGTCTTGATAAATGTGCAAAAGCAACCTTTAAAGCAGGAAAGCTGCAGCACCAAGAAAACATCAGCTTGGGACAAGAATGTGATATAAAATAACTTGAGCAAAATGTAGTGTGTGAATATTTGGGAACTGATGAAGGATCAACAATAAAACAAACAAATGCAAATAAAACTCAGTAAGGAATACTTTAGAAGACTTAAATTAATCCTGAAAACAGCACTGACATCTAGGAACAAAGTTCAAGCTATAAACCCAATTTACTCTTCCTGTCCTAACTTACAGTTTTGGGGTGACTGACTGGCCCCAAAAAGGTATTGGATAGATTAGACAGGAAAACAAGAAGGATGCTTCATGCTCATCAGATGATTTATAAAAATCAGTGCATACCAAGATTATATACTCCCCATTCCGAAGGAGGTATGGAACTCCTTGAAACTGATTACACGCATAGATTTGCAATCATGGGACTGCATGCATATCTGTTGACCTCACACGACCCAAACATAGAAAGTTTTGAAACATGACGAGAATAAATCTAAGACGCCTTCCCTTCTAAATCTAGCAGAAGCATATTGGCATCAGGAAGTAACTGTATGTGGCAAAAAAACAAAAGAATACAAGATGAAGGATCAGATGAGAAGGCATGAAATGTGGAAAATGCATGAATACAGTTGCAAGTATAGAAAGCTTCTGGAAGAACCTCATGTTGATCAGGATCAAATGCAGGAATGGTTAGAGAGAGGCAAATACAAACTAAAAGATGAAAGATTGATATTGGAGGCCCAAGATAGAGGGCTATGTGTACATTGGTTTAAAAAGTTCATTGAACATGTGAGAGAAACAGAGAAATGTAAGGTTTGTAAAAGAGAACTGGAAGCAGTTGCACACCTTGTTGCTGGTTGTAACATATTAATAGCAGAAGGACTGTATACTGAAAAGCATAATAATGTGGCAAGACTGTTGCACTGGAGATTGTGCAAACATTACAAAATTGAAGTAGCTGAAAGACACTGGAAACATGAGCCACAAAGTATCACAGAAAATGAAGTCTACATCACATGGAATCACCCATTACCAACAGTTCAAAAGAGAGATGCGAGAAAACCAGATACAGTGATCCATGAAAATAAGACAAAAGTAGTATTAATCATAGAAATCACTAGATCAAGTGACTACAGTGTTTTGCACATAGAGAGATACAAAGTCATAAAATATCAGGATTTGCAGGCAGAAACAAGAGCAATGTGGAAGAAAAATACCAGACAGTTCCAATAGCACTAGGAGCAACGGGTCTTATAAAAAAGAATCTACAGTCTTATTTAGATATGTTCCCAATACATGTAACTCCATATAAATTGCAAAAGGAGCCTTTACTGGGCACACTGCAAGTGGTGCAAAAAGCACATCTGTCTGACATCAAAGATTGAAACAATGCTAATTTCATGAACTTTAATCATACTTTGACTGAGGAAGAGGGTCCCATTCCTGTCATGGTATTAGACCCCCCCCCCAAAAAAGATTTGGAGAAATTAAAAAGGGTAAAATCATCTTACCTTGTTCAAACTAGACTAGGAAATAAACCAGTCCAGAAGAAAAATGCACACACAAAGTTAAAAAAATTCCTTCATGGTACAATTATTTAAAGAGCACAAGTAATTTCTCCCAAATGAGATTTTGCCAACATTCTGATCTATACTACACAGTCTTAACATGTTAAATTACTTTCCAAACAGTCTTAGATGCTATCAACATTCTGGTTTCTATTACAGAGTCCTACATGCTAAGTTACTTCCTAAACATGCTTCATTTCCCTAACAAGTCAAGTTGTACTAGGAGTCACTCTTGCAAACAGGGTTATTTTGTTTTTTAAAACTTGATTTTCCTCCAAATCACCATCCAAATTCCCATTGTATCCACATCTCTCAGTTCGGTAGCATCCTTTTGCTTTTTGTCTGCATTTCACCTAATTCCATTTAACTAGCAATTCCTTTAATTTGTCAATCACCACATCAAGATTATCAAATGGCAACACTTTCCCATTCCAGAATACATTTACTGTAGCAGGGAATGTCAACTTAAATGTTAGGTTTTTATGCTTTTACTCTCTTGCTGCATCAGCAACATTAGAAAAGCTTTTTAATATTTTTTCTGAACAGTCCTGTTCCACAAAAACTGCTCTCCCAGCCACAACTTAATCTGCACTTGTTCTCTCTCATAAAAAGTCAAAAATTCAGTCAGTACTGAGGAAGTTCTAAGATGGCTGTACTGATCAACAACTTAAATTCAAGTCTTCAAGTGTGAAAGCAGAAAGTGATAAAACAGCCAGTGAAAATGTCATTTTGAATAAAATTCGGTTACTGGCTAGTAACTACACTGACTGCATCCCAGCAAAGAAGAAATTTAGACAGCCAGAAGGAAAATCAACCAGAAAAGGTGAAGATAAAACACAGGCTGGAAAGAATCTTGCAGCCATTCAGATTCAGAAAACAGTAGTTCAAGTTTCAGCTTTGGTGCAAGAAATTGTTTCCAGTAATTTAGAGGAAAACAACAAATGTAGGCACAGGTGATTAAAATAAATGAAACATTGAAGGACTCTATGAACTCAAATAACAAAAAGCCTGAAAAAAAAAACAGAAGCTTAAAAAAACACTTATTTGGCAGCCAACAGAATTAAACTTAATATTAGTTTGTCTAGGCAATTCAGATTCTGTGCCCCAGCTCAAAAGAATCATTTCCTTAAATATAGCCATTTGTTCACTCGCTATTTCTGACAAAGTACTCTGTAGGAATTTTTTAAAATCTGCTACCTCATTATACTCCCAAAACATATGCTCCCAATTACTTTTTTCTTCTTCTGTACCACCTACCTGTGGAAAACATTTAAACATTTCCAAGTAAAAATCCTAAAACTTCTGGACTTTGGTTCATACTTGGGAGCCGTACATATGTCCTCCAATTGCTCCATTAATTGCTTTTCCAGTCTCTCTCTCCCAAATTTCTAAACTCTTCTTATTGATTCTTACAGTTAAATGCAATATTGTACATGCCCTACTAATCATTCCTTTCTTAACAACTTCTGTTCCAGATTCACCTGAAAACTATACCACAGCAGGTCTTTAACTTAGGATTCTCCAATCGGTCTCTAGCTCTTAGTCCAATCATCTCAGTCTCATCACACTCATTACTTTTCCCCTCTCCACTTATTTGCCCCAGTACCTTGGCTCCTTTCCCATTTTTTGCAGCAAATTCAGGCCCCCTCTAGCCTATTTTCTGTACTCCTACTTTGAAGTCATCCCTATTGGCAAAATCTTCATTCTCAATTCCCAAGTTGGCTTAGTTCCTAGAATACCTTCTGGAACTTTGCAGATATAATATTCTGTGAGGTGGTTGTTAATCTCCTTGCGAATCAGCATCCAAAATCCCAGTCTCTCTATTTCTTGAACTTCCCCCTTGCTTCATCTCTTTCCACTATGAATTTTAACCTTCTGCTTGTGTTATGCATATCAGCCTTAAATGTATAGCACTAAAATATCCCTTCAAATTAGGTAATTGTATACTTAATTCTTGCCCTCTTTCCCTCCTAGATAAATTCCTTCACTGCTTTATTAGTTATTGCCCACTAATTTTCCTCCGGTTGATAAAATATGCCTAACCTGTATATAAAACTAAAGGGAATAAACATTTTTTACTGCTTGTATTTTACTATCCAAATCCGTAAACATCAGCTTCGTTTTTCAGCTTTAGTATCTTTTGTTTAGTCTCTTCTCACATATCTTTAGCTGACATAACAGAAGCCTTTTTAATTTAAACTCCTAAATAATCTTATCATGCCCCTATAAATATGGCTATTGCTGAACCAATTTGTGAGTGGGTACACAATTTTTGGCATTAGCCTTTGTTTTACCTTCATTAATTTTATATCCTGAAAGACTTGAAACTGACTCAGAATGTTCCACAACATTGGTCTTTTTCTTGATTTATGAATAGAAAATACCATCATCTGCACCTAAATCCAACTATTCTTCATTATCATTCTGATTATATCCTTTAATTTCTTTGTTAATGGCTCTAAATGTAAAGCAAACAACAAAGGAGAAAGAATATCCTTGCCTAGTTCCTCTGGTCAAACCCAACTTACTGGAGATGAACCCTCCCACTTTAATTCTTGCCACAGATCCTTCATACATTCTCCTTATTAACTTTATTACTGTATCTGGGAATGCAAATGCTTCAATTGCCCTAAAGTCCAAGCTTACTCTGTCAAATGCCTTCTCTACATCAAGCCTCACCAACAGCGGCATTTTCTTATATTCTGCTTCCCTCTGGATGATCATTGTTCTATTAATGCAATCAAATGCTTGCCACCCCTCCAAAAAAAAAAAAAAAAAACACACTGATCCATATCTATTAATAACGGCAACACCACTGCCACTCTTTTAGCTATCATAGACAAACACTTTATAATAATTCTTTAAAATTGAAATGAATCTATATGAAGTTGGGTCTGGTGGTTCTTTACCCTCTTAGGGTAATAACAGCGACCACAGATTTCTTCCATGATTTTAGTGCTTGCCCTCCTTTTAAAATACTATTAAACAAAATCTTCTACATCATGCTCATTTTCTACTCTTCTAACTTTCAAACTTTCACAGAAAACTAAATGTCCCTGGAGACTTCCCTGCAGATTGATTATACGTCACTGTTTTTATCTCATTTTCTCCCATTAGTTGTTGAACCTCATCTTCCTGTAATCGTGGAATAATTAAGACTTCCATAAATATTTCCATTTATGTGTTTTCTTGGTTTCCAAATTCCTCTGGTTTATACAAATTTTCATAACATTTTCAAAGTATCTCTGCAAGATCTCTGGTTATTTTTCTTGTCATAGTCAAAGTTTGACAACAACTTTTCTACTCTCTATTGCCTAAGTCATGCTAAAAGTTTTTGTGCTTGGAGTTACCAAAAATATTTGCTTAACCGC
>NC_056736.1:556567750-556820250 GCF_019279795.1 Protopterus annectens
CAGCCCTTCGGTCGGCCGGATTCCAAAGTCTGGGTCCGGCGTCGGCTGATGTCACCCTTTCCCCGACGTCAGAGCGCCTGGGGTATAAAAGCGTCAGCCGACGCCATCTTCTTCAGTGTTTCTTGCCCCAGATGCCAGGTGCCCTCTAAGGAAGGCTAAATTTTGAAAATAGAAAAAAAAATTCCAGACAAGTACAACAACATAAAAACAAATACACCATAAAAGATTACACCAGGTAGCTAAAATGAGGGGTAGAAACCCAAAACAATACCACAGAGGGGTAGGTGGGAAAACCTGACTGCAGTTGCATACCTATCGGGCATCTACATTTATGGTAGGTACAAAACTGTACTATGTCCTTCAAGGATACAACTGCAGTCCTAACATATGGGTTGAATACCATAGCCAACCTGGGGGTGGTAGGTACTAAGACAAAGATGGTGTAGCTAAAATGCCCTGCAGGACTGCAGAAGCAAACCCTGCTCTGGATCTGGAATATAAAGGCAGGTTGTAATGTTTGGAAAATGTATGCACGGAGCTCCATGTAGCAGCTTTTAAAATGTCCTTTGTTGCCTCCCCTCTTAAAAAGGCTGTGGAGGTGGCTGTAGCTCTGGTGGAATGTGGCCTGATGTCAGCTGGCAATGTTTTTCCATGAAAAGAGTAGCAGAATCGAATGCAATTTCCAATCCATTTAGAAATTGTCTGTTTGGAAATTGCTTTTCCCTGCAATCCAGCAGTGTAAGCTACAAAAAGATGGTCAGATTTTCTGAAAGACTTTGTTCTGTCCAAGTAGTAGCGCAACTGTCTGTGTATGTCCAAGGTGTGCAGAAGTCTCTCTCCTTTATTTTGAGGATTGGGAAAGAAGGTAGACAGGTGAATAGCTTGATTCAGGGACACCCTGGATACCACCTTTGGCATGAATGATGGATTGGTTCTCAAAGAAACTCTGTCCTGATGAAAAATGAGAAATGGTTGTATTGCCATAAGGGCCTGTAGCTTCAGAGACTCTTCTTGCTGAGGTTACTGCCAGAAGGAAAGCTGTCTTCCAAGACAGAAATTGCAACTCTGAAGATGCTGCTGGTTCAAAGGGAGGAAGAGTTAATTTTTCTAGCATGAAGTTGAGGTCCCATGCAGGCACTGGTGGTTTCCTTGGAGGGTTGATGTCCTTTATACCTCTTAGAAACTGTCTTAGCAATGGGTGAGAAAAAACAGGCGGATCAGTGTTATATTTGGCAGATATTGCTGAAGCATATATTTTTATGGAAGAATATGAAAGGCCATTGTGGAGCATTTCAGCCAAATATTCTAGGATCTGTGGAATGCTCATCACTGATGGGTCTTGACCTTTTTTGCTGTTCCAGATAAGAAATCTCTTCCATTATGCTGAGTATGTTTTTCTAGTGGAAGGTCTGCGCGCCTCCAGGATGATATCTTTTACCCTTTTGGAAAGTGTATCCTGAGGAATAGTCATGGAATCTTCCAAGCTGTCAGCTTCAATGTTTTCAAGCTGGGGTGTAGTGTCCTGTAATTGTGCTGTGTCAGAAGAAGGGGCCATTGAGGAAGGAGCCACGGATTGGTGTGTGTCAAGCTCCATAGCAGTGGGTACCAGTGTTGTCTTGGCCAGTCTGGAGCTATCAGTATGACTTTCAGTTGCTCTGTCTTGATCTTTAGTAACACCTTGGTCATCAAAGGAAGAGGTGGGAAGGCATATAGTGTTAGAGAGTTCCAACTGAAGGAGAGAGCGTCCACCTTCCATGCTTGAGGATGGTATGTCCTTGTGCAAAACTTTTTCAGATGGTGATTGAGGTGGGAGGCAAAAAGATCTATGTCTGGCCTTCCCCATGCTTGAGTTATTTGTAAGAAAATGTCTGGATGCAACATCCATTCGTGTAGATCCATGATGTTTCTGCTTAGGCTGTCCGCCAGAACATTGTCCTTCCCTGGTACAAACTGGGATTGTAGCTCTATTTTCAATTGTAGGGAAATATCCCAGAGATTCATTGCCAGTCTGCAAAGAGGGTAGGAATGGGTACATCCTTGCTTGTTTATGTACCACATAACTGTGGTATTGTCTGTCTTTATTAGTAGATGGCCCTGATGCATGAACTTTTCGAAGGCCTTGATTGCATGTATCACTGCCAGCATTTCTTTTTGGTTGATGTGCAGGTGCTTTTCTTTTTGTGTCCATTGTCCTTGAATGCATCTGCCCATCATGTGCACCCCCCATCCATGGTCTGAGGCATCTGTTGTAATGGTTTGGCTTGCATGAGGCTTGTTGAAAGGCAGGCCTTTGTTTATCTGGCTTGCTTGAGCCCACCACAGAAATTCCTTTTGAAGGCATGGAATGAGTGGGATCAATGCTTCCAGGCTGTGGCTGTGCTGAGACCATAGACTTTTTAGACACCATTGTAGTTTCCTCATATGCAGCCTTGTGTGTGGAATCAGAAGAATGCAAGATGCCATGAAACCCAGGGCCTGCAGGATTTTCCTTGCGGTCATCTGGGTGTGTGTTGTCAATTTTCTGAAGAATTCTGGTAATTTTTTTTTTTTTTCTTTTGTCAGAAACGCCATCTGGGTGTTTGTGTCCAGTGTGGCACCCAGGAAAGGTATTTGTTGGGATGGTACAAGACTTGATTTCTGAATATTGACTGTGTATCCCAAGGCCTGCAGTAGGTGAATGACATAGTCCAAGTTTTTTAGCAAGGTTTGTTGGCTGTCCGCTTGTATAAGGCAGTCGTCCAGGTAAGGGTATATTTGTATCCCCTGAAGTCTGCAATGTGCAATTACTGATGCCAGGCATTTCGTGAACACTCTGGGCGCAGTAGATAAGCCAAAGGGCAATGCTGAGAATTGATAATGCTCTGAGCCTGCAAGAAATCTGAGGTATCTTCTGCAACTTTGTCTGATTGGGACATGCAGGTATGCCTCCTTGAGGTCCAGAGTTACCAGCCAAGACCCCTTGCCCAGCATGGGAAGGAGTTGCTGTAAAGTCAGCATTTTGAATTTTGGCACAATAAGGTAAGTATTCAGTGCGGACAAGTCCAGAATGGGTCTCCATTGGTTTTCTTTTCTTGGAACAAGGAACAGTCTTGAATAAAATCCTTGGCCTTGTTCTGCAGAAGGAACCTTCTCTATTGCTCTTATTTGAAGTAGGTTTGTTATTTGTTTGAGTGCCTCTGCCCTTTGATTTGGTGGCAGGTTTGGCCTGCCATGTCTTGTTGGTAGTGTATGAAAATGGAATCTGTATCCTTTGTCTATTATGTCCAGTATCCATTTGTCCTTTGTAATACTGTGCCAATTTTGTGAGAATAAAGATAATTTTCCGCCCAAAGGTGCTTCTAATTGAGCCCTGGATGGCGGAGTCAAAGCCAAGTCATTGAGATTGTCCCTGCGGAGCAGTGGAAGGTCCTGCCCCACCTCTCTGGTTTGGAGGCTGCCATTGACGTCCTCTGTAGGAGCCTCGAGTTTGTCCTGTACCTCTGCCATGTCTGTTTTTGCCTCTTTGAAATTTGTCTGTGTCTGGAAAGGACCAATGCTTAGAAGGCCAATTCCTGCTGAATCTTGGAGGCTGTACCTGGAGGAAATCTTTGACTGTTTGCACTGATTTTGCCTTTTCCTCTATTTTCTTTAAAACCTCTTGTGCAGTAGCACCAAATAGCTTATGTTTCTCTAGTGGTGCATCCAAAAGCTTAATTTTCACATGGTCTGGCAATGTTTGTTCCTTTAACCAAGCATGTCTGCGTATGACCGCACCTGTCATTGCTGCTCTACATGAAGCTTCCAATGCATCATATCCACACTGAAGGAAATGGTTGCTAACCTGCTGAGTATTATGAACCAATTCCTGTAACCCCTTTCTATCTAATGGTTCAGGGGAAGCCAATTTCTTTTGCAAGTCATCCAACATGCATTCCTGATACTGAATCATATGAAATTGACAATTTAATGCTCGCATAGAAAAGGTGGAAGATCTATATACTTTCTTGCCCCACCTTTCTAAAGCCCTAGAATCTCTTTCCGAAGGAAGTGGATTCTTAGCAGTAGTGGAGGAAACCCCTTTAGGCCCCTGAGAAATAGTTTCAGGGTCAGCAGTATGGCCCTTGTACAGAAATGGATGCGTGTCTGGGAGCCTGTAGTACCTGTCTGGCTTGACAGGAGCAGGGGGGAGGGAGTCAGGGGAAACACTAGATTCTAAGTACACATCATCTAAAACATTTAAAACTGGAGGAATAGCTAAGGGTCTATGCTGAGGTAGCTTTAAAAATTCCCTTAACCTTTTCCTAGAATCTGAGTATTCTTGGCCTTGCCATTTGAAGTGTTCCCTCATGGAATGAAGCGTTTCCCCAAAGGAAAACTCCTCAGAAGGAGAAGCAGAGGGAATGGATTCCTCCGCATCAGAATCCTCGTAGGCCGGGAAGGCCTCCTCCTGGTAGTCTGAATGTGCAGAATCACCTGAGGCCTCATCGGAGGACTGGGGATCTACCTGCTCAACCCTAGGCCTCTTGACAGAAGGCGGCTGAGAGCCTCTATCTGGATGTGGCTGAGAACCCCTAATTAAAGAAATAAGGTCCTCAGCTAAACTAAAAATTTGAGAACCAGAAGTGGATCCCAGAGAAACAGATCTTGGAGGGAGAGACTTAGCCTGTTTGGCAGCCTTAGCATGTGTGTAGGTCTTAATGGACATAGACACTGGAGGCCTGGCAGCCCCACGTGCTGGAGTAGTCTTATCCACTGAAATGGTGTTAGAAATATCCTGGGCTACGGTCTCAGAGGGGAGAACAGAAACCGGCACAGAGCTGGCCTCCGGTACCGAAGTAACCGGTGGGGCGGTGTCGTCGGTCTGTAGCGGTTGTGAAACCGGCTCAGAAGAGACCGAGACACTCGTGGTAGGCCTAAGCGTGGTGTCAGCCGAGACCGCGGGTGTAGGTCCTTATCCTTCCGTTTTTTAGGTAAATGTGCTGTCGGAAGCTCCGACGGCATGATATAACAGAAATCTTCCCCAAAATAATCCTGTGCAAACTCTGCCCGACACCTAAGAGTGCGTTTATTGAAAGAAGCACAAGTTGTACAGGCCAAGATGTTGTGTTCTGGGCATAGGCAGGGTAAGCAGTAAGAGTGGAAATCCTTATGAAGTATTTGTTTCCCACAAGTTAAACAGTTATTAACTTTTACAGTTTTATCTGACATCGGCTGAGGCAAGAAAAGGTCCCCAACGGGGTACTTGGCTTTTTTGAAGACTTCAGTAGTTGAAAACACAGGAGCTGGTCGACCGGCACTTGCGAACTGCTTCTGCTTCGGGCGCCACGCGGCAAGAAAGACTGAAGAAGATGGCGTCGGCTGACGCTTTTATACCCCAGGCGCTCTGACGTCGGGGAAAGGGCGACATCAGCCGACGCCGGACCCAGACTTTGGAATCCGGCCGACCGAAGGGCTGCCTGAGGCAGGACAACCCATATGTTAGGACTGCAGTTGCATCCTTGAAGGACATCTTCATGTTACAACTGGCTACTGGCTCAAACATTCTGAGTCAAAAGCTGCAGCATGATAGTGCGGTCCCAAGTTAGGGAAGGGTCTTTAATGGGATGTCTCAGCAAGAAGATACCTTCATAATGTCTTTATATAATCTAAAAGCAGACAAGGAGTGAGACTAGCTAGCTGTATGTAAATTAGAAATTACAGCTAGCTGAAGCTTGATGGTAGAGATATTTGCTCCTACCTTAAAAAGGGTGCTAAAAAAAAGCAAAATAGCTGAGAAAGGATCAATATTTTTACGTGCAGCACAATCAACAATCCTTTTCCATTTACTATTGTAGACTTTCTTAGCTGAAACCGTTTGTAAGGCTAAGATGATGTTATGAACCGGGAAAGCAAGTCTGGACTGCCTCACTATGGTTGGGAGTGGAGAAATCATGTGGTTAGCTTGACGGCATGAAGATTGGGGTGCTGCAATCCTGACAGGTGTGAGAAGAAATCCTGTCCTGGCTCCACATCCGCAGAGGATATTTCAGATGAGACCAGAGGAAGGGGAACCATATCTGCCAAGACCAGAAGGGGGCAATGAGGATTACTGAGCTCTTCAGGCTGCTTGCCTTCTGAAGAAACTTTAGGATCAGCAGAAGAGGGGGGGATAGGCATAAAGGAGACCTGGGGGCCAATGATGCACCAGAACGTCCCTCGGGCACTCTCCAGGGGGGGGTTTATAGCAAAAAACTCACTGCATTTATTCTTGAGGGGAGAGGCAAAAAGGTTGCAGCAAGGCTGACCCCAATGGTTGAAGATCATGTTCGCCACTGACTGAGGGACCACTCATGCAGAATCAGGATAGGTCTGCCGAGTCTGTCCACCAGCTCGTTCATTCCACAGAATGAGAGTTGCAACCAGAAAGCAGTCCGAAGATATTGCCCATTTCCACACCCTCATAGCCTCTCTGCACAAATGGTATGAACAGGTATTTCCTTGTTTGTTGAAGTACCAGACTACAGACATGTTGTCAGTGTGAACTGCAATGGTCCCCAGAGGGAGAGCATCATGAAAGGTTTGCAATGTTAGAACAACTGCTCTCATCTCGAGGACATTGATATGCATCCTGTTTTCCAGAGGGGACCATGTGCCTTGGACCATCTTTCCCTTGAAATGCCCCCCCAACCCTAACCGAGAAGCATCCATGGTCACTGTGGCTATTGGAAGGGGAAAAGGAAGGGTCTGCCTAAAAAGAGGTCATCTGAATCCAACAACGAATATGACATTTGCAGACTGGTGTCAGTCTGATTGGAACAAAAAGAAGTTGGTAGAGTATAGACCACTGTACTAATAATGTCCATTGAAGGATTCACATAAAGAACCTTGCCAAAGTAACTAACAAGATTGCTGCTGACACCAACCTAAGAGCTTCTAAGACTAGACATTCAGGAGGGGGCAGGTGGGATAATAGTTCCCGGACTTCATTCCTCAATGAAATAATGCAGTGAAGGGGGAGAGAAGCTATTTGATTCCTCGTGTTTAACTGTGTTCCTATGAATTCTAGGTTCTGCACAGCAGTCAGATTGGACTTGTCTAAATTTATGGTGATGCCCAGGGAGTGTAAGATTTGAATCCGATAATTTTTGGCTTGTAGAAGTTGATGCCTCATGGGGGCAGTGAGGAGCTGATCGTCTAAGTATGGAAACACCTGGAATCCTTTGAGTCTCATGTGAGCTGCTGCAAATGCCATGCATTTGGTGAACACCCAAGAGGCTGTGGTGAGCCCAAAGGGCAGTGATCTGAACTGAAAGTGATTGGCTTCCACCCGAAAGTGCAGGTATCTCCTGGAGCGCTTGTCTAATTTGATATGACAGTATGCATCCTTAAGATCTACTGAGCACATCCAATTGTCCTTGTGCAATAGGGGCAGAATGGACTGAACCATAACCATTTGTAGCCTTGATTTCTTTACACAAGGATTCAAATTGCTTAGATCCAATATGCGTCTTAGGCTCCCTGTTTATCAGCACCAAAATGCAGCAAGAGTAAGTTCTGAATCCTCTCTGTTCGGTCGGGACCACTTGGATGACACGTTTTGCAGCAATTTTTGAATTTCTTCAGCTGCCTGCTCCCTCTGACTCAGTGGCATGTTGTGGGTCTTCTTGCTATGGTTTGGAGGAGAAAGAAAAAATGGAAAGTAATAGCCTCTGGAGATTACGTTTAACACTCATGTCAAGTATGTCCAGGCTTCTGGGTGCAAAGAAAGTCGACCAGCATTTCAGGAGTGCTGATAGGCTTGTCAAGGAATGTGTCTCTGAAGCCCTGGTTCTGCAGACCACCTCTGCCTCTAGAGTGCCATCGACCATTAAAATACCTCCTCTGCCTCTGGAGGACAGCTCTCCACTTGGGTCATGGAAAGGTCCTTGGGATTTACAGAACATTTTCTTGCTTACATGTTGGTTCCTCGAAAAGGACCTCCGAGGCATAGAAAATTTGATTCTCTTGGCAGAAAGAGTCTTCCCGCTCTATTCAGGGCAGGTGAGTGCATCTCTAATAGAAGACCCAAACAGTGATGAGCCATCAAGAGGGGCACTAATAAAGGATGCTTTAAATGGTTCCGCAAAATCACAGTCTCATCCAGGCATGTCTCATGGATAGGCCTGAACTTCCAGCCTGTGAGGTACCTTCTGCTGTATGGAAGATTAGCCTCATCAAGGAGTTAGCAATGGATAACAGAGTAACCAGCTTGGGAGAAAGTTCAAAGGATCATAGGAGATTACTAGACTATCGACCCAGAGGTCATTTTAAGCCTAGCCGTTTCAACCCAATGTAATACCATAGAAGTACTAGTCAATACCAAAGATTGCATTTAGTGATGACTGTTCATGTCCAGGAAGGTTGTGGGTGCTATCCCAGGTAAGAATTTACGGTACCCCATCCACTTGTCCAGGGACCTCTTGAACAGTGTCATAGAGGTGCTCTGTTTCATATGAATTGGTAGTCTGTTCCAAAGATGTGGCAGCTGCTGGGAGATAAATCTGTCCCTCCAGCATGTTCTACTCAAGTCTCAGACATTATTTAAGTCCCTGGAATAGGTATCCCTAGACCCATTTGATTTACGGATATGCAGCAACTTCATTAGTTTTGGGTCTTGGATTGCTCTGAAGGCCAGGTACAAGTCTCCCTTAAGAAGTCTATATGATATGGATAATAGTGACAGGGACTTTAGTCAGTCTGTGTAAGGCACATGCTGGAGCCCCTTGATCTTCTGTTACAAACCTCTGAGGTCTCTCTAATTGCTGCAGGTGTTTAATACGGTACATGCTAAATGGGGCTTTATACTCAATTATGGGCTGGATAAGTGCAGAGTATAGGGGGTTATAGGTTCTTTTGCTCTCAAGGCGATGCTTTTAGTAATCAAGTGTGCTACATGGAAACCTTTCCTTACTACAGTAGACAGGTGGTGGTTGAAGTTAAGGTCACAGTCAACATGTGATATCAGGTCCCTTACCACTTCATGGGTACTTAGGGTATTGCTGTTGATTTGATAGTGTGAAGGGACATTGCTTATGCTGAAGGGAATGATGGTGCATTTTTATGCATTCAGTTTGAGACTGCGATTAATACACCAGTCGTTGGTCTGTGTCAGACCCTCCTGGAGTACAGACATCATTTGGGGATTCAATGATTGCACCTAGTTTGCAAACGTCTGCAAACATGGTCAGCCACAACCCCTTAGTTTTGACCTAAACTTCTGAGAAGTATATACCAAACAGTAGGGGACCAGCGCTGACCCCTGTGGCACCCCACTGGTAACAGGTCTGCTGGCTGATGTGGAGTCACCCACTTTGATAGTGTCTGTTTGGTTTGTGAGCCAGTTGGCAACAACAAAGGGGTTTACATTCAGTTTGCTAAGTTTATTGGTTATGCCTGAATGTGGGATTGTGTCAAAAACCTTTGCCAAGTCGAGTTATGCTGTGTGCACAGACTTGCCCCCATCAATGGCCTTGGTTACACTTTCAAAGAAATCCACCAGATTTAACAGGCAGGATCTGCCCTTCACAAAGCTGAATTGGGTAGGATCTAGGGTTTGAAGGTCACCTATGTATTTATGAGGTCCATAATGATGCATTCCATTGCTTTACAGATGGAGCTGGTCAAGCTTATGGGTCTGTAATTCCCCGGGTCTGTTGCTAGGCCACCTGTGTGGAGGGGAATAACTGTAGCAGTTCTCCATTCTGCTGGAACAAAGCCTGTGGTTAAGCGATGATTGAAAAGGGTACTTAGTGGTGATGCTAGTTCATGTTTTAGCCTGTTTAGAAGACAGCCTGAGATGTCACCTGTCCCACAGAGTCTGTGTTTTTTGCTTTGGACAGGGCTTTGAGGACCTGCTCTTCAGATATGTAGTTGTGGGGGGTTCAGGGAAGGGTTTGTTAAGTTAGGAGGGGATAAGGGAGTGAAAATTTCACCAAACCTATCCACTAGCAGGTCTATCTCTGTGGGGTCAGTGTGTGTGATGCCATTTGGCCACTAGCTCTGCACATGCTTGGGTCTTACCCTTTTGGTTACGTACAAAGCTGCAAAAGGCCTTATAGTTATCCTTAGAAGTACTTGCTAGGTTTCTTTCAAAGGAGCTCTTGTAGGATTTGACAAGTTGTCTCATTTGCCTGTTGAGGCTGAGGAAGGTGTTTTTCCACTGTTTAGCATCTTTGTTATGTTTCATAGTTTCATAGTTTAGTACTAGGCTATCTGCCCTGGGGCATTTATAAGCCTAGCCATAGTGATGTGGCTTTAGCCACCCCATGTAATGGTACAAAAGTGTACAGAGTAGATTTAGAATACTGTGCCTCTGTCTAGTAGTGACACAGTGAAGACCCCCTTACATAATAGAATTAGTTTACTGTGCCTCTGTCTAGTAGTGACACAGAGATGACCCCCAGGGTAAACCTACGATCTCCCATCCACTCGTCAAGATTTCTCTTGAAGAGAGTCAGTGAGGGGCTCTGCCTAACATGAACTGGGATTCTGTTCCAGAGTATGGGAAGCCTTTGAGTTATGAATCTGTCCCTCCAGCATGTCCTATTCATATTTGTGCTGAGGTTTAAATCTTTAGCTCTCGTGGTTCTGATGGATTTGGATTTTTTGAGGTGGAGCATATCCATCAATTCCTGATTGGACATGGCCTTGTATGTCAGGCACAGATCACCTCTGAGTAGGCGGTATGCTACTGAATAGAGCTGGAGTTTCTTTAGTCTGGCAGCATATGACATAAGTTGGAGACCCTTGATCCTCTTGGTGAGGTACTTTGGGGTCTCTCCAGCTGTTGCAAGTGCCGGGTGAGGTACATACCAAATGGGGCATTGTACTCAATCATGGGCCTGATAAGGGAGGAGTATAGGGGTACAATGACCTCCTTTGATCTGGATGTGAATCCCTTCATGATAAGGTGGGCAAGGTAGAAAGTCTTTCTAACCACTTTGGCAACGTGGGTGTCAAATGAGAGGTCACTATCGACTTGGGTCCCCAGGTCTCTGATTACTTTTTCCGTACTCAGTGGGTTACTGTCTATGTGATAATTTGTGGGTACTTTGTTTTTCCCAAAGGGGATGACTATACATTTTTTGGCATTTAGTTTAAGGCCATGACTCCGGCACCAGTTGTCCGTTTCTGTGAGGCCTTTCTGTAGGATGTACGTGTCAGCTGGTGTATCGACTATGGTGCCTAGTTTGCAGTCATCTGCGAACTTTGTCAGCCACAACCCTCCCATGTTTGCTTTCACATCTGAGAAATAAATGCCGAACAAGAGGGGTCCCAGGACAGAGCCCTGTGGGACGCCACTTGTGACTGGCTTTGAGTCTGACATGGCTCCAGTGATTTTGACTTTATGGGTTCTATCCTTTAGCCAGTTTGCAACCCATCTTGTGACATATGGATTTATATTTAAGCTGTTGAGCTTATCTATGATGCCTGAGTGGGGTATTGTGTCGAAAGCTTTAGCCAAGTCCAGGTAGGCTGTATGGACTGCTTTGCCCTCGTCAATGGCTCTAATGACTGTTTCAAAAAAGTCAACCAGGTTCAAAAGGCAGGATCTGCCCTTTACAAAGCCGAACTGGGTGGGATCAAGTGTCTGTAGGTCCCCAATGTCTCTGTTTATGTGTTCCATAATGATTCTTTCCATAGCTTTGCAGACCAGGCTGGTTAAGCTTATGGGGCGGTAGTTACCAGGGACTGTAGAGGTGCCTCCTTTGTGGAGTGGGACCACTGTTGCTGTACACCAGTGTTCAGGTACATATCCTGTAGAAAGGCTAAGGTTAAATAGCATTTTTATGTGCGGGTTTAGCTCCTCTTGGAGTTCACGTAGCACGCAACCCGGAATACCATCAGGTCCCATTGATGCTGTGTTGTTAGCTTTGCTGCGGGCGATTTTCACCTGGACATCTGAGATGATAGGGAGGTTACATTCAGCTGGGATAAGTATTTCCTCTTTTGGGGGTGAGGGAGGGGAGAAATTTGCACTGAACCTGTCTGCCAGAATGTTGGCAATATCTGTGGGTTCAGTGTATTTTTTGTCATTGTGAACTAACTCTGAGCATATCTGAGGGTTTCCGCCCAGGTTTCTAACATAGCAAAAGAAGGCCTCGTGGTTATCTTTAGTGTCCATAGCAATTTGTCTCTCAAAGTTGGCCTTGGATGTTTTTATGAGAGAACGTAGCTTTCTACTAGTGCTGATCAGAGATGCCTTCTCTTTATGGGATTTTGCTCTGACGTGCAGTAGCTTCCTTCTTTTGTTATACAATTTGTTTATGGCTCGGGTCCACCAGACAGGACGCCTGCCCTTGGTGGAGAGGGTCTTGGTTTTATTTGGGATCGCATGATCCATGCATTCTTGGAGATGTCCGTAGAAAGCATTTGTGAAGGATTCAGCATTGTGGGATGTGGTTTCCACTGGCCCAGTGGGCTTAAAGGATACCATCTCAGTCTTAAGAAGTGTAAAGTCGGCTTTTGAGAAGTTTTTCACTGTAGTCTTTTGTGTTGGGGGTAGAGGTGGGATATGTATATCCAGGGTGATTAGTTTGTGGTCAGATCTCACTAGTGAGGGGTATACGTCCAGTGTGGAGCACTTTGTCCCCATGTTTGTGATGATCAGGTCTAGTATATTATCTCCCTTTGTGGGAGAGGTGACTAGCTGTTCCACTGAATTTGAATTTATGAATTCCAGGAACCTTTGGGCTAGGGTGTTAGGGCTAGAATAATGCACCCAGTCTATGTTAGGGTAGTTGAAGTCTCCCAATATGACGGTGTTTGGTGAGACATTCATATCCTCCAATGTCTTCAGGAAGGCTGAATGGGGCTACTGAGATTGGGAGGGTGGTATGTAACATGCTACCAGTTGTATAGCAGTTTTGCCTACGGTTAGTTGCACCTGGATGGTCTCTGATGCTTCATGTGTTGCCACTAACCTGGAGGTGTGGGTGTCCTTGATGAATATGGACACTCCCCCTCCCTTTTTGGTTTGGCCCGAGTTTTGGGGCCGAAAAGCATGATACGAGGTATAGCCTGGTAGCGCTGGGGTGCTCTCAGGAGCCTTGAACCATGTTTCAGTGACTGCACAGACATCTATGTTCTCCATACTGAGGAGTGCTTCGACAGCCTGCATCTTGAGATTTAGACTTCTGGCGTTGAGCAGCATTACCCTTAATTTTTTTCCATTTTTGTTTTCTAAGGAGGTGGGTTTGTCTTTTGAACCTTGCCTAGAAAAGGCACTATGGGGGTGGCAAGAGCCTTAGTCAATATCCAGAGGCCCAGTGGTGACAGATGCAAGCCGTCCCTTGCGAAGCAGCGTGGCTTGTCCAGCATGTCATCCCAAGCAGACAGACATTGGATCCCCCTAGAATGACACCAGTAATTGAGCCAATTATTAAAGCTGATCATCTTGTCTTTGTATTGTGGCATCATTCTTGGTGAGGGCAAGATGCTGCTCAGGGTCAGGTTCATACCAGCCTGGGCTACATAATCAGAGAGCTCCTCTATGTCTCTTTTCATGTAGTCCAGGGAGGTACGTCTCAGGTCATTCACACCGGCATGGACAATGACGGAGTCATATTTGTACTTGCTTTGGAGTGACCTGAGTGTGTGTGTTATGTGGTGGATCCTAGCTCCCGATAGGCAGCTCACCGTTACCCTCTCCTTGTTCAGCCTGATAAGTGGAACGTCAGTGTATCTGACTATAGAGTCACCTATTACTAGTGTATCAGGCATAGTGTTTGGCCTTAAGGGCTGTGATTGTTTGACACACTGATTTACTGAAGTATGTGCTGCATGTGTTATGTTTTGAGGTGGTGGATTTTTGGGTGTCTGCTTTGGGAGCCTCTGTTGTTTTGGTAAGTTTTTTGTTAGAGCCTCCGAGTATGACTGTGTTATTATGTGTTTGATTTGCAGTTGTGGTAGGTCTATGTGGGACTGGGTTTGCTGTGTGTGTGGTTACCTTCTCCTCCTGTCTGGTCTTGCCAGTCCTGAGATGAGAGAGTTCAGCCTCCAGTTTGGCTAAATAGTTGCATCTCTCACATGTATTTGTGTTTGTTGGGAGGAGGAGAGGGTTGTCTGTGTACATGAGACAATTGTAGCATTGTCTCAAGATTCCCAGATTAACCAGCTGAACCGGAGAGGATGCTAGTAATCTACCACTCAACATGCTAGAATATTATAAGGGAGTGCTGTGCCTTTAAGGGAAGTGGGTACTCACAGGGGTGGTAGGTGGATGTAGTGCTTTCTTTTAGTTTGAGAGTGCTTACTTAGAAGAGAGGTTTTGAGAATAAGTGCTAGGCTTATAATAAAGCGAGTAGACTGATTATTATAAGAGTAGAGCTTTCTTAAGGGAAAATTTGAAGAGCAGACTTGGCGGATCCAGAAAAGTTTAACCTTGTTTAACTGGCGCTATGCTTATGCACAAGAAAGCCGCAAATGCGGATTTTAAACAGGGAACTTTAAAAAGAGCTAGAAATGGTCCAAAAAGTACAGTTTTGTACCTACCATAAATGTAGATGTCCGATAGGTATGCATCTGCAGTCATCACATATGGGTTGTCCTGCCTCAGGCAGCCCTTCGGTCAGCCGGATTCCAAAGTCTGGGTCTGGCCTCGGCTGATGTCGCACTTTCCCGCCTGGGGTATAAAAGCATCAGCGACGCCATTTTCCTCAGTTTTTCTTGCCCCAGATGCCAGGTGCCCTCTAAGGAAGGCTAAAATTTGGAGATATGCATTGTAAAAACAAATCCAAACATGCACAGTACTATAAAAACAGATACACCATAATAGATTCCCCCAGCTAGCTATAAGAGGGGTATGTACCCAAGAAGTATACCACAGAGGGAAGGAGGAGGGTAAACCTGACTGCAGATGCATACCTATCGGACATCTACATTTATGGTAGGTACAAAACTGTACTATGTCCTTCAAGGATGCATCTGCAGTCATCACATATGGGTAGAATACCATAGCCAATCTGGGGGTAGAGGTACTAAGTAAAGGATGGTGTAGCTAAGATACCCTGCAGGACTGCCGTAGCAAAGCCTGCTCTGGATCTGGAGTATAAAGGTAAATTGTAATGCTTGGCAAATGTATGCACGGAGCTCCATGTAGCAGCTTCTAAAATGTCCTTGGTAGCCACCCCTCTTAGGAAGGCTGTGGTGGTGGCTGTGGCTCTCGTGGAATGAGGTCTAATGTTAGCTGGCACAGTTTTTCCATGAAAGGAGTAACAAAAACGAATGCGATTTCCTATCCATTTTGAAATAGTCTGTTTGGAAATTGCTTTTCCTTGTGCCCCAGCAGCATATGCTACAAACAGCTGGTCAGTCTTTCTGTAACTTTTAGTTCTGTCCAAGTAGTAATGCAACTGTCTGTGTATGTCCAGGGTGTGCAGAAGTTTTTCCCCTTTATTTTGTGGTTGTGGGAAGAATGTAGGCAAGTGAATCACTTGGTTCAAAGATACCCTGGATACCACCTTTGGCATAAATGTAGGATTGGTTCTCAATGAAACTCTGTCCTGATGAAAGATAAGAAATGGCTGTACTGTCATTAGAGCTTGTAACTCAGATACTCTTCTTGCTGAGGTTATGGCCAGAAGGAAGGCAGTTTTCCAAGACAGAAACTGTAGATCTGCAGATGCTGCTGGTTCAAAGGGAGGAAGTGTTAGTTTTTCCAACACGAAGTTAAGGTCCCAAGTAGGTAGAGGTGGTTTCCTTGGAGGATTGATGTTTTTGATTCCTCTCAGAAACTGTCTCAGGAGAGGATGAGAGAAGACAGGTGGATTAACATTGTATTCTGCTGAAATTGCTGAGGCATGTATCTTAATAGAAGAGTAAGACAGGCCGTTGTGGAACAATTCTGCCAAATATTCCAGTATATGTGCCATGTTCATCACTGTCGCATCTAGGCCCTTTGTTGTGTTCCAAGTGTGAAATCTTTTCCATTTTGCTGAATATGCCTTCCTTGTGGAAGGCCGGCGAGCTTCCATAATAATATCCTTCACTCTCTGGGATGTAGCTTATCCTGAGGAGGAGTCATGGTATTTTCCAGGCAGTTAGCTGCAAGGTTTTCAGGTTGGAATGCAGAGTCTTGAAATTGTGCTGTGTCAGTAGAAGTGGCCATAGGGGGAGAGGCCACGGTTTAGTCTGTGGCATGCTCTTTAACAGTGGGTACCAGTGCTGTCTTGGCCAGTTTGGAGCTATCAGAATCACTCTGGGTTGCTCTGTCCTGATCTTCAGTAAGACCTTGGTCATTAATGGGAGAGGAGGAAAAGCACACACTGTTAGAGCTTTCCAGCTGAAAGAGAGAGCGTCCACTTTCCATGCTTGTGGGTGGTATGTCCTTGAGCAGAATTTCTTCAGTTGATGATTGTGGGGGGAGGCGAACAGATCTATTTCCGGCCTTCCCCATGATTGTGTTATGAGTAAGATGATGTCTGGGTGCAGCATCCATTCGTGTGCATCCATGGTATTTCTGCTTAAGCTGTCTGCCAGTATATTGTCTTTCCCTGGCATGAACTGGGACTGCAGCTGTATATTGAGTTTCAAGGAAAGTTCCCATAGATTCATTGCTAGTCTGCAAAGAGGGTAGGAATGGGTGCCTCCTTGCTTGTTTATGTACCACATAACTGTGGTGTTGTCTGTCCTTATGAGTAGGTGGCCTTGATGAAGAAAAGGTTTGAAGGCCTCATCACTGCCAGCATTTCCTTTTGGTTTATGTGCATGCGCTCTCTTTGTGACCATAGCCCTTGGATACATCTGCCCTCCATGTGTGCTCCCCAACCTTGGTCTGAAGCGTCCATAGTGATGGTTTGGTTGGCTCTTGGCTTGCTGAAGGGCAACCCACTGTTCGACTGGCAGGCTTGAGCCCACCACAGAAATTCCTTTTGAAGGCATGGAATGAGTGGGATCAAAGTTTCTAAGCTGTGACTGTGCGGAGTCCATAAACTCCTTAGGTACCATTGTAATTTTCTCATATGCAGCCTTCCTTGTGGAATCAGAAGAATGCAAGATGCCATGTAACCCAGGGCCTGCAGGATTTTTCTTGCAGTCAGCTGAGTTTGTCTTGTCAGATTCTTGAAGTAATCCGGTAGTTGTTTTTGTTTTTCTTCTGTGAGAAAGGCCATTTGGGTGGTTGTGTCTAGATCCGCACCCAGAAAAGTTATTCTTTGGGATGGAACAAGTCTTGATTTGTGGATGTTGACTGTATATCCCAAGGCCTGCAGTAGGTGGATGGCATAATCCAAGTCCTTTAACAAAGTTTGCTTGCTGTCCGCTTGTATAAGGCAGTCGTCCAGATATGGGTAAATTTGAATCCCCTGAAGTCTGCAGTGTGCAATTACTGATGTCAGGCATTTCATGAATACTCTGGGCAGTAGATAAGCCAAAGGGCAATGCTGAGAATTGATAATGCTCTGACCCTGCAAGAAATCTGAGGTGTCTTCTGCAACTTTGTCTGATAGGGACATGCAGGTATGCCTCCTTGAGGTCTAGAGTCACCAGCCAAGACCCTTGCCCAGCATGGGAAGGAGTTGCTGTAGAGTCAGCATTTTGAATTTTGGCACAATGAGGTAAGTATTCAGGAGAATAGGCCTCCATTGATTTTCTTTTCTTGGAACAAGGAATAATCTGGAGTAAAATCCTTGGCCTTGTTCTGAAAGAGGTACCTTTTCTATAACTTTCATTTGTATTAAGTTGGAAATCTGTTTCAAAGCCTCTGCCTGCTGATTTGGTGGCAGGTCTGGCATGCCTTTTCTTTTTGGCAATGTGTGGAAATGGAACCTGTATCCTTTGTCTATTATTTGCAGTGTCCATGTGTCCCTTGTAATGCTATGCCAATTTTTTGAAAATAAAGAAAGTTTTCCGCCCAAAGGTGCTTCTAATTGAGCCCTGGTCAGCGGAGTCAAAACAAAGTCATTGAGTCTGTCCTGGTGTAGCAGTTGTATTTCCTACACTACCTCTCTGGTTTTGAGGCTGCCATTGACGGCCTCTGTAGGAGCCTCTAGCTTGCCCTCTACCTCTGGCACGCCTATTCCTGCCTCTGTGAGATCTGTCTGAGTCCAGAAAGGACCAATTCTTAGTAGGCCAATTTCTGCTGAATCTCGGTGGTTGGACTTGCAGAAAGTCTTTGACTGTTTGCACAGATTTTGCCTTTTCTTCAAATTTCTTTAAGACCTCGCCGTGGAACCAAATAATTTTTGCTTTTCCATAGGAGCATCCAAAAGCTTAGCTTTAACATGGTCTGGCAGAGATTGTTCCTTCAGCCAGGCATGCCTATGACTGCACCTGTCATAGCTGACCTACATGAAGCTTCCAATGCATCATAACCACACTGCAAGACATGGTTACTAACCTGCTGGGAGTTATGTACCAGATCCTGAAGGGATTTGCGATCAAGGGGTTCAGAAGAAGACAGTTTCTTATGCAATTCATCTAACAAATACTCTTGGTACTGTATCATATGAAAGTGACAATTTAATGCCCTCATGGAAAGAGTTGCAGAAGTATACACTTTCTTACCCCATCTCTAAAGCTCTGGACTCCCTTTCAGAGGGTAGAGGATTTCTAGCAGTGGCAGCTGCAACCCCTTTTGGGCCCTGGGAAATAGTTTGTGGATCAGCAGAGTGGGCCTTGTACAGGTGTAGATGTGAGTCCGGGACCCTGTAGTACCTATCAGGTTTGGCAGGAGCCGGAGGGAGAGAGTCAGGGTCTGTACTAGCATCAGAGTACACATCATCAATGACATTCAAAACAGGAGGTATAGCTAAAGGCCTATGCTGAGGTAAATGTAAAAAGGTCCTTAATCTCTTTCTAGAATCAGAGAATTCCTGACCCTGCCATTGAAAATGTTCTCTCATAGAGTGTAATGTCTCTCCAAAGGAAAACTCTTCAGGAGGGAGGCCGAGGGAATAGATTCTTCAGCATCAGAATCCCTCGTAAATAAGCCTCCTCCTGGTGGTCTGACAGAGTAGAGCCATCAGTGGACTCATCTGAGGAGTGGGGGTCAGAGGGCTCAACCCTGGGCCTTTTGTCTGGAGGTGGTTGAGAGCCCCTGTCCGGATGAGGTTGAGAACCTCTAATTAAGGAGATAAGATCCTCTGCTAAGCTAAGAATCTGTGAGCCAGTAGACGGTCTCTGGGAGGTAACCTTGGGAGGCAAAGCTTTAGAAAGTTTAGCAGCTTTAGCTCTAGAGAAAGCCTTAATGGACATGGATGCAGGAGGTCTGGCTGCACCATGTGCAGGAGTAGACTTGTCTAAAGGAATGGTGTCGGAAGGTTCCTGGACACCAGTTTCAGTAGGTAATTCAATAACCGACTCGCCGGGCCTCTGGGGCAGAGGTAGTCGGTTGTGCAGTAAGTACCAAGGACTCGGTATCAGCCGAGACCAAGACAGGCCTGACCGTGGTTTCAGCTGTCGGTCCTTGTCCTTCCGCTTAACTAAGTCGGAGTCTCCGACGGCATTTTATAAGCAAAACTAGCCCCAAAGAAATCCTCTGCAAACTCCGACCGACGTCTAAGAGTTCGTCGGTTGAAGGAAGCACAGGCTGAACAGGCCAAGACGTCGTGGTCTGGGCCTAGGCAGGGGAGGCAGTAAGAGTGGAAATCCTTATGAAATATTTGTTTCCCACAAGTTAAACAATTATTAACTTTATCTGACATCGGCTGAGGCAAGAAAGAGTCCCCAATGGGGTACTTAGCTTTTTCGAAGTCTTCGGTAGCTGAATCACAGGAGCTGGCCGACCGGCACTTGCGAACTGCTTCTGCTTCTGGCACCACGCGGCAAGAAAGACTGAGGAAAATGCCGTCGGCTGATGCTTTTATACCCCAGACGCTCTGACGTCGGGGAAAGTGCGACATCAGCTGAGGCCAGACCCAGACTTTGGAATCCGGCCGACCGAAGGGCTGCCTGAGGCAGGACAACCCATATGTGATGACTGCAGACGCATCCTTGAAGGACATCAACCAATTACTACAAGTTCTTGTGCTGAGGTCACTCCTTCAGGGACTGATAGGCTGCTCAAGGCTCCCCACTCCCACTGGTGAGCAAAGAAACTTCCTTCTATCCAAGTAAGGCAATGGACAACACAGGAACTACATCACAGCCCAGAATACAGCAAAGCCTGTATACTGGTCTAAACTAGTCGTGGAGAGGTGGGAAAACAAGGTTATCTTTTGTTTTTGAGATAGAAAGCACACAGAAATGCAGTAAACAGTAATAAATCAGTTACACAGGCTAGCACACTTTAGTGGGCAGCCTCAACAGTTAAATTTAACAAACAAACAAACTTTCGACCAAATGTAACTTTAAGTGCAGATAATATATAATGCAACAAACAGCTAAAAAAACAGTTTAGGCTTGTTCAGAGTAAGCAAGAGAATGCATTTTAGGTAAAAAAACAGCAAAAATACTTAAATCAGGAAAGTAGTCGCTTTTCTCAGTTCTCTGCTGCTAGGACCACTCTCTGCAGGACCACGAGGAGCTGTTTCTGAGTAGTATAGCCAGAAAAAAACGCTGAGGCGGATTTTAAACAGGGAACTTCAAAAGAGCTAGAAATGGTCCAAAACAACTAATTACTACAAGCTCTTGTGCTGAGGTCACTCCTTCAGGGACAGATAGGCTGCTCAAGGCTCCCCACTCCCACTGGTGAGCAAAGAAACTTCCTTCTATCCAAGTAAGGCAATGGACAACACAGGAACTACACCACAGCCCAGAATACAGCAAAGCCTGTATACTGGTCTAAACTAGTCGAGGAGAGGCAGGAAAACAAGGATATTTTTTTTGGTTTTTTTTTTGTTTTTAAGATAGAAAGCACACAGAAATGCGGTAAACAGTAATAAATCAGTTACACAGGCTAGCACACTTTAGTGGGCAGCCTCAACAGTTAAATTTAACAAACAAACTTTCGGATCTTCATAGTTATTTCTCCAAAAATGTATCTTCTACTTTTTTGGTTGGTCTTTCAATTCCTTTTACCTTGTTTTCCTATTCTCTATAGAACTTTTTGGGGTTATCGATGAATTGCTTATTTTGTACTTCACCTTTATATTTATCTATGTATCTTCTACGTTTTTCTGCCTGTGTTGATATTTTTAGTTTATTTGCGACAGTGCATGACAGATCCTGATTACTTTATCACGTCTATCTTTGAGTATTTTTGTTGATCTGTTCCCTCTTTTATACGCTTCTAAGAGTGACACTTCTTGTCTTGCTTTATAGTTTTCTCTGTTTGATACTTCCATGATGGTATTTGATTTCTCCCCTTCCTTTCCATTACTACCCTGTGTTCTTGTGATAGAATTTTATCTGTTATTAATTTAGCTGTGCAGTAATATATACAACTTATTTGTGTTATATCACATGGTTCTCTATGGACAGTCCTAATTACTGTGTCCATTTATTTTAGCAGACTTCTGACTTTTGGGGTTTATTGACCTTCTGTAGTTTATTTATTTCATTGATCTTAATGTGTCTATCTCAATTAAATCAAGCAACTCTTCTTTCATCTAATTTTCTTCTAAACTGAGGGCACTTTTTCATTCTCCATTTCCTGTAGGCATTCTATAGAAAGTTCTACAGCATCTTCCTGTGGAACATTCTCTTCAATTTCATCCTGTCTCATCTGTTGCTCTGTCATATGGGGGCCCACTGGCCTATCACTCCTCAACATTGACTGCATCAGAGTTGCCACAGTTTCCTGTTCCTTCCTTTGCTGTCCACCTTCAAGAGAATATTTATAATGATTTTCTGTGGAAGGTACCAAAATATCTTCATGTGGCCAATTGACCAGTTGCTTTCTGTTCCACTGGTTTCTCCTTAACTTGGATGTCTATTGCTCTATCCTGATGTGGTGCTTTCTGAGTTAGATTTTTAGCACTGAATCCTTCACTTTGCAGGTACTCCATAACCTCAGTTTCTATTTCTTTAACTTCTCCATTACTAATGTTCTTTTCTAGTTTTCCTCTTTGTCCTCTTATTCTTTGTATTGTAAAGTTTTCCATGTCTGGATTCCTTTGCCTGTATTTCTCTTCAAATATCTTTGGTGCTGCTCTCTTTGTATTGATTAATTTTGCTTTCTCCTTTGTATAAATATTCCACCATATTAAATCTCTTTTTCTTTCCTATTTCCATATTTCTTCTTCAGATGTCTCCTGATCTTCCTGTTTCTCCTTACTTTAGGGACTTGTTCCATCATGCTGTGATGTAACCTGTGTTAGACCTTCTACACCAAATCCTTCACACTGCTGGCATTCCATAACTTCAACTTCTATTTTTTTAACTTCTACTTCACTAATCTTTTCTAGATTCCCTCTTTGTGACTTTTTTTTCACTGTGAAAGTTTCCATATCTGGATGCCTTTGCCTGTATTTCTCTTTGAATATCTTTGGGGTTGCCTTTTTTGTATTGATTAATTTGGCTTTTGGCTTGGCATAAATATTGCACCATATCAAATCTCTCTCTCATCCCCATGTCCATATTTCTTTTTTATACTTTTCAAAAACGTCTAGGTTTTGATGTTTATATTTTTGCACTTCCTCAGATGCTTCTTTTTTCAAACAGATCAAAGTTTCTTGGTCTATATAATGTTTTTTACAAATCGATTGCATTAGTGAACACAAATTTTTATTTGAAGCTTCTGACAGTTTTTCTTGTGGAAGTATTTTTCTTTCCTCTAATTTCTCTCAGTCTCTTTGTATATCTTGTGTCTGGAAATTCTGGGATTTTTGCATAACAGTAACAATCCATAATTTCTTTCTTATCCTCAAGACTCCACTCTGTTATCTTTATTGCTTTTTGCCCTATCAATATTTTTGTGGGCCACTACTTCTGTCTACAATAGGTGTGTCACCCCCTCCCCCCCCGGCCTGGCCTGGCCCCAGTGTAGGAATGTTTCCGTATTTTGAGGATTCTATACTGTCATTTTTTCCAGTACTGGCAACAGTACACCTACCAGAACTGGGTACTTTTTTTCCTGGGTCTTGTGCACCCAGCTATCTTTTTTTAATTTTTGACCTACTTCTGTCCATGATGTATGCTATATAAAATACAGTCTATATATCGGTGTTGTCTTGGTGAGATTTTGTGAAAAACAGGTTCCACCTCATGAAGCTACTCACCAAGACTTGAGGATGAATTCAATTTCAGCAATACTACAATCCTTTGCTTGCTGACTTATCTCTCCGTTAAGACCCCTTTGATCCCCCTGTAAGAGACTGTCCACTTTTGCTTGCCGACTTATCTCTCCGTTCACACCCCTTTGATCCCCCTGTAAGAGACTGTCCAGCTTTCAGTACTGGACTGTAAATGCTCCCAGGCTATGGAACTACACTGCATTCCCACTCCTATGACAGCATTATCTGAGATGCAGACTATGACAGCATTTCTATTTTAACCCTAATCGCACCCCTGGTTGCTGACATTGTACTCATGTCATTGCAAGGGCCTACTGTGCTCTACCCCTTCCATAAGTATGTTCCCACTCACATGCTAAGTGATGTCTGCCATCACTGGCTTGGTATCTCAAGGCTCAAATCTCTGGTCATTTTTAGCCTAATGCCCACAAGTGTCTGCCTTCTGGTGGAAAGTGCAGAAAACTGGAAACACCACTGCTTAACCTAGAAAGGGTAAAGCCAGTTTTAGCCTCAGTACCACCCTCCTCCGAAACCCAATCCTCTTTATGAACTTTGGTCAGCAAGGATGTAGTCATGGCTTTATCTGTGTATGCCATGAAGCTGCATCCATTTTTTTCAATAGTTTTTGGGGACGGATATTTTTGTATGAAAATTAATTTCACTTGCATCTAACAGCACTGAGGAAGTGCATGGGGTCTTCTTCACTACTTATTCAATTCCTAAATTATGCAGGGTACAGTCACTGTAATTGAAGTCAACAGTTTACATATTGATATGAAAAATATTTGTTAAATTAAACATTATGATTTTCTGTCACCTAATACTTTATCTACAGTGTACTTTTCACTTACATATTTATACTGTCAATGCTGTTGTACTCAAACAATTGTGGTTTTCATCTTCATGACTGTTTTGCTTCATGATACTATGGTGTTTTAAGGTACAGTAGAGAAACAAAACTAAACCTTTTAATGCATACTGCTTGAATTAAGTGTGGCTGTGCAGCATGAATCTGTGAGGCTGTAAATCTATGCAATCATAACCACTTTTGTTTTTTGCAAATGCTTTGTGGTTATGAAAATGATGCATAGTGCTTTCTTTCTTTTTTTGTTTTGTTTTCTTGATACACAGTTTCAGTTTACTTCTTTTATAATTTGAATTTCATGCAGAATATGTTTGTTATACCTGGGGTGGAAGGAACTTGGAAGTCACAGCTGAGTTATGATGGTGCTCATAGGTAATAAAGCTGGTCATAGGATCACAGCAGGTTTGTAAATTAAGTGACAGTATATTTAAACTATTTAGATAATTGAGGAACAAGTAATTTTTGTGAGCACTTTTTGTCTTAGTATCATGGAAGTACATACTACTCATTCTAAAAGTGTATTAATTCTGGTTTAAGCACTTGAGCTTCAAGCCAGTTATTTTACATTAAGAGGGTTCGTGGTCTGCACTCTTGTGGGAGGAGAGGCTGGACTCTGCCCTTCTGAGCTGGGAATTTCTGGTTAAAGGCTTATAGTGCCTGCATATTTGAACTGCTTCTTACTGAAATTGGTACAGCTTGTTTGCTGTAGCATAGGCTAGATCCAGGCCTGCTGAATCTAGCTTTATTTGAATAACTTGAGCACTAATCCAGGCATTCTTTAAAGTATTCAATTGTATTTATTACTGCTTGGTAGTAACTTGATTAAAGTGTAGCTATCATTCTAAGTCTTTTGGATTAAGCACTTGGGCTTCAGACCAGTTGTTTTACATTAGGAAGGTTTGTGGCCTGCACTGTGGTGGCTGGACAGGTACCTTACATCCTTCTAAGTTGGGAACTGCTGATTGAGGGCTCAGTATCTGTTATTCTAAAAGTGTATTAGTTCTGGTTTAAGCCCTTGGGCTTCAGGCCAGTTATTTTACATTAAGAAGGTTCGTGGTCTGCACTCTTGTGGGAGGAGAGGCTGGACTCTGCCCTTCTGAGCTGGGAATTTCTGGTTAAAGGCTTATAGTGCCTGCATATTTGAACTGTTTCTTACTGAAATTGGTGCACCTTGTTTGTTGTAGCATAGACTAGATCCAGGCCTGTTGAATCTAGCTTTGTTTGTATGCTTGTTTGCTTGTTATTTCCCTGAAACGCTAATTTCACCTAAAACGCGGCTTTTCAGCACTTCTGTGTATCCCTAGTGATATCTGCATTGCTTACTGTACTTATTTCCTTGTTTCACTTGAAAGAAAGTTACTGTTTGTCGTTTTTGCATTTAAGTTACCTGGCATTTAAGTTACCTGGCACTTGCTCACTAAGTCAGCACTAAAAAATTAAAAGCACTACACCCTCACATACTCCCCTTGAGTACCTTGTTCCCCATTGGCCCTTTTTTCAATTATAAAGGAATTCCCAATACTATTCTAGCATGTCCAAAGGTCAGTTGTCAATCTCCTCTCCGGTCCAGCTGGTGAATCTGGGAATCTTGAGGCAATGTTACAACTGCCTCATGTACACAGACAACCCTCTCCTCCTCCCAACAAATTCCAACACATGTGAGAGATGCAACCATATAGCCAAACTGGAGGCTAAGCTCTCTCAACTCAGTACTGGCGTAACCAGTCAGGAGGAGAAGGAAACCACACTCACTACAATTCCAGTCTCACATAGACCTACCACGACAGCAAACCAAACACAAACACACAAAAACATACCCGGAGGCTCTAAATAAAAATCTGCCTAAGCAGCAGAGACCTCCAAAGCAGACACCCAAGCAACCGCTACCCCAAAACAAAACACGTGCAACACATAGCTCACAAAGCCAGTGTGCCGAACAGTCACAGCCCTTAAGGCTAAACAACACACCTGATACACTTGTAATAGGTGACTCTATCGTCAGGCACAGTGACGTCCCGCTCACCTGGCTGAACAAGGAAAAGGTCACGGTAGGCTGCCTGTCGGGCGCTAGGATCCGCCACATAACACAAGCACTCAGGTCACTCCAAGGCAAGTACAAATATGACTCAGTCATTGTCCATGCTGGTGTGAATGACCTGAGATGTACCTCCCTGGACTACATGAAAAGAGACATAGAGGATCTCTCTGAGCATGTAGCCCAGGCCAGTATGACCCTGACCTTGAGTAGCATCTTACCCTCACCAAGAATGATGCCACAATATGAAGACAAGATGATCAATTTCAACAATTGGCTTAAGTATTGGTGTCATTCAAAGGGGATCCAATGCCTGTCAGCCTGGGATGACATGCTCGACAAGCCACGATGCTTCGCTAGGGATGGCTTGCACTTGTCACCCCTGGGCTTTCGGATATTGGCAAAGGCTCTTGCTACCCCCATAGTGTCTTTTTTAGGCAAGGCTCAAAAGACAAACCCACCTCCATAGGTATCACAAGGGATAAGAAACTAAGAGTAATGCTACTCAACGCCAGAAGTCTAAACCTCAAGATGCATGCACTTGAAACTCTCCTTAGCATGGAGAACATCGATATCTGTGCAGTAACAGAAACCTGGTTCAAGGCTCCCGAGAGCACTCCAGCACTACCAGGTTATACCTCATACCATGCTTCTCGGCCCCAAAACTTGGACCGAACCACAAAAGGAGGGGGAGTATAAATATTCGTCAGATACCCACACCTCCAGGTTGGTGGCACAGCACGAAGCATCAGAGACTATCCATGTGCAACTAACAGTGGGTAAAACTGCCTTCCAGTTTATAGCCTGCTACAGACCACCTTCCCAAACCCAGGAACCCCACTCGGCCTTCCTGAGAACACTGGAAAATATGAAGGTCTCTCCAAACACCATTATATTGGGCGACTTCAACTACCCAAACATAGACTGGGAGCATTACTCTAGCTCCAACACCCTAGCCCAAAGGTTCCTAGAATTTATAAACTCAAATGCTATAGAACAACTTGTTACCACTGCCACAAGAGGGGAAAACATACTGGACCTGATCATCACCAACAACGGGACTCTATGCTCCAGACCAGAAGTGTATCCCTCACTGGTAAGATCAGACCATAAACTAATCTCACTGGATATTCACATCCCGACCCCACCCCCTGCCCAGAAAACCACAGTGAAAAACTTCTCTAAAGCAAATTTCACACTCCTCAAAACCAAGGTGTAATCCTTCAAAGCCCCCGGGCCTGTGGAAAATACGGCCCAGATCGCAGAATCCTTTATAAACGCATTCTATGAACACCTTCAGGAATGCATGGATCATGCAATCCCAAATAAAACCAAGACCCAATCCTCCAAAGCAGATGTCCTGTCTGGTGGACCCCAACCATAAACAAACTATACAATAAAAGGAGGAAGCTACTACATGATAGAGCAAAATCCCAAAAAGGGAAGGCATCTCTGATCAGTATTAGCAAAAAACTACGGGCACTCATAAAATCATCTAAGGCCAGCTTCGAGAGAAAAATTGCACAGGACACTAAGGATAATCACAAGGCTTTCTTTAGTTATGTTAGGAACCTGGGTGGGAATTCCCAGATATGCTCAGAATTTGTCCAAAATGACAAAAAAATACACCAAACCCACAGACATTGCCAACGTCCTAGCTGACAGGTTCAGCGCAAACTTCTCCCCCCCTCCCCACCAAAAGGGCAAATATCTATCCCAGCAGAGTGCGGCCCCCCAGACATATCAGATGCTCAGGTAAGAGCCGCCCTCTCCAAAGTAAAAAAACACAGCATCAATGGGACCAGACGGTGTCCCGGGCTGCGTCCTACATGAACTCCAAGAAGAGCTAAACCCAAACATAAAACTACTGTTCAATCTCAGTCTTACTACAGGATATGTACCCAAAGAGTGGTGTACAGCAACAGTGGTCCCTCTCCACAAAGGTGGTGCCTCAACGGATCCTGGAAACTATCGCCCCATAAGACTGACTAGCTTGGTCTGCAAAGCTATGGAAAGGATCATCATGGACCTCATAAATAAAGATATTGGGGACCTACAGATATTGGATCCTTACCCAGTTCGGCTTTGTTAAGGGCAGATCCTGTCTCTTAAACCTGGTCGATTTCTTTGAAACAGTCACCAAGGCCATTGACAAGGGGAAGGTGGTCCACACAGCCTACCTGGATCTCACAAATGCCTTCGATACAATACCCCACTCGGGCATTATACATAAGCTCACCAGCTTAAATATAAACCCCTATGTCACTAGATGGGTTGCAAACTGGCTCAAGGACAGAACCCACATGGTTAGAATTGCTGGAGCCATGTCAGACTCCAAACCAGTTACAAGTGGCGTCCCACAAGGCTCAGTCCTGGGACTTCTCTTGTTCGGTATATATTTCTTGGAGGTACAGGCCAACACGGAAGGACTGTGGTGGACCAAGTTCGCAGATGACTGCAAACTGGGTGCCATAATCAACTCTCCAGCTGACACAAGCATCCTCCAAAAGGGCCTCATAGAAACAGACAACTGGTGCCAGAGCCATGGCCTCAAGCTAAACGCCAAAAAGTGTATGGTCATCCCCTTTGGCAAAAACAAAGTGCCCACAAATTACCACATAGGTGGTAATCCATTAAGTACAGAAGTAGTAATTAGGGACCTGGGGACCCAAGTTGATAGCAATCTCTCATTTGACAACCACGTGGCCAAAGTGGTTAGAAAAACATTTTATATAGCCCACCTAATCATGAAGAGATTCACATCTAGATCAGGGAGGTCATCGTGCCTCCTTACTCATCCCTCATCAGGCCCATAATTCAGTACAATGCCCCTTTTGGGATGTACCTTACCAGACACCTGCAGCAACTGGAAAGACCCCAAAAGTACCTCACCAAGAGGATCAAAGGGCTCAAACAGATGCCATATGCTGCCCGGTTAAAGAAACTCCAGCTCTACTCAGTGGCATACCGCCTGCTCAGAGGCGATCTGTGCCTGACGTATAAAGCCATGTCCAACCCAGAATTAATGGACATGCTGCACCTCAGAAAATCCAAATCCCATCGAGCTACGTGCTCGAGAGACTTGAACCTCAGCACTGAAATAAATAGGACATGCTGGAGGGACAGTTTCATAACCCAGAGGCTCCCTTCACTCTGGAATAAAATCTCAGTCCAGGTTAGGCAGAGTCCCTCATTGACTCTCTTCAAGAGGAATCCTGATGAGTGGATAGGAGATCGTAGGTTTACACTTGTGTCACTGTTAGACAGAGGCACAGTATACTAACCTCGAAAAAGGGCATAGCAAAATTAATTTAAAATGGGTGATGAAAGCCAAACACACTCTGGCTAGGCTTATAAATGCCCTAGGGCAGATAGCCTAGTATGAACCTATGAAATGTAGTTTTACAGTTAATGGGCATTTTGAATACATGCAAATTTATTTTATTTTATTTAATGTTTGTTTACAGGGAAAGTCCTACTTTGAAAGAGCCAATTTTCAGCAGAGGCCCGGGGAGAAACGCTCCATACATGTCTTTGTAACATGAGAGAAACCGGAGCATTCCAGAGGAAACCCACAAGAATGCAGGGGACATGCAGACTCCGCATAGAAGGAACCGCAGCTGAGAATCAAAGTGGAAAACCTCTTGCTGTGAGGCAACAACACAAACTTCTGCACCACTGCACCATCCAAAAACATTTAAACATTTGCCTACCTTGCAGATTAGTGCTGTTTAGCTGGAATACTGCTCTCTGTGCTGGACTGCTATAGTTGTCATTGTGGGTCACTGTACTGTGGTATCATGGTTTTCTTTTTTAACTCCTGATTATGAAAGCAATAGCAGTGTATTTGATTCACTGTTTCACTTTAAATAACTCCTAGCATAGTATAATATTTAATATGCATAGTGTACCTGGGTCGGAGCCTTAAAATGGTCAATATTGATCAGTGAACTATCCCAGTAAGACATACATTAATAAATAATTGAAGGAACAAATTCTGAGAAGAGCTACCAGAAAAATCTTCACATACAAGGTGCACACTGCATAACTTTTCAGTTGACTGTAAATGACAGGTTTAAGAACTATATTCTAAATAAACAAATTCAAATCATTTCCACTGCTTCAAATGAGATTGAGGGAAAGGTAGGGAAGAAGTGCAATTAGCTAAACTACTGCCATTAAAGAACAAATAGCTATGAACATACTTGAATAAAGAAAACAAAGCCCTCCTTAGCTTTATAAGTAATCCTTATCAGGAAAATAAGGACAAAATGAGGTCTGGCAACATTTACTTGGCTTTTGCAGACATGATTGCTAGACTGATGTTGGTTTCCATTTGAGGGGTCTCAAAATATTTTTTTAGCTGTCAAGTTCATGGTTTCTAATCTGTTAATCCTGTATAGTGTTTTATATTATTCAGCTACAACATACTATTTTGCAATCTCCCCAAAGGCCACTGTACAGTGGTTAGAATCAGATTTCTTCTCTTTAGATCACTGCCTTACTAAACCTACTTTCATATTTGCATATCTAGTAATTACGGACTTATATATTTTTTTCATTAAGTCCTGTGTGTCTTGTGCTAACTCACTAATGTGCATTGTTACTTTCAAAACACTTTTTTTTTTTTTTTTTATCTTGGAGAGGTCATCCAAAGACTCTACTGAAAATAGATGGGCCATTTCTGAGTAACAAACGTATACAAAATAAATGAGGATGGTATACATCCTGGAAAAATTCATCAATTGTGTCTTTTTCTTCTAAAGTTTTAAGCATACTTGAGGCTGACTGAACAAATAGGAGGTTCTCCAATAAAGATGCAGCAAGTACCTGGACTTTGGCACCTTCTGACAATGTCTCATTTTAACCAGGCATACTTTCTAATGACTACCTGTCATAGTAGCCATAGAAGCATTATCTACTCAATTATATGAAGATTTTAAAACATATATCCATATTCCATCTGCTGAAAATAATCTTTCTCATCTGAGTCTGGCAAACTTCAAACATTGTCCTGAAAGTGCCCTGTAACTACACTCTGGTTGGAAACTATATGGGTCACTGTAATTTGTAGTTCTCACCAATGTACTAGAACTGTAAACCTTCTTAACGAATCAATCACGTCAACCCCAGCTCTCTTTTATAAGACAGTATACCTAAATGTAGACAAATGCTGGTTACCAATGACAACGATAATAAACCTAAATTTGCAAGGTCAAGTCAAGTTAGTGCAAAGGTCTGATCTTTCCCTGTGATGACCCACCACTGGACTACTAATCAAGGAGCCTCAATCCTCACCAATGACACCTGTGTGGGGACATTCACAGGGAGGATAACAGGTACATACACACAGTATTTCCACATGGAGCTTTCTGCATCTAGTGTAATTTCCTTTAAGAGCACACAGAGACCACAGTCAGTTCAGGGCTGGTTTCTCCCTCTTTCTCCAGATCTCCCCAGTAAGACGCCCCACTGGCATAGCTACAGAGTTGAGATCTCATCTGAGTGATCAAGCAAAGACCTCCAGCATTCACTCTGTCCAACCAGTGCTTCATGTCCCTGCCCAAGTAGCTGACATGCACACACTGAGGTCTGATTTACACACACACACACACACACACACACACACACACACACACACACACACACACACACACCTGGGAAAGGCTGGCACATGTTTACTAGCTATGCCCCCTTCTGCCCAGACTATAAAGTAGTTACCATTGCCACCAGTCACTGCTTATCAGCTATGTTAGGGGCCTTAACAAAGGGTGTCCAATCTTACTGTGTAATATTAATACTAATACAAATTGTAGTTTGTCCTAGGTCAAGGCAGTTAGGAGTGGCCCACACAGTGTCACCACATAAATATGCAAGCATTCTCCAAACTTATAATCTCTACACTGATCAGCCATAGTGAAAATTTAAATATATTTAATAATAAATAATAAAAGAACATGACAGTACTAAATATATACAGTGACAGAGTTCGAAACCAGAGGAAATATTTAAAATAACATTCCAGTACAGGCTCACACAAATAAAGAAAAATAAAATCTAAACTAAGCTTTGCTATAATCCTGACTGTATCTAAGAGTTACTATATCCTAATAACTTACTTAGAGCAGGGTAGATGTGGTGAATGATTCTTGTTGTTGTCAGCTCCAAGACAGAATGCTCTGCCTCACTGACAGACTTCTCAAAATAATATCTAAAATATTACTGCTGGGATAGCTTGCAGAATGACATAATTTCTAGTCAGCTGACTTTTAGTTCCCAGGTAAAACTCCCATTGCTGAAGCTGGCAGTATTTAGTAGCTACCTGTAAAAATATGCATACAAGGGATTTTGCTCAGATCTTTGGCAGGTGCTGGAAGTCATAAAACAAGTGCATTCCTTTATGATTTCAAAGTAGCAATTAGTTCACCCCAGAGACAATATAGAAAGCTTCCTAGTACAGACCGTCTCTCTAGCTACATTGAAGCATCTTTATGACTCAGCCTATAAAGTAATTTAATTTCAGATCTTTTTCTAATGTTTGCTGGACTGAGGTTAACCCTCCAGTTTCATCTGTTAAAACAGATGCATTTAAGCAAGTTACAATAGTGCATGTTCATTTCTGTTATCTTCCAATAGGGCACACTATGGATACATTTTATTAAACACAAACACTATACAAATACCTTTTCAACACAAAGATCTGTACAAAGCAGTTTGATATACACAGGGCATACAGTTCTAATACATTTGTAATACAAGCATCTTGCATAAATTAGTTTGATATTCACAAATGACATAATTATTTGCAAAATTCCAGATAGCTGTACTGGCAGTACCTCCTTTTGTCACATTCCCTTCAGATGTTTATATGTTCTGTCAAGAAAACAATTATCTGGAGCCTGTGAGTCTAGGTGCACATATTAAGTTTTGTAAATTTTCAAAAGTTTTAAACACAGCAGCAGACATACTCTTAGATTCTGGAAACATTTTTATACCCCACCTTCCCACAGGACCTGCTCCATGTGACATGTTCACTACCTGCACTCAACCAGCCCATTCATTTCATAGCAACAGAAGCCAGTAATCCCCAGGCTAGTCGACAAACCAATGCTCATTTGTTCCTGCCTGGATATCTTAATCCGCTCATTTGCTCTACGACATGAGTCAAGTGGCAGGGGGCATGCCAGCTTGCTGGACCTGCAGGGTGACCCACCCCCTCCCCTTGGGCTGTCTTCCATACTCTGCAATGTGTTGCCCTCTGATGGGGAGCATACCTCCACAAGCTGAATTCTCCTCATCTTAGTATAAATGCACATGGCAACATGGGTCGCTAGGTTTGAGCTCCATGAGGTGGAACACCTTCTACTCCAATTAGCTGTCAACCATGTGATGAGCCAGGGCCACCTCCCTTCCATGCAGGATGGATAAGCTGTTAATGAGCACTCATTTCCATCCTTCCCTTCTAGTTTATATAGTGACAGACCAACAGCACCACCATCAGAAGAACAAGGACTTACCCTGGTTTCTTGGCAAATTTTCACTATTCGATGTCAATATCACAGTGGATTTCTCCTGAAAACAAGCCAGTAGTGTACTAGAACACACTCATTAGCAAAACCAAGTAAATACATTTTCTCAAAGATATCATACACTACAATTTATTCATAATGAAGGCATATAAAAATGGACTTTTAAGCTCCAACATTAAGAGATTTACATAACTGTGCATTTTATCTCTATGCATAATAGGGTCAACAGGTGCTGTATTATAGGTTCATAGGTTGGTACTAGGCTATTGGCCCTAGGGCCTATACAAGCCTAGCCATAACAATTCCCTGGATATTTCTTCCCACAATATTTACTTCCCTGGACCCCTGTCTAGCAGGGCGATTGACGTGATCCCTAGGGTGAATTTCTCATCTCCCATCCAATCATCAAGGTTCCTTTTGAAGATGGCCAAGGAGGTGCTCTGCTTGACATGTATGGACAGTCTATTCCAGAGTATTGGTAGTCTCTGGGTCAGGAACCTATCCCTCTCCTGCATGCTTTGTCCATTGTGATTACAAGGTTTAGATCCCTGGAGTGTGTGGCTCTGAGGGATTGGGATTTCTTTAAGTGGAGTATGTCCAACAGCTCAGGGTTTGACATGGCCTTGTATTTTAAGCAGAGATCGCCTCTGAGTAGACTATATGCAACAGAGTATAGCTGGAGGTTTTTCAGATAGTCAGCATAGGGCATCTGCTTTAGGCCTGTGATTCTTTTAGTGAGGTATTTATGTGGTCTTTCCAGCTGTTGCTGATGTCTTATGCGGTACATACCAAACGGGGCATTGTACTCTATAATTGGTCTAATGAGGGATGAGTACAGTGGGATAATGACCATCTTTTTTCTGGATGAAAAGCCCTTAGTGATGAGGTGTGCCACATAGAAGGATTTCCTGACTGTTGTGGCGATGTGGTTATCGAAGGTGAGACCACTGTCCACCTGTGTCCCTAAGTCTCTCATCACACTTTCAGTGTTCAGTGTACTGCCACCTATGTGGTAAATTCATGGGTACATGTTTTTTCCCAAAGGGGATAACTATACATTTCTTGGCATTAAGCTTGAGCCCATGGCTCTGGCACCAAGCATCCGTTTCTGTAAGACCCTATCTGAAGTTGTTAATCTTCTTTCTATTCATCACTGATGGGTTCGGTTCCGAGCCCTCGGAACAGAGTCGGCCTTATACCAAGCTTGTGTGCACCAAAAACTCTCAAGCTAAGCTGCTACCCATAATGCCCTTTGCTCAGTTACCTCAGATCTCATTTGCCGCTCAGCCATATAGCAGCATTTCACCAAGCTCTCCAGCCAAGTGCTTTTTTTCAGATATATTTACTAGTTTGAAAAAGTTTTTTTTCTCCTTTTATAACTTGTTCTTGTTGTTCTATATTGCTTCAGCTCTACCCACAGGTATTTCTCTCTTACCATTGTTGGTAATTTCTTGGCATTTCTAACGTTCTACCTTTATGGTATCTTGTTACCATTGTTGATATTTGCTTTCTCTCTCCTTCATTTCCTCTCTTTCCCTTGTGTGCAACAGTATGTTCTGGGATGTCTGAAAAGAAGGGAAATACGGGGTTTAAACACTGCTCTTCTTGCAGTGGTAAACTGCCGAAAAGTGATCTCCATGAAGAATGTGTATACTGTTTGGGGGTTCTGCATTTGTCGGCAAAAACCCTTTGTGATATCTGTGCTAGTTTCAGTCAGTGGACGCTGAATGAATGTCGGAACAAACTTATTTTAAAGGGCCTGCTTGCTTCGCCTTTTTCGGAGGCCATTTCTGGAACGGAGCTCTCACTCCCTCCTTCGGACAAGAAACATCCTTGATTGGACCCCTCTTCAACGGTTGGTGATCGAGGTAAAGGTCACAAGCACAAGGCCCATAAGTCCTCATCTGAACACCGTTCTGCCTCCTCGGTGCAGACTACCACATCGGCTCCGAGCTCGGCTCCAATGAAGTTTACCGAAGTAGCCTCGTCGACGCCCACCCCCGGCATCGACAATTACGGCACCGCCTACAGCCTCAGTATCGACCACTGTATCAATTTCTTTATCGGTACCGACTTCACCCATTTCAACTCCGATATTGGCTCCGAGAACTACCTCGGAACGTTTCCTGTCATCCACCCATATAGTGACTTCTGCTCCAAGCCCATTCACGTCTCTGACCATACCTTTATTACCTGTTGCAAAATTGGAATTGTTGGTGCCATTGTGCGACACACCACGGACCCGATACTCATCCAATGTGGACCCGTTTGCCGGACAAGCCTGCAGCCTCTTTTTGGACCGGCCTCACTCCCCCCTTAGGGGCATCGGTGAGATCCACCAGGAGCCTTTCCGAATTGGATGTGGTGCGCCATTTTGATCAGCTGCTGACTGCTAGGGGAATCTCAAATCTGCCTAGACCCTATACCCACTCCTGGCTTTCGGTCTATTTCTCCAGCAAAACCTACTTACTCTCCTCCCTTGGACCCCTCAGTTCCAAGGTTCATCTATCCAACTTTTACTAGAGGAATTCCTTCCTCGGCACAGACAACAACTCTGTCTGAGCCTCTGAGATCCCTTTGGGTGCCTGTTCCATCGGAACCCACCCTTCTTCAAGCTCATGCTTGGGGGTGGAGCTCCCGGTTCCGGTGTCGGTTCAGATGGTTGTGTCGGCCCGACTTTGGAAAACAGGGTGGCTACCACTCCGAGCTTGACTGAGGCTCCATCCCTGGGGGCGGACCGTCTGGAGCAGGGTGTGACCCCGGTTCCGATTTTGTCTTCTTCGGTTCCGTGCTCCCATTCATCTTCGGGCGGGCCCGCTTTCCGGGTGATGGAGAGGGCACTTACTGCTAGCAATCCTCCGCAGTTGATTATTCCCCCAGTTCCCTCTGAGCCACAGCTCTCAAAGGCCACACCCCCAGGACTCCGAGAGCGCAAGGCCCAGGAGACCCCTGTCCAGTGCATTTCACTTTCAGAGTCTTCTTCGGATGTTCCCACCTAAGAACCCCCTCGGAAACAGGTGTGTAAGAGGAAATACACGGACTCCCTGGAGGAGTCCATCACAGAGGATATGGACTATGATGATGGGGAAGGGTCCCCACGGTCAACCCCGACGATGTCTCCTTCAGGGATATCATGGAAATCTTGAAACAGGGGGTGACTGGAAGCCCTCAACCCCTTCCTCAGAGGAATCCATATTCCTGCAGGCCTTTCACTCTCAGCCTTCTACTTCTTGGGTGACCCCCCTGCCCATGAGTTGGTTAAACTCATCGTGCAATGGGCTTGGAAGAACTCCGACTCTGTTGGGGCCATCCCCAGGAGATCAGATAAAGTACTCTCCCCTCCAGAGGATCAACCCCATTGGTCCAGAGGCTTGCCAGTGGATGCTATGGTGGTGGCGGCTGCCACGAAAAAGGACCTTGCAGAAGAGATTCTTGCTGTTCACCCACCGAACAGAGAGTCCCGGGCAGTGGACAGTTTAGGGAAGCGAGTTTTTGCATCAGCGACTTTTGCGATTATGTCTCTGAACTTTCTGGCACATTTTATGAGGCTCCAGAGAGATCTTATCTCCGAACTCTCTGGAACCCTTGCGGGTCAAGTATCGGATGGAGCACTGAATAAAGTTGCTTCCCAACTTGCCACCCTAGAATCCATATCTAATTCATCCACGAGATTGCTGTCACATGCAACCGAAGGAGCAGCTAGAGCTGCGGGTGCAGGCGTAGTCATGAGACGTCATGCCTGGATGTACATCTGTGACCTCGCGGACTCCTTCACGTCTTCTTTTCTAAATGCCCCTATCGAGTCTTCAGCTCTGTTTGGTGCGAAGGTCAAGGATACACTAGCCAGGTGCGAACAAGACAAGAAGACCTTGTCTGCCCTTGGCCTGCACTTTTCCAAACCTCAGCGTTCCTTCTCCAGGAATCAGAGAAGCAGAAAGATATGGCACAAGAAGTTTCAAGGTCCTTTCTGAGACACACGTGGTAAGGACTCCCCCAGAGGCAGAGGGGGTTCCAATACTGGAAGACGTCCCTTTCGGGGCAGAGGGGGTCCCCGGAACCAGATTTCCAAAAATTCCTTCTCAGGTAGACCATATCAGCACGCCTGAAGCGTTGCCCGATTGCTTTCCTTTTTTTTACGATCAGTGGGTGCAGAAAATCATTACCAGAGGCTACCATATTCCACTAATATCCTAGCCAAGACGTTTGAAATTCCCTCCCGATGTTCCATCCAGTCAAAGGGAAGAGGCAGCTTCCGAAATACGAAAGCTACTTCAAAAACAAGCCATCCAACAGGTCCCCTCAGATCAGTGCGGATCAGGGATCTACTCAAGATTCTTTTTGGTGCCAAAAAAAACAGGGGACTGGAGGCCCATTCTGGATCTCAGTCAACTAAACAAATCAGTAGTTCAGACCAAGTTCTGCATGGTCATGATTCAATCCATCCTTCCCTTTCTGCGAGAGGGTGTGTGGATGTGCTTATTAGATCTCCAGGATGCATATTACCATATCAAAATGGACAAGCTCTCCAGGAGCCTCCTTCACTTCCGGTTGGGAGCCAATCACTATCAATTCAGAGCCCTGCCTTTCGATTTCTTGACGGCCCCCAGAGTGTTCACGAAATGTCTTGCAGTGGTAATGGCTCATTTGAGACTTCAGGGATTCCAGGTGTTTCCATATTTAGACTGGCTCCTCTCCACCCAAAACCAGCAAGCGTCTTCTGGTCAGGGCCCTCCGCTACACATTGGCTCTAGCAGAGTCATTAGGCATCACCATACACTGGGAGACATCCAACCTTCAACCATCACAACAACGGGAATTCATAGGGGCAGTATTCAATATGCAGTCAAGCCTAATTTCACTTCCTCTCCACAGGCTTCAGAGACTCAGGGCACAAGTTCAGGTGATACTCTGTCAAAGCAAGGTGTCTGCAAGGGAGATTCTTCAAGCCTTGGGATCTATGGCTGCAGCCATCCCCATAGTCCCCTTAGCCAGACTACACATGAGATTACTACAATGGCTCCTTCAGACCCAGTGGATAACCAACCTCCACCCCTAAGCTCAAAGATTCTCATCACCAACATTTGTAAACAAGATCTTTGGTGTCGTCCCTTCCAGGTTCCACAGCCCAGTACCACAGTGAACACGGATGCTTCCCTGATGGGGTGGGGGGGCCCACTTCTAGGGAAAGTCAGTCCAAGGCACGTGGTCCGATGTAGAGGTCAATATGCACATCAATGTCCTGGAGTTAAGAGCGGTGCTGTTGGCATTGCAAGCTTTTCATCCACTTCTTCCATCCGGAACAATTTCTGTCCAGTCAGACAACATGTCAGTGGTCTGGTACATCAACAGGGAGGGACCAAGTCTTACCCCCTTGTTGCGAAGCCTTGAGAATCTGGCAGTGGGCGACAGCTTCCAACCGCTTCCTGATCACAATGCATATCCTGGGCAGCACCAACGTGATTATGGACAGGCTGAGCAGATGCATCCTTCATCCTCATGAGTGGTCTCTCAACCAGAGTGCGGCGACAGAAATTCTCAGCCGCTGGGGCCAGCCATGCTGTGATCTTTTCACCTCCCCTTCAAATACAAAAGGCAGCAGCTACTTTGCCCTCTTTCCTCCTCTCAGGGAGTCACAGAGACACGCTCTGGTCCATGACTAGCCCACAGGTCTTCTTTATGCTTACCTTCTGATTCCTCTGATTCCCCTTGTTCTACGTAAGGTTATTTAGTTGAGAGGCAAAGTGATCCTCATCGCTCCGTTCTGGCCTCAAGTGTGGTTCCCCTTCCTTCGACCTCATCTGCTACAACCTCCTTGGATCCTAGACACTCATCAGGACCTAATTTCTCACTCACAAGGGCCGACTCCTCCGAATCTGTCCACCCTCAAGCTGACAGCTTAGTTTCTCCACTTCCATTAGTTGCCAGGCAGGAAGCCCTCTCTTCACCTGTCCAGGATATTATTTTGGCTTCTCATAAACCATCCACCAGAAAACTTGACAGGGATAAATGGAAAAGATTCTCTATTTGGTCATGTAATCAGGAGCTAGACCTGTTCTCAGCCCCCATAGTCACTATTCTTCATTATTTGGCTGAAGTGTTTGGCTGAAGTGTTCGACAAAGTTCTCTCGGCTTCTATCATTTGAGTCCATCTAACAGCTATTTCCAACTTCCGTAATGGGTCTGAAGGAGTACCACTTATCTCCTCTCATCTTTGCAAGACCTTCCTCAAGGGTATTTTTCACAGCAGGCCTCCCATCAGACAGCAGGTGGAGGCATGGAATTTGTCCTGGGTTCTGCAGGCTCTCTCCCTGCCACCGTTTGAGCTGGCTGCCACCTGTGATCTAAAATTCTTATCATGGAAATCCTTATTCCTGGTGACTATAACTTTAGCAAGATGAATTTCTGAATTAAAAGCATTATGTATCAAGAGCCCGTATCTCATCTTTCATAAGGACAGAGTATCACTTCGTACTAACCCATCCTTTCTCCCAAAGTGGTTTCTGACTTTTCGATTAACCAGTCCATCGAACTCCATTTTTTTCCCACATTACTCTAACAAGGGAGAGTACTGCCTACATTCCCTGGATGCTCATAGACAATTGTGCTTTTATCTGGACAGAACTAAATCATTTCGCAAGTCAGACCAACTTTTCGTTTCCTTTGCAGGCCCTAGAATGGGAGGTGCAGTATCAAAGGTTACTTTGTCTAAATGGCTCAGGGATTGCAGTGCCTTCACATGTTCTCTTATGGAGGGATCTAAGCCTGGCCAAATTAAAGCTCACTCAACTAAGGCTATTGCAGTATCTGTTGCCTTCCACTCTAGGGCCTCCATGGATGACATCTGTGCAGCTGCCATTTGGGCTAAGACCCACACTTTTATCAAGCATTACAAATTGGATCTGATCTCCAGGGGAAGAGCAGCCTTTGGTTCAATGGTTCTCAGGAATGTTCTTCCATAAGGGCCACCCAGGTTCTCCAAGTAGCTGGGATCTCTGTCCCATCAGTGATGAATAGGAAGAAGATTAACAACTTCAGATAAAGAAGTTAAGTCTTACCATAACGTTCCATCCGAGTTGTTGATCTTCTTCCAGTCATCACACCCTCCCACCGACCCCCTCCTAAGGTTCCTGGCGGATCTTCTGGGTCTTTGTGGTGTATTAGGGGTTCTGCGCAGAGATGGCCTCTGACTTATTCTTTCTCTATATGTTGCATGCAAACTCAATCTGAGGTAACTGAGCAAAGGGCATTGTGGGTAGCAGCTTAGCTTGAGAGTTTTTGGTGCATGCAAGCTTGGTATAAGGCAGACTCAGTTCTGAGGGCTCGGAACCAAACCCATCAGTGATGACTGGAAGAAGATCAACAACTCAAATGGAACGTTATGGCAAGACATAACTTCGTTTTTGAAGAATATACATATCATTTGGGGATTCAATAATGGCGCCCAGTTTCCAGTCATCTGCGAACTTTGTTAGCCAGAGTCCCTTAGTGTTGGCCTGTATGTCAGAGAAGTAGATGCCAAACAAGAGCAGTCCCAGGACTGAACCCTGAGGTACTCCGCTTGCCTGAAGCTGGATTTGGAGTTCGCTACTTTTACAGTCTGTGTTCTGTCAGTAAGCCAATGGCAACCCATCGAGTGACGTAGGGATTTATGCCCAGTTTAGTAAGTTTATCTAGGATTCCAGAGTGGGGGATGGTGTTGAAGGCCTTGGTGAGGTCCAGATAGGCTGTGTGGATCGCCTTACCCTCGTCCACAGCTCTGGAGACTTATTCGAAGCAGTCAATCATGTTCAGGAGACAAGATCGTTCCTTCACAAACCCGAACTGGGTGGGGTACAGTGTTTGAAAATTGCCAATGTCTTTGTTTATAAGTTCCATGATAATGCGTTCCATGCCCTTGCAGATCAGGCTCATCAGACTGATGGGACGGTAGTTCCTAGGATCCAAGGTGGATTCCCCCATTGTGGAGTGGGATAACTGTAACTGTGCGCCACTCAGTTGTCACAAAGCCTGAGGTGAGGCTATGATTAAACATGACACTTAGGTGAGGTGCCAGTTCATTTTGTAGTTTGTAGTACACAGCCCAGGATGTCATCTGGTCCCATGAATGCTGTATTCTTAGCTTTGGAGAGTGCGGTTTCTACCTGTGTGGCCGTGATTACCAGAATTTGGCAATGTTTTGGTATTGAGATAGGCCCTTTAGGGGGTGAGAGGGGGTTGAAGTTGGCACTAAATCGATCTGCCAGAATATTGGCAATATCCTTGGGATCAGTATATTTAATGCCATTCTGTTGTAGCTCAGAGCATATCTGAGCATTGCCATTTAAGATTCTTGACATAACTATAGAATGCCTTGTGGCTGTCTTTGGAATCTTTGACAATTTTATTTTCATAACTAGCTTTGGAGGATTTTATGAGGGATCTCAGCTTCTTACTGAGGCTAGTAAGGGAGTTTTTTTGCATCCTGGGATTTTCCTCTTTTCTGCAACAGTTTCTTCCTTTTGTTGTATAATTTGTTTACGGCAGAGGACCACCAGATTGGCTTCCTTTTTTTGGAGGAGAGTGTCTTGGTTCTATTTTTGATGGTATGCTTCATGTACAAGTGGATGTGCTCATACAGTGCCTTAGTGTAGGATTCAGCAGTCGAACTTTCAGTTCCCATCTGCATGGGTGTCATGAAGTTTGTCACTTCTGACTTGAGTAGCATGAAGTTGGCTTTGGAGAACTTTTTTATGGAGGTTTCCTTACTGGGGGGTGAGGGTGGGATGTGGATGTCAAGGGTGATTTGCTTATGGTCAGACCTGACCAATGAGGGGGTGACCACTGGTGTGGAGCATCTATCTCCCACGTTGGTAATGACCAGGTCTAGGATATTGGAGGCCATGGTGGGACAATGGATTAGTTGATCCAGGGTGTTAGAATTTATGAATTCCAAGGAACGTTGGGAAAAGGTGTTGGTACCGGAGTAGTTTTCCCAGTTAATGGCAGGGTAGTTGAAATCACCGAGTATTAGGGTGTATGTTTGTATCTTAATATTTTCCAGTGTGTTTAAAAAGGTGTAGTGAGAATCTTGGAGCATGGTAGGGGATCTGTAGCAAGCTACAAATTGGATTGCAGTCTTACCTAGTTTTAGTTGCACCTGAAGAATTTCAGATGCATTTTGTTGGGCAACTAGCCTGGAGGTGTGAATATCCTTGGTGAATATGGACACTTCTCCACCTTTAGTGTTTTGGTCTTGGTTTGGTGGTCGAAAAGTGTGGTAAGAGTTGTAGTCTGGCATTGCAGGGGTGCTCTTTGTTCCCTTGAACCAGGTCTCAGTTACTGCACAGATATCGATGTTCTCCATTTTTAGGAGTGCCTCGACAGAGTGCATTTTGAGGTTTAGACTTCTAGCATTGAGTAGCATTACCTTCAGATTTTGCATGCTTGTATCTGTTACGGTGGTGGGTTTTGCTCTTTGAACCTTGCCTAAAAAGGCACTACACGGGTGGTAAGAGCTTTAGCCAGTAACCTGAATCCCAGGGTTGACAGGTGTAGATCATCTCTGGCAAAGCATCATGGTTTGTCGATCGTGTCGTCCCAGGCAGACAGATACTGGATCCCCTTTGAATGACACCAGGAGGAGGATTTTCTTTTCCACAAAACTGAGAAATAAGTGAACCCCCCCCCCCGCCATGTTTTAAAAATGACAGGATCACATACAACAGGGATAACCAAGCTATAAGATTAGTATATATTAACACTCTAGAAATGTAAAGATTGAGTTTGTAAAAGGCCTGAAGAATAAGGCCAACAGATAACTCAGCTTGGTTCAGCCAGCTGTTAGAACACACACAATTTCCACCCATGCAAAAAAAAAAAGTCTAGGTCTGAATACTAGTGCATTAGCTAATGGATTTAAATAAAATGCTAGGAGTAAGAAGTTAAAATCAGTTTAAACATTGATAAAAAGCATGTTTTACTAATACATGACAAAGGAAAAGGAAAATATTACACTTTTGATGAAAAAAATTATTTTTTCTTTTTTCCAAGCATCTTAAAAGTGGCTATAATATTGGGGATTGCATTCACAGAGAACACCAGTATCAGATAAATATCAACAATCTTCTAACAGGAATGTTGTACATTTGAGAACATAATTTGTTTTTTGGTTGATCCTATTAGCCACTTAGTCTCAAATCAGTTTCATATTCACCATAACAAATGCAGACCCCATTCCAGTTTAGCCCAGATCCTTAAGATGTACATCTAAACAAAATCTGGAGGCATATGGAAATTTAAATCACTGACATTTTTTAGACTAGAAAGGATAACTGGCAACCAATGAAAACAACACAGGAGAGGGTCTACGCAGCCCATGCCAAGATGCAATCACCCAAAAGACTGTGTGCTGGAATTTGAAAGCTCATATTTTGTAAGCTCTCTGTACTAATAAAATAAACAAATACATGTTTCCAGGACAAGGCTCTGATTAATGTGGAACTTTTCAAGACCCAGAAAAGCTCATCATAAAGCAGATAAAAACATAGATTAGTACCAACGGCCCCAGAGTGCAGAAGGATAAAACACCTTTACTGCATTCCCCAGGTCCATTTTCAATTAGTGATATGGGCAGGGCGTGCGGTGGGAGTGAGCGGCAGATATTGGCTTGCATAAGAGACTATCAACTTCATGCTCCATAAACAAGTGAGCAACTTAGCTGGGAGACAGAACATTTGCAGAAGCTCACATGCCTCACCTGAGGGCAGCAACTGCAGAGCTTGCAAGGCGCTGTGAGTATGGGACTTAGGAACATTCCTTGGCAACAATATGATGCTGCCTCAACATCCACAGTCTCCACACCAGTCCAGGGCATAAGTTAGAATGAACCCAGGAGAGGCTGAAGTGTTTGCAGTAGACACAGTGAAAGGCTTGGTTCGTAAAGAAACTCATTATTGTTTGGTTATTGTTAATATGCATGTTGTGTGGTTACTGCTTTAACAGAGAGTGTTTTAATTAATTGGTGACATCATGGCTTGTAATATGGGTATTTAAGGGCTGGGTTTTATTATGTTTATTGTTCTGAGGAAGTCCCTACCAGGCGAAGAAAGTGCTCAACGTTTAATAATGATTTTCGTACTGTGGCTGGTGTCCTAGTGCTGTTGAACTGGTTCTGGAGTTGGCCGTATTATTTATTCTTTGTTGTTCAGCATTATGGATTCCCCAGCTGCAAACAGTGGAGTGTTGGAGTTGTTGCAAAAAATTAATCAACAGTTGGTAGTGCATACTGCCCAAATACAGACTTTAATGGACAAAAAAAGAGGTTCCAACTGGTAATAACTTCCTTGGGAGTCTGGGGTTACCTTTAACCCAGCCCACCCAAGTCTCCCAGGGAATATCCTCACCTAACCTTATAGGAGGGACAGTTTCCAATTCCATTCGTGAAGGTGAGCAGAATGAAGGCAATGACCATTTTACAATAGAGACTGAAATGGATGTTTGGAAGAAAAATAAATCTGACTTCCATATGAGTATTGTCAATCCTGATTTGGGCTCACAACAAAGTAATAGTATGACGGTCAAGTTAAAATCCTTTGAAAAAGATTTACTTGTGTACAAAAAATTGCAGATGGAAAATGCATATTTAGAGAAAAATATTGAACTGGGGCTAGTTCCTCGTGGGCTCCATTTTTGGAAGTATCCAAATGGGGCCTAGAGAAATGAGGATATTTTTAAAGGATTTACATGCTGTTTTTAATCGGGCCGGTATTGACGTTATGAAATTTATGATCAAATATAATAAACAGGTCATGGACTCACAATGTAACAAAGCTGGATGAACTAAATAAAGTCATTAAAACTGATTTGCAATTTTCACGACATAGGGTTGAATTTACTGGTGTCCTTGTTAATGTGGATAAAGAGTGTAATTAAATTTTTTTAAGAAAACAAAATAAACTAAAAAGGGATATTTATGAATATTCTCATCACAAAGTACCCTGTTCCTCTGGTAACCCTGAAGGAAATCAAAGTGCTGACGAAAATGACGAGTCCAGAGGAGTAGAGCGAGTGGCGTCAGTGTCGAACTTTCAAAACGGTCCACACTTGAATTCTCAATCAACGGGAGCCTCGGGCGAGGGAGTTAGACGCTTAGAGAGTTTGCATGGTAAAAATCAGCAGTCCCATTTTTCCGAGGTGAACTACAGGCATCATGTCAATGAAGGAGCCAGACCAAAAAAATCAAGGAACAAATGCCAATAGGCGAATTAGCCTTTGGAAAAGCTGTAGCCGTAAATGGTAATGTAAGTAAGCTTGACAGTTAACAGTGCAGGCAGCCCAGTTGAATAGTGAAAATTATTCAAAAATTGAGGACTGTAATGTGGCTGGGGCTACCTCCGTAAGACTATGTTGTAAAGACAATATGTTGACCCCTATCTGGTTTTGGTGTCAAAACCTGTAAGGTTGAAACAAGTGTGTTTTCTGTGATGGAGGAGGCAATTGAACAACAAACTGCTGACAAACTTATGGACTGTGCCATTGCACTTCTTGCAAATGACAGTGATTTGAACCCAATGGGAAGGAATAGTTCATTTTGTTCCGTTGATGAAGAATCTAATTGTGTCTTTAACATAGTTAATGTTGTCAGCCCTGTAAATGATTGTGAGGTTCGTGAAAGGGGATTTTTAAAGATTACCTCTGATGGTTCAATGTCGGGTAATGAAGGGGGAAATTTGGATGTACATTCTGAGTCTTTTAACAATGACCTAGTTAGTAATGTTGAATGTATGTTGGATGGTAATACTCAGGATACTATTGCAACTGAGGATATTTGTGTTACAGTTAATAATAATAGTATGAATGATTTTAAAATTTATAATTATTCTACGAAAGTGGTGGGAGTGAATCATGCTAATTTTTTAGCAAAGGGTTTCACATTTTTGCCCTCTAGGAAGGGAAATATAGCCGAAACATTAATTGATTTGAAGTGTTTTATCCATAAAGTGAACTGAAAAATTTGGTTTGATGGGCAAACCCATAGGGAAGAAGTGGGTTTATTCAAAAAAACAAGTGTGTTTAACCCATCATTAAACAATGTTATACGGCTATATGAAAGTATGTGTGAAAAAGAAATTAGACATTTGTTTAAGTGTCGACAGTGTTCACATTTTAATAATTTGACCAAAGAGGAAGAACAACTGTTGCAGAATTTATTAGTGATAAAACAGTACGGTATCATGAAACCCAATAAGGGAAGTGGGGTTGTACTAATGAACAAAAATGAGTATTTGCATAAAATGAATTCCTTATTGATGGATGGCACTTATCAGGAGAGTTCCCTGAATGAAATTCATATAGCCTATCGAAAGATTGATATGGCCTCGAGGGATATGGTACTTCAAGGCCAGATCAGTCTGGAGGAATTTGATTACCTTAAAAATGAACACCCCATGGTGCCAAATATTTCTGGTATACCAAAAATACATAAGGGTTTAAACCAGGTTAAAATGTTGTCCCATAGTGCATGGACATAGATCTAAGACATGTTATGTGAATAAGTTCCTGGACAACAGTATGCAAAAGGGCCTTTTGCAATTTTCCTACATTACTAAGGACTCCTGGAATTTTTTGGAAAAATTGGAAACGATTAAATTAATTCCTGGTTTGTTTATGGTTACTAATGATGTGACAGACCTGTTTTCTGTCATTCTCCATACTGAAAGATATTCAATGGTTAGAAAGGCAGTTATATAAAACAGATTTATATGACCAGGATGCTTATCAATAAAATTACCGCTCTCATGGACATTGTGTTACAGAATAATTATATTCATTCTGAGGGCCAGCATTTTAAACAATTAACTGGAGTAGCAATGGGGGCGGCTTGCGCCCCCGTGTTTGCCAATTTGATTATGTCTTATTGGGAGCAGGAATACTTAATGCAAAGTATACATTGGAATACTGTCATGTATTATACAAGATTTTTGGATGACTCTTATGGAAAGGTTCTGAGAGTCAGCTTAAAACATTTTTAAGTTTTATTAATAACACTGTTGTTTTTTTACGATTTACCTATCATTATAGTAATGAAACAATTTCCTATTTAGATGTTGATTTAAGTTTGGACAACAATGGATGTAAATTGTATTCCAAAATTTATCGTAAGCCCACCTTTTCAAACTCCTATTTAGAGTTTAATAGCTGGCATCTGGTTTATCAAAAAAAGTCTATCGTGAAAGGACAGATGGTCTGAGCAGCCAGAATGGTCAGACTTGATTGTGAGTTTTTAAAGAAGTAAGGTTTATTACCAACATGTTCTCCAAAAGGGGATATCCTATAAGATTTTTGGAAAAAATAAGTAAAGAAGTGGTGGGGAAGCATATGGAAGGGGTATATAAACCCATATTAGGGGGCCCCATGCAGAACAGTGTTGAACAGCAGTTTAATGAGCAGTATAATACAATTAGAAAGGATAAGTCGGTTTGTGAAAACTATGGGTTGAGTTTTATGATCACATTCAATTTGGATGTTAGTGTGGTATTGGAGGTTATCCTTAAAAACTGGGATATATTGACCTTTGATGCAGCCATTGGGTAGAAAGTAGGTAAGGCCCCCCAAAAATTGTTTTTAGGAATGATAGATCTCTCAAAAATCATTCTGAATCTAATATGTGTATGAATGATAGATGTTCTAACAGACCTGTGGGGAATTACAAGTGTGGAATGTGTAATTACATATTAGAGACAAAAGGTAGTTTTAAATTCAATGGTCACAGCCTTTGTATTAATGGGCATTATAATTGTTGTAGCTCTAATGTTGTCTACTTGGCTAAGTATTCAAAATGTTTGGCCTTTTATATAGGCAAGACCAGTAGGCTTCTTAAGAATCGAATCAGGGAGCACACCTATGATATAAGAAAAGCAAAAATCACAAATGCATTGTACAGGCATATTAAGGAGTATAGTGACCATAGTTTTAAATTTTTAGTTGTGGATCAACTGGTTATGGATTCTCAGGGGAAATTGACTGAAATGCATCTGGATGTCAGTGAATTGAGGTGGCAACTAAAATTGGATGCAACTAGGCATCCAGGGTTAAATGAAACCACAAATATAGCTTGCATTTTGAAGTTAAAACAAATTATGGGTAAAACTGTCTATATTTTCCTGTTTGTTCACGTGTTTTTAACTTTTTAAATAATATAAACATAGATATATTTTTATATTTAATATTAACTATATATTTCATATTTCATATATACAACACATTTTTAAATGGGTTATTGTTAATATGCATGTTGTGTGGTTATTGATTTAACACAGAGTGTTTTAATTAATTGGTAACATCATGGCTTGTAATATGGGTATTTAAGGGCTGGGTTTTATTATGTTTATTTATTTTATTTTTTATTTTTATTTATCATTTGTTGACCGAGAAAGTCCGACTAGGTTCCACAGAGCCTGTTTTCAGTGGAGGCCCGGGGAGAAATGCTCCAGATGCATGTCTTTGGAATTTTGGAATTGGAATATTTGGAATATTGTTCTGAGGAAGTCCCTACCAGGGGAAGAAAGCACTCAAGGTTTAATAAATATTTTCATATTGTGGCTGGTGTCCTAGTTCTGTTGAATTGGTTCTGGAGTTGGTCGTATTTTTTATTCATAAAGAAACTCAGTCTTCATGAAAAATGATGTATGGTGGCTGACAAAACAATACTAATTTCAGACGCTCAACTAGCAGAATTAATGTCTACCAATAAGACAGTTTTCCATGACAGAAATTTTAAATCAACTTTGGTAAAAGGTCCAAAGGGGGTTGCGTCAAAGCCTGAAGCAAAATAGTGAGGTCTCAAGAGGGAGTGGGATCCTTAACAGAAGGTCTAAGGAGGAAGGCACCCTTCAGGAAGGCTTTGTACAATTTCAGAAAAGCCAGAGAGGTGTGATGCTCACCCACATGAAAATTTGCAATGGCTGCTAGCTAAACTTTAATGGTCAAATAACTGGCCCCATTGTAGAAAACAGAAGTGAAAAATTTACTGCATGAATGGATGCCGAAAAAGGGTTGCATTTTCTCTCACAGGCCCAAATAGAAAACATTTTCCATTTATTGTTGTATATTTTCCGAGTGGAAGGCTTCTTTCGATGAATTAAGAATATGAACTACTTGCAAGGAAAGCCTGGACTGACTAGCCATTGCGGGAAGTGGAGAAACCACACAGCTAGTTTCAGGGCCTGAATGCCTGCATGGGAAATAATGGATGGGTGAGACAGAAGATCTGGATTCAGACCCAGCACCCATGGGGTGAATGTTTGCCAGGTGAGGCTAAAGAAAGAACCACCACACTTGTCAAGCCAGAAAAGGGCAATGACAATGACTGTGGTCTTCTGCTGAAATGCTTTCTGTAGAAATCTGTGAATTACAGTGGCAGGTGGGTAAGCATACAGAAGACCGAAAGGCCAATCATAAACTAAAGTGTCTCTCAGTGATTCCCCCTCTGAGGGAATTAGGGTAAAAAAATCTGCTGCATTTTGAGTTGGTGGGAGAAGTGAAAAGATTGCCACAAGGATGGCCCCACTGCCAAAAGATTTATGATATCACTGCTGCATTGACAGACCACTTGTGAGGCAGTATCAGAGTACTGCTCAATACATCTGCTAAAACACTGGACTTACCCAGTATGTGCTCTGTTATTAGAAAGTGATTTGAAGACATCACCCATTGCCAATGGTATGAAAATGTTCTCCCTTGTTTGTTGATGTACTAGACTAAGGTCATATTTTCCTGTCTGGATAGAGATCACCCCTACTGGCTGTACATCCTTAAAGGCCTGCAATGTTAGGACTGCCCTCATTTCAAAAATGTTGATGTGAACATTGGCCTCTGTCAGGGACCACATATCTTCAACCATCTTCACCATGTAATGCCCCCCCCAGGGTATGAAGCATCCGTGGTCACAGTGGCTTTGGGTGGGGAAGAAACAAAGGGACATCCTTGAACTAATACCTGTGACTGAATCCACCATGTTAAGTGCTCTCTGCAAATTTTTGATATATGAATTGGAAAGGGCATAGGCTGATGTCTGAAAGGCCAATGAATTGTTAATGTCCACCTTCAGTACTCTCATAATGCCTTGCCATGGGAACCAAGGTAATAGAAGCTACCATTAACCTCAGAAGTTGTAAGACTAACCTGGCTGGTGGTGTCTGCTGTGAAAGAAGCTTTAAAGCTGGTTAAATCCAGGTGGATAGTTTTCACTGCAGCAGTCTAGCTATCTGTTCTATTGTGTCCAGGTAAGTTCTTATGAAGTCTATGCTTGAACTGGTGTGAAACTTGGATGTGTCATGATTTATTGTAATACCTAGGAGGCAGCAAAGTTGGTGCAGATAGTTTCTGGCCTGGATTACGAGACACCTGGTAGAAGCAGTAAGAAGCCCTGTCATCTAGGTAAGGGAACACATGGAACCTCTGCAATCTGAGATGAGCTGCAACCACTGCCATGCATTTAGTGCACACCTGGGGGGCTGTGGTGAGGCCAAAGGGGAAGGCTCTGAACTAAAAATGGCTGGCTTCCAGCCAGAAGCAAAGGAATCTCCTGAATCCTTTGAGCACATCCAATTGTCCTTCCGCAGAAAGTATAGTTGTGTACACTTACCATAAATGTAGATGTTCGAGGTATTCACTGTTGCAGTCATTACATTTAGGTTATCTGCTTGCAGTAGCCCTCAGTCAGCCTGATTAACAAAGTCTTGGGTCCTGCATCGGATGCTGTCCCTTCTTCCATGATGTCAAGTTGTCAGGGGTATAAAACATGCAGCCGACGTCATTACATCAGTTTTTTCTTGCCCGAGATGTCAGGTGCCCCCCTAATGGGAAACAAATCTATAAATACAAGTATATACCTCCAACAAAAAAGCAAATACACCAAAAAGCTTTTTGAGCACAGTGAGGGAGAGTAGAGGTTTAGCCAAAAGAATAAAGGGGGCTGGAGGGAGGGTAACCAGGACTGCAACAGTGAATACACTTGAACATCTACATTTATAGTAGGTGTACGCAACTGTACTATGTTCTTCGTGTTTCACTGTTGGTCATTACATTTGGGTAGATTCCCAAAGCTAAGGTTGGGAGGAGGAATTTAAATAGAATTAGGACAAGTTATAAGGCCCTGCAAGACTGCAGTGGCAAAGCCAACTCTGGATTTAGAGAAAACTGGCAAATGATAATGCTTGGTGAAAGTATGTACAGAACTCCAGGTAGCAGCTTCTAGGATGTCCCCCCCCTGAGAAAGGCTGTAGAGGTAGATGCAGCCCTGGTTGAATGGGATCTGATGCCCTGTGGGATAGGTTTTTCCATGGTGCTTATAGCAGAAATGAATGCAATGGCCCATCTATTTTGAAATGGTTTGCTTTGAAATAAGCTTTCCCCTCTGTCCTGCAGCAAATGCAACCATCAGTTGTTCAGATTTCCTTTGAGGTTTAGTCCTGTCCAAGTAGAATCTATGTTGTCTGTGCAGTATCCGTTCCCCTTTGTTTTGTGGGTTAGGAAAGAAGGTAGGCAAATGAATGGACTGATTAAGAGCCACACTGGATACCACCTTGGGCATGAAGGAGGGATTGGTTCTGAGGGACACCCTGTCCGCATGAAAGATGATGAAAGGGCTCCACTGCCATAAGGGCCTGTAATTCAGATACAAGTGATTGCTAAAAGGAAAGCTGTTTTCCCGGAAAGGAAATTTAAATCTGCAGTAGCAGCTGGCTCGAAAGGAGGAAGATTGAGTTTCTCCAAGACAAAGTTAAGGTCCCAGGTTGGAGTTGGAGCTCTCCTGGGTGGCTTTAAATTGTTGGACCCTCTGAGGAACTGCTTGAGCAGTGGATGAGAGAAGAGGGGAGGCTCTGTGCTATGAGCTGAAATGGCTGAGGCATGAATTTTGATGGAGGAAATGGACAAGCCCTTATGAAGCATCTCAGTCAAGTATTGTAGAATCTGAGGTAAACTGGGCACTGCTGCTGATTCCAGGCACAAAATCTCCATTTTGCAGCATAAGATTTTCTAGTACTAGGCCTCCTTGCCTCTAAAATGATATCCATCACTGATTTACTGAGGAATGGCAAAGGAGAGATTGGGTAATTCGCCAGGCTGCTAGGTTTAGGGTTTGCAGCTGAGAGCGCAGAATCTGGTTCTCCTGCTGAGACAATAGGGAAGGAGTCTAAGGCAGGTGCCATAGGGCCAAGCATGACACACTGCGCAAGAGGGGGTACCAGTGTTGGTATGGCCAGTCTGGTGCAATTAAAATCGCCCTTGGCTTGTCCTGTTTGATCTTTAGTAGTACCTTGGACAGCAGAGGCAGAGGAGGAAAGGCATAAACTGATAGTTTTTTCCAGCTGAAGTATAGAGCATCCACTTTCCAAGCTAGCTTGTGGGGAATCCTTGTGTGAAATTTGTCCAATTGATGGTTCTGGGGGGAGGCAAATGGGTCTATATCTGGTCTCCTCCATTTGCTTGTCAACATGTTGAAAATCCTTGGTTCCAGTTTCCACTCGTGTGGGTCCATGAGGTTTCTGCTTAGTCCGTCTGCCAGTGTATTTAGTTTTCCTGGCAGGAATTGAGCTTGTAGATTCACTTGGTAGCTTAAGGCTGTGTTCTACAATGCCATGACTAGTCTGCAGAGGGGGTAAGAATGTGTACCCCTCTGATTGTTTATGTACCATATGACAGTGGTGTTGTCCGTCTTTACCATTAGTTGTCCTGGAAGAATATGGTCCTTGAAGGCTGTCAGAGCATTCTGTACAGCTAACAGCTATTCCTTTTGATTTATGTGCAGGTGCACTTGAATTGGGTTCCATTTGCCCTGAATGCACTTCCCTGCCAGGTGAGCCCCCCATGCATAGTCTGCTACATCTGTTAAGGTTTGGGTGGCAGGGGGTAGTGTGGATGGTAGTCCCCTGTTTTGGTGGCAGGCCTCTGCCCACCAAAGGAACTCTAGGTGCAGGCAAGGTATGATAGGAATCAATGCTCTACGAGTTCTTTCTTGGTGGCTGCCACTACTACCATGGCATCCACTGCCAGACCCTTGCTCCACTAAACATGGTCTTTGCGGGCTATAAGGTATGTCTGTTTTCCTTCAATGCTCAGCAAGAGATCAGATCTACCATCTCATCAGCCAGTTGAACTACCCAGGAAGTAGCGGAGTCAACTCCACAAGCTTCAAGAAAATGGATTCCTCTTGATAATGGGCTTTGGAAGACCAACCTCCTTTCTGTCTCAGATGTTCAAGGATCTCCCTAAATGAGATGTTCTCAAGTGGTGATCTGGGGGATCCCTCTCCATCAAAATTTGTCTTCTGTCGACGACTCATGGGGGAAATCAATGTGCCTCCTCTTGCACTTATCCTTCTGAGGAGCCTCTTCAGGGGGGATGTTCCAGGGAGGACTTTGAAGACCTGGAAATATATTAAATGAGGACAGTCTCAAGGCTTGTATGAACCAGCTGTCCCAATGGAATAGACTAAGTAAGATCAGGACTCAGGGCACCTAGTTGAAGAGTGAGTGGGGCCAAGAGGGAAAGAGATGTCTGGTCTCCAGCACTGGAGAAAACTCTCTTCACTGCTTGAAAACAGAACCAAGGGGGACCCCAGGGACCCCGCAGTAGGAGCCTAAGCTACCACACTGGGAAGAACAATGGGATCAACTCAACTCAGCTCAGTGATTGAGGCCAGAGCCAAGTTATCCAACATTGAAGCGCAGAGAGGAAGGGATGGCTTAAACAACTTAGGAGTTGAGCCCTTGCCCACGGAGCTGGCATCAAATCTACAGTTATAAGATCCATCTGGCTCCAAGGAAACTGGACTAGCTGAATCAGAGAAGATGTCAGAGTAGACAAAGACCATAACTCTGAATCCAACACAGACAACCCAGGAATTCTTGGATCCAATGACCCCAAAGCCAGAGGTAAGAATGGAGTAGGAGAGGCCAAAGGCAAGGAGGAGGTTCCAAAGCTTACAGATCCAATGGTAAACAGAGCCCAGAAGAACTGCCAACTGGATTTGGGTCCTGACGAACTTCCTCTTCATTCTACCCACATCAGCTTCTGTGAGACGTCTGGAAGATCTTAAGGAGAAAGACATGGATGGAGGTCTGGAGGTTTCTGTCTTGGTCTTTCTTGAAGAAAAGGGGAGTCCAGTCTAGGGGAGATTGGCTCAGAAGAAAACTACAGCTCCAGCAAGGAAGGAGTCTTGGATCGCAGTGGAATCTGATCTTAAGAGGCTGTCGGATCAGAGAATCTCAAAAATTTAGCAGATGGAACAGAAGAGAATGCCAATGAAGAAAAGTGGTCAGGGGATCGGTTCCTCATCTCTCTGCTTTTCAATTAGGTGTGTCACTCTTGTACCCCTTTTTTATCCAAGGTCTTCTTCCTGGATGGGGAAGCTCCAGAAGCAGATAGATGATTTAGAGGATTCACCTGGTTGGAAAAGGCCCTTGAGAACCAACCTATTACAACTCTAAATGATGACTCGGTGCCCAAAAGCCATGCGGACTGTGCAGTCTTCTTCAAGGTGGGCAGCACCTAAACAATATATACACTTAAAGTGTTCACCCAAATAAGGCATTTTGTAGCTACAAGCCACAAATTTTTTAAACCTAGTCAGCTTGTCAGACATAACTAAGCAGAAAACAACACACACACAAAGCCACTACAAATATAAAAAGGGACAGATTACGGAGCTACCAACAACGGTAGTTAAGAAGCACCCTAATACTAAGTAATAGTAACAACAATATTAATGATAATACTAACAACGATAATAATAATAATAATAATACCAACAATGGTAAGAAAAAATACTAGGAAAAGCACTAGTACTGTAATAGAAAAATATAACAAGCATGGAGACAGAAATTCATTGCGAAGATTTTTTTAGTAAGGGGAGGTGAATAACTATAAAACTCTACATTAACAATGAAAAAAAGTGTACCCTTACATGAGGTGAGCCTGAACAAATGAATTGTATCCATCCAAAATGAGCAGCAAACAAGATCTGAGGTAATGTTGGGGACAAAAGGGGATTCTAGGTAAGAGGAGGAGCCTGAGCTATGGATCCTAAAGTCTGGTAAAGTATCTGAAGTTTGATATGAAACCTACTCACTGAGAAATGGATGGAAAAGACATCAGGTCCAATGATACCTGAGAGAATTTTAAAAACTGTATTTGCGAGATGGGGAACTGGTAAGATACCCACCTCACTTTTTAATATTATTTAAGGTCTAATTCTCATTTACAATGCAGCCATTATTTATGAAAATTATCCCAGTACCATTTTCTATAAGTTGTATGTGTAAATACACAGGAAAACTTGTTTTAATGTCCAAAGTTCCCCATCACCCAGATACTGTTTCCATTTCAGTCTTGTATCTTGGGCATAGTTATAACTGTGTGACTTTCTCTATCCATATCTCCTTTTTATTAATAAATGTTTTACATTTTATCATTTATCTATTAATATTCTTCAGTTCATGATTTATTTTCCAAAGCTTGTAAAACTATCAGTAAAAACAAAATGAAAACTCCAGCAAAGCTGAAACTTCCACTGAGTGACCTCCCAAACCTCTTGTATCAGAGGCACATGGGATATATGCAAATGAACCTTATGAACATCAGGTGTTTCAGCTAATTGGCGATTCTGAATGCCCATGACTTGTTTCGTCGTTTTAACGGACAATTTCAGGCCAATAAAGCCAAACCACACTAGCTTTGAATATGCATATTTCGGCCTTATGACATCATCAGCACAGCACAAGAAGAGTGTTTGACTAAGCATTAGAAACACAGGGCTGTTATACCCACTTGATGCCCATTATCATTAGGGTCACTGCAAAAATATCCCAAAGAACAAACAAACAATGAATGAGAAGGTCACTGAAAAACAATCAGTGAAAACAAAACGAAAACTCAGCAAAGCTGGAACTTCCACTGAGTGACCTCCCAGACCTCCCAAAGTTTGGGAGGTCACTCAGTGGAAGTTCTAGCTTTGCTTGAGTTTTCATTTTGTTTTTACTGGTTGTTTTTTCAGTGACCTTCTCACTCAGTGTTAAAGCTTGTAAAACTGGGACACAAAGGTCTATACATTCCACAAGATATTAAGCACATAATCTTAATTCATCTGCACCCCTACCTCCCTTAAGTCTCTTGTCAACAAATCTGTTAACTAGTTAAGTGGGCTGATCCAGTGGACATTTTTCAGTCACATCCCAGAAGACAAAGTATAAACAATAAATGCTGGCATTTTTACTGAATTTGAATGTTTTATGTATGTACTATAACAACCCACTGCAATTCATTATGCATTTTGACACTTTCTTTCTCTGTTTCTCCACAGAAAAAGTGCCTTGTCCACTTGGGACATTGGCTGCCTTACTAAATAAAATACAAGTAGCACAATAACTTTTGAAATCTAAGTACAGATACAGCAAGTCTGTGCCTTTGACCAATACCAAGGGGAGATCAGCCACCATTTTAACTCTCCAGTCCACAATGAGCTGGCCAGTGAATCTCCCATTACCTAAAAAAATATATTTGTAACTTGGTAAGCTGACTGAGCAACAAGTGTCCCTTTTCAGGTTTAAAAGAGGAGCAATGCCTAGCCCTCTGATAATCTAGACTAACCTCTATGTCTAAAAAAAAACTGTGTTAGTATTAATAAAAAAAAAATAAAGCTGCTCTGCTAAATGGCACATTAAAAGAAGTTATGTCTTACCATAACGTTCCATCTGTATTGTTGATCCTCATTCAGTCATTTCACGCATGGGTATTGATTCCGAGCTCGGAACTGAGCCGGCCATTTTCCAAGCTCGCATCAGCTTCAAACTCTCGAGCTAAACTCTTATCCACAATCCCCCTCTCCCTGTTACCTCAGATTGAGTTTGCAAGTCAAAGAAGGTAGAGGCTACCTCTGGTCAAATAACCTAAGAGAACCGGATGGTGAGATCTACTAGAAACCACAGGAGGGGGAAGTAGGGATGGTCGTAATGACTGAACGAGGATCAACAATACAGATGGAACATTATGGTAAGACATAACTTCTTTATCTGATATTGTTAATCCTCGTTCATTCCTTACGCATGGAACAGAGTCCTCAGCTACCTCTATTCCTGGGAGGCACTCATGGAAGAACATTCCTGAGCACCACAGAACCGAAAGATGCTCTTCCCCTGGAGGCCAAATCCAATTTGTAATGATTGATGAAGGTATGAGGCGTAGCCCAAGTTGCAGCTGCACAGATGTCATATAAAGAAGCTCTGGCATGGAAAGCAGCAGAAGTTGCCACCGACCTTGTTGAATGAGCTTTCACGGTAGAAGGCAACAAGATATTACGTTGTGTATAAATAACGTCACACAGTTCTTCAACCATCTAGCTAATGTGACCTTAGCAACAGCAGATCCTAATCTAGGTCCAAAAAAGGCCAAAAATAACTAGTCAGATTTACGAAAGGGTTTAATCCTGTTTAAGTAAAAATGGATTTGTCTGTGGATATCTAGGGTATGTAGGCAATACTCTCCTCTGTTTGAATGATTGGGAAAGAAAACTGGCAATTAAATGGCTTGATTAATGGACATTTCAGAGATCACTTTAGGCAGAAATGACGGATTAGTTTTCAGAGACACTCTATCTCTATGAAAAATCAAGTATGGACTCTTAATACATAAAGCTTGAAGTTCAGAAATATGTCTGGCAGAAGAAATAGCAACCAAAAACAAGGTTTTCCATGACAAATACTTGAGGTCGCAAGAACAGGCTGGTTCGAAAGGTGACATTGTCAGAGCTTGTAGAACTAATGATAAATCCTATGGTTGAATATTTTCTCTAAAAGGTGGCTTCAGATGATTCACACCTTTTATGAAGGTCTTGCACAATTTATGAGACATAAGAGAGGAATCTTGGGTACCCTCATGAAAATTAGAAATTGCAGCCAAATGAACTCTAATGGTAGAGGCCGATAGACCCGATTGAAACAGGTCGGCCAGATAGTCTAGTATTATCGACTCTGGTGCTGAAAAGGGGTCTACTTGTTTATCTTTCAGCCAACAGGTAAATCTTTTCCACTTGCTCAGATAAGTAATTCTAGTGGAAGACTTATGAGAAGCAATGAGAATATCACGTACTGGTAAAGAAAGGTAATTCTGCCTGACAATCAAGAGAATTGAAGTAGCCAAGCCGTGAGCTTCAGGCTGTTCAAGTTGGGATGAATCAGGTTCTGTGGGTGTGAGATCACCTCCAGGGTTGGATGGAGAATCCATGGTCGATCTAGTAGGTGAGGCCAAAGGAAGGGGAACCAAATCTGTTGAGGCCAATATGGTGTTATGAGGATCACCTTGCTCTTCAACCGATGGGCTTTCTTCAGAAACTGGGGAATTAGGGGAAAGGGTGGAAATGCGTAAAGAAGACCCGAGGGCAAATCGTGGACTAGAGCGTCCCTGGGTGACTGTCCCGGAGGGGGAATCAGGGCGAAGTAGTTGCTGCATTTGTAGTTGGTCGGGGATGCAAAGAGGTCGCAGCAAGGACGGCCCCAGCGGTGGAAGATCTCTGCCGCTATCAAGGGATTCAGGGACCACTCGTGAGGTTGAAGAATGCACCTGCTAAGTCTGTCTGCTATCACGTTGGAACTCCCGGGAATGTGCGTTTCTAGAAGGAAACAGTTGTAGCCATCGCCCATTGCCATATCCTCATGTCCTCTCGACAAAGGGGGAAAGATTTGGTTCCACCTTGCTTGCTGATGTACCAGACCACTGCCATGTTGTCTGATTGAATCGCAATTGTCCCAGATGGCAGCAGGGGATGGAATGCTTGCAACGCCAGAAGCACCGCCCTCAGCTCTAGAACATTTATATGCAGATGGGCCTCCAGTTCGGACCAAGTTCTTTGGACTGTCTGTCCCTGACATATCCCCCCCCATCAGGGAGGCACCCGTGGTCACTGTGGCCTTGGGTTGCTGAGGGGAGAAGGGGTGAGACCATTGTGAGAGATTGTGTGTCATCCACCAATTTAAATCCTGTTTGCACACGTGGGTTACTCGAATCATGGCTGAAAGAGGATGCTGAAAAGGACACCATTGGGTGAGCAGTAGCCACTGTAAAAGCCTCATGTGAAACCTGGCCAGGGGAACAATGGTGATGGAGGCTGCCATGGAACCCAACAGCTGTAGAACAGAGTGAGGAGTGGATTTTTCACTTGATAGGATTGGAATTAGTTGTTGCTTTATCCTTAGAATTCTGTGCTCTGGAATAGCAGCTCTGCAGTTTTTTGTGTCCAAGATAACCCCTATGAATTCTGTCGACTGAGATGGGGTGAGATTGGATTTCTGCCAGTTTATGGTTTATGCCCAGCCTTTGAACAGCGAGGAGAGAGTATGCCAGGGCTTTTTCCAGTAGATGTCTGGTGGGGGAGGAAATGAGCCAGTCGTCTAGGTATGGAAACACCCAGAATCCTTGAAGTCGCAAGTGAGCTGTGACAACTGCCATGCACTTTGTGAACACTCTGGGGGCTGTAGAGAATCTGAAGGGCAGTACTCTGAACTGGTAGTGACTGGCTCCCGCACGGAAGCGCAAAAATCTTCTTGATGGCCTGTCCACCTTTATGTGGTAGTATGCATCTTGAAGATCTATAGAGCACATCCAATAGTCTTTTTCCAAAAGTGGGAGGATAGACTGTATTGTGACCATCCAGAATTTTTGTACTCTCACAAACTTGTTCAATACACTGAGATCCAAAACTGGTCTCCAGTCTCCAGTTTTCTTTGGCACCAAAAATAGTCTTGAGTAGAATCCGGATCCTATCTGGTCTGGAGGGACTATTTGGATGACTCTCTTTCTTAGCAGCTTTTCTATCTCTAGTGCTGCTTCTTCCCTTTGACTGGGTGAAACGTCGGGAAGATTTTTTGAAGGGATGGGACAAAGATCAAAGGGGATATGATAACCTCTGGTTATAATCCTTTGTACCCAGGAATTGGTGGTGATGGTTAACCAGGCAGAAGGGTACAAGGAGAAACATCCCCCAACCACCTCCAGAGGAAAGGAGTTGGACTGCTCTTCAGGAGAACTGGTAAGATTGACCAGGGAAAGAATCCCTGGAACCGTGGTTAAGCGGACCCCCTCTGCACCCAGAAAGGAGCATCTTCCCTGTGAGTTTCCCCCTCTGCCTCTGGGGGAGAACTCGACCTGCGTGTCACGGAAAGGACCCTGAGATTTCTTGAACCATATCTTCCCACTCTTTTGGTTGCAGGAGAAAGCACGTTGAGGGGAAGAATAACGGACACCTATGGCAGAAAGGGTCTTACCATCCTGTTAACATCTGGCCAGTGTGCTTTTAACTTTGGGCCCAAACGAGGAGGCCTCAATGGGGGCATTAAGAAAAGAAGACTTGAAGGGTTCCGCGAAGTTGCAGAAGCGCATCCAGGTGTGTCGTCTCAAGACCGCATCTGAACCCGCTGCTCCTTCTGATGCATGAGATATCAGTTGCACAGAGGAGTTAGATATAGATTCAATGGTGGCCAGCTGAGAGGCCACTGTCATGGACATCATCAGACACGGCACCAGCCAAGGATTTAGAGAGCTCAGAAACCAGATCCCTTTGAAGCCTGGTAAAATGTGCCATATAATTCAGGGACCTGATCGCAAAGGCTGCTGAAGCAAAGGTGCGCTTTTCCCTATCCTGTCCAGAGTCCGGGACTCTTTGTTAGGCGGATGGACAGTCTGGCTTTCTTCTTCTGCTAGATCCTTTTTTGTTGCAGCCGCCACCACCAAAGCATCCACGGGAAGACCTTTGGACCAATGGGGATCTGAAGCTGGAGGGGACAAGATCTTATCTGGCCTCCGGAGAATAGCTTTGACAGTATCAGGAGCCTTCCAAGCACACTGCACGATAAGCCGGACAAGTTCATTGGCAGGTGGAGTAACCCAGGAGGTAGGGGGCCGGGCACGAAAAGCCTGCAGGAACACAGATTCCTGAGAGGTTGGATTAGAGGACTGCCAGTCACCTCTCTGTTTCAAGATTTCGAGGATATCACCAAAAGATACCTCAGAGGGTGACCGAGGGGATCCTTCCCCCTCATCGAAATCTCTCTCTTCGGTGAGGGACTCCTCTGTGGAGTCCATGTGCTTCCTCTTACATGAACTTTTCCGGTGGACCTCCTCAGCGGGAGAAGCTGGAGAAGATAGCGGAAAAGGGGATTCCTGAGGGAAAATGTCCTGTGGCCCTTGCACCCAGTGCCCGCTAGATGCGACTTGTGAAACCAATGTACCAGAGGAGGGCAGAGGTATAGACAGTCCAGTATCGCCAGCAGCAGCGAAAGCCTTCTCCATCAGTTGGAAGGCTGGTCCACCCGAAGAGGAGTGTATGTCTAGGACAGGGGTTCACCCCTCTCCCAAGTGGCTCAGCCTGCCAACCCGGAGTCCATGGATGGCTGTGGAGCAGCAAACTATGCGTGTCACAGCTGCACTCCTGGGTCGTAGCAAAACTTTCCAGCCACGAAGGCAACTGCGGTTCCTTAGTGAGATACATAAAGGGAACCGCAGAAGGGGAAGACTGTGCTATATCCATAGACTTCAATGGCAATGAAGGAGGAGAATAAGAAGGGGGTCTTTGAAGATGGGTGATCACCTCCCAAGGAAGGATAGTTCCTGAGGGGTGGGATACCTCTGGCCAAGAGTACCTGGTCCACAAGACACAACGCATCATGTTCGGAAAGGCTTCTAATGGAAATCATGGAGACTGAGGGAGAAACAGGCCTGTCCACAGAAGAGCAGACTCGGTGCCCATCTCATCTGACCGCACTGAGGAAAACGGTGCCGAGAGAGACTGGACTACTGTTGTCTGCACTGAAGAGGTCATCGGTGCCTAGGTCATTCTTTGCACCGACACAGGGATCGGTGCCGAAGTGGTTGTCGGTGCCAAAGCTGGAACCGACAAAACTGGAGTCAACAATAAAGGTGTCGGTTCCGAGGAAGTTCTCAGAGCCGACGCAGTCAAGGTCTGCGCCGAGTGAACATTCAGTGCCAATACAGTGGTAATGGTCTGAACCGAAGAGCCCCTCGGTGCCGATATATAGAAGGCTGCATGAAAAGACAGATCTGAAATCACTAATGGAGCCGAAGGTCTAGGCACCAAAAGCACTGGGGCTGACAGAGAGCTCCGGAGCCGAAACATTAGCCTTTTTAGGTTTTGGTTGGTGGGAGTCCCCAGTCGGGGACGACGGCAAAGATTTAGCCTTAGTAGGAACATCCAAGGTTTTCTTATGGGCTCTAGGAGGGGTTGATGCCTCCGACCCAGAAACAGCCTCAGAAAAGGGAGATTTTAGAAGTCCCTTCAGTATCAGCTTGTTTTTCCTTTCCAACAAGGTTCTATTAGAAAAGTTCTCACAAATAGTACAGGGTGGGTCAACAGACAAATGGAAAGCTCCCAAACAATAAACATACAAAGAGTGTGCATCAGAAGTAGGCAGTTTGTGTCCACAATCAGAACACCACTTAAACCCTGGACTACCTTTCTTATCTGCCATGACAGCAAATTAATTAATAGAAAAGGTACCAACAATAGTACAAGAGAGTACCTGAAGGTATGAGAGAAAAAAGAAAAGGATTACCAACGATGGTAAAGAGAGAATACCTCGCGGTAAAAGTGGTAAAGAAAAAGCAGTAAAACCTGAAGAAATTATGAATGCTAGATGCAATAGGGTAAGAGACAATAAAATATGAACTTTTCTGACAGAAAAGTAATCTGTAAAGCAATTAAACAACAATTGACTACACTTAGCTCAAGAGAAGTAGCTTGACACGACTGAATGGCAATGCGGCAAACGAAATCTGAGGTAACAGGGAGATGGGGATTGTGGGTAAGAGTTTAGCTCGAGAGTTTGAAGCTGACACGAGCTTGGAAAATGGCCAGCTCGATTCCGAGCTCGGAACCGATACCCGTGCGTAAGGAATGAACGAGGATCAACAATATCAGATCATCTGTTACAAAAAAACTAGACAAAAGTACAATAAAATCAATTACTTAGATACAAAAATGTCAAAATATTCCTTTTTTCAATTGACTTGATCTAAACACAAGTGAGCTATGAATACCTGATATCCAATTTCAGCACATTCCATGCCTAGTGCTTCTGCAAACTTCTCCTTAAAGACATTCCCAAGATATTCCACTCTTTTAATAATGTCTTCCGTTGGATTCACAGTGCAGTTCTTTATGGAGAAAAGAAAACAGATATGTTAGTTTCCCGTGTTCTGTGGTGTTGGTAGTAGAAAATGTTTTGCTGTAGACCATGGCATGTATTACAAGTTTAACTTTTAACAAACTGCAGGGTTTGCACTTACTACAGAAGTGAACTCCACAAAGCATGGACTCCCTAACCATATGTGTGCTGCAAAATGAAGGTCAAGAAAATTGAGAAAAGTCACCCGCCTATAAATCACAAAAACTCATATTGGTTCATATTTCAAGAAACTGTCAAAGAATATGGAGATAATCAGCGGGAAGAGGGGGGATGGATATTAAAGCAAATATATAAAATATTCAATAAAGAATTGTATATTATAAGCCTGTCGTGCACTGCAGAGTGATGGAGTCTTAACTGAGGCATAAACAACATTGAATTGAGCAGTTAGCCCAGGAAAGCAGAAATGCACAGTCAACACCAGAATGTTCACCTTGCACTGGAGTGACTTTCAGCAAAGTTTTAAGAAGAGTATACATAATTATGGGATGCTAGAGCAGAAGGGAGAAAGTAGACATTATGTACATGTAAGTAAAAGCTTATGTACATGGTGCTTGTAAGCATCAGCATGATGTATGCTGAATGCTGATAGCCAAACTTTGAAGGACTACGGATAACTGATGTCTACACAAATTCCCATCACTCAATTCCCTGTACAGTCATAAAGATATGCGATTTCTGATAAGGCTGGTAATATCCCTGGGAAAGGAGGAATTTTATGGGGTGAACCAGGTGCTACTCCAGGTACGATGTGGGAAATAATGGGTCAACTGAAGGCCAAAATGTTCATGGCAATGGATTGAAAAAAAATGTGGTAGCGAATACGTTTTGGGGGACAGACACTGACTCTGTGTTTCTCAGACGCATTGCAAGTATTATGGTCAAAAGCCCAGGAAATAATTGTGAATTTTAAAGTTCATCTTTATAAAAGCTAAAAAGTGTGAAATAGAACTATTGCAATTTGATCATAAACAGTACATTTTGAAAGGCAAACAACTGAGATAAATGAACTGTTAATATGAACCAAACACAGAAAATGTTAAATACATTTTGGGAAAGCATGCAGCAGAATGAAAAGAAAAAGTCTGGAATGGGAGTTATTTAGTAAAGTCCTCCCACAGGACTAAAACACCGACCCAACATTAAGGATCACAGAGTTAAATGTAAAGAGTATAGTAGGTATTTTAGACAGGGCTTGGATGGAGTAAGTAGTTGGAAGCATCATACAGCTGTCTATTTTCATGGTTGCTGATTGAGTCTATTGTGGAAGCACACCTCCTCAAGTCCGACTTTTGCTCTTCTTGTCAACCACATATATTTGTAAGTGAGCTGGACTGCTGCTTGTATACCCTTGGAATGTCTGTCCTAGACAATATCTCTCACTCCAGGGAAGCTACATCTGTGGTGACTGACTGTGGGGGAGGGTGGTGAAAAAGGGCATCCTTTTTCTAGACTGGGTAAATGGAAATATTTGCAACATTAAGTAACCTGTCCCATGGAATCTAGTAGCTGACAACATTGTACATCTTGGTAGAATGAAAGACTCACGTGAAATCAAACAGTACCAAGTGAAAAGCAGCTGTCATAAGCCCCAGTGCCTTCAATATTAAGGCTGCTGCTGATGACATGTGGTGCATGCATAATCTTACTATTAAATGAATGCATGTTATTCTGTTTGGAGGAAAAGTCAAGCCAGCTTCTGCATTGTGTCCCGATGACCTATAAACTTTGTGCTTGCAATAACTAAATGGGACCTTTCAGTATCCACTGATCTTCTCAAGGGCAGAAAGAGACAAATTAAGAAATCTCTTGCAAAATTCAGTAACTCTTTTGTGATGATTACCAGGCACAAGACACCCGGATATGGAACACTGATCCTGCACATTCTCAGGTGAGCTAAAACTGCTGCCCTGCATAAAAACCTTGGGGGCAGTAGTGAAATCAAATGGCATGCAGTTAGCCTAGTACTAATCTATGATCTATGACAATGAACTTGTAATGACTATATTCCACCTGGAAGCACTGGAACTCCCTGGATGTCTTGGTTATTTTTATATGTAGGTAAGCACACTGGATGCCCAAAACACATATCCGATTCTCCTTCCTTATGACAAGGGAGAACTGATGGCACAATGACCATCCAAAAATTGCTTTTCCTCACAAAGGCTAGCGTAGATCAATGTGTGTGATGCACCTTTAAGAAGCTTTCCAGTCAGCATTCACATGCAAGCAAGAGTGCCATTTTGTAGAGAGCAGTCAAGGTGTAATCATACATGTGTGCAGTTAGTTCATTCATTTAATTTTAATGTTCATATCCACCCTGATGTGTTTGTAATTAATAAAGTACTTAAACACCCAAGCCGCACCAATTTACTCAGATATACAAGATGAGGGACATGGTATCAGAATGGGATCCAGAGTCAAAACCTTGAGGTGCACAGTTAAATTTGGGGGAATATACAAGAGTGGATCATCCCAACTGCTCAAACGACTTGCAAACAGGTTATAAATGAATTCCAAGTACTCAGACTTGCTTAAATGATTTTTTACTCAACACATATAAAATTAAGCACTCAAAACGAATTTCTAATTAAACAAAATGCCTGAAACTGCGACATATTGATAATAAATATTTGAAATAATGACGAAAATGTTTGAAACAATATCCAAATCACATAAAATGCATAAAAAAAAGGAAAACTGTATTTTTTCTATGTGCTACTTTTTCGCATTAACTAAAGCTATTTGAAGTATTCAAAGTGTGTAAAGTGTTGCCAGTTGTGTGCAGTATTACGGTACAGTTATTTCACACAGTACAGCCATTTCAAAGAATATTTTGCAAAGTACAGTATTTCAAATAGTTTATTGTGCATTTGAATGTTGTTATAAGTAGCTGGTGTATGTGCATGTTCACACACAATTACAAGGGCCATATTTGCCTTCTGTTTAAACAATTTGTTGGCCTGGAAGAAGGATTTTGCAGTCCAAGTCCTCTTGTGTTTGATAAAACTACTGCAGAAAATTGGTGTGTGTTTGAGCAAGAGTATATTTTCATACAGGCTGCTTTTTCTGACAAAGACGCACATACACAGGCATTTATTCTGCTTAGTTTAGCTGGGTCAGAAGCCATTGAAAGAGAGAGTTTATTTGTGTATGCACCTGCTGTGTATGCAGGAGAGGGTAACCACCATATAGTGATACCAGCTGAAAAGTGGGAAGACCCTGAGTGTTTAAAATGTAAATTTAGAGAAATGTGTAACCCCCAAATGAATATTACAAAGGAAAGACACTTATTTTACACAAGAGATCAAAAGTCTGGAGCAGCTTTTGCAGCATATATAACCAACTTGAGAAATAAGGCTAAAATGTGCAGCATATATAACCAACTTGAGAAATAAGGCTAAAATGTGCAGATCTGGTGATTTGAGAGATGAGCTGATAAGAAAGGCTTGTATGTGAAATTAATGATGATGCAGTGAGAAAGATTTTGCTTTGAGACAGTGATTTAACTTTGAATAAGACCATAGAGATTTGCCAGACATATGAGCTCACAGAAAAGCACACACATATGCTTACAAATGAGAAAAGCATGTTTCCAGTGCCTTCAATGCTAATGTAGATATTATGCAGCACATGGTTAAAACATACAAGCCTAAGGGTGGGTCAGCTTCAGTAAAACCCAGAGCCTTTCTCGCAAAATCCAGAGCATGCTCAGTGAAGCACAATGGTGAGTCCGCTAAATCAAAGAATGTGGCCCCACCTAGCCTCACAGTCAGCTGTCACAACTGTGGTGGTAATCATGAATCTAAAAGAGAAAAGTGCTTAGCTTTTGGTCAAAGGTGCCACAAATGTAAAAAGTGGAATAATTTCAAAAGGTTTTGTAAATCAAAAGAAGTTCATTCTTTTATTAAAAAATACTCAAAAAGGCAAATCAATCAATTAGAAAGTTGTGATCCTACTTTTTATGCTGATGGTGTGTCTGTGCTTGGTGAAGCAGTCAATGCAGTAGATTTGTGAGCAAAGAATGAAGTATTTTGTACTGTTTGGATTAACGGGAGACCCGTGTAGCTCAAAAGTAGATACTGGTTCAAAGTGCAATGTTACGCCAGCAGAAACATTTGCTACAGTAAAAGCTGGTGAGAGGCTCGAGTTGGCAAAGTGTTCCAAACTTTTTGCTTATGGTGGTGAAATTCAAACTGAATGCTCAGTAGTGCTTTCATGTTACTCTGCTGTGACCAGCTATGACTTGCAGTTTTACATAGTCAAGAGACACGTACAGTCATTATTAGGTCTTGGAGACACAGTATGAAAATGGGACTGCTTTCATTTAATAAGGAAGTCCACCATGTAAGCTTGAAGAATAACTGCTCAAATTTTACCCAAATTATTATTTCTGACTATGCTGATCTTTTCAAAGAGAAACTAGGCAAACTCCCAGTTGTGTACTCCATGAAGCCAGACCCTGAAGTAAGCACAGTCATCAGACCAGCATGGAAAGTTCCAGTAGCTATGCAGAACAGAGTCAAGGCTGAGCCAGACAGAATGGTACAGCAAGGACTAATTTGTCCAGTTGAAGAACCAACTGAACGGGTATCCTCCATGGTGGTAGCTCATAAGGAAAGCTCAGATGATATTAGAATATGTATTGACCCAAGAGATCTGAACAAAGCACTAAAACGACCTCATCATCCAATGTGCACAAAGAAGTTGCTGCTCTTGTGCCAAATGGCAATGTTTTTTTTCTGTCTTAGATGCAAAAAGTTTGTTTTAGGAAATTTCGCTTGACCAAAAAATCTTCATTGCTAACCACATTCAGTACACCATTCAGAAGGTACAGACTTGAGACTACCATTTGGAATAAATTCTGCTAGTGAAGATTTTCAGCGTGCACTGGAGCAAATTTTTCCAAGTTATCCATGTGCTATTTATAGTAGATAACATTCTTGTAGGAAACAATGGTGAAGTTGAACATGACAGAAACCTCAAAACTGTTTTTAGACAGAGCTTGTGAAGTCCATCTTAAGCTGAATCCTCAGAAATGTAAATTCAGGTCATAAGAAGTTACTTATGTTGGTCATTTGTTTACCAGTTTAGGCTTATGACCAAATCCTTCCAAGCAAACAGCAATTCTTGAGATGCCAGCTCCAGACAATGTTCAAACCCTACAACATTCTCTTGGCATGTTCATCTATCTAGGCAAATTCATTCCAGATTTGAGTTAACTTTCAGCACTGCTCAGAGAGCTGAAACATAAAGATATATATTGGTCTTGGTCAGACCACCAACAAAGAACATTTGATGTCCTGAAAAAAAGAATTGCCAGTCCACCTACTTTAAGATACTATAATGTTCACAAACCAGTAACCCTTTCCTGTGACGCTTCTACGTTTGGTCTTGGTGCAATCATAGGTTCATAGGTTGGTACTAGGCTATTGGCCATAGGGCCTATACAAGCCTAGCCATAACAATTCCCTGGCTATTTCTTCCCACAATATTTACTTCCCTGGACCCCTGTCTAGCAGGATGACTGACGTGATCCCCAGGGTAAATTTCCCATCTCCCGTCCAATCGTTAAGGTTCCTTTTGAAGAGGGTCAAAGAGGTGCTCTCTGCTTGACATGTATGGGCAGTCTATTCCAAAGTCTGGGGAGTCTCTGAGTGAGAAACCTATCCCTCCAGCATGTTTTGTTCATTGTGATGACAAGGTTTAGATCCCTGTAGTGTGTGGCTCTGAGGGATTGGGATTGGGATTTCTTTAAGTGTACCATGTTCAACAGCTCTGGGCTTGACATGGCCTTGCATGTTAAGCAGAGAGCACCGCTGAGTAGACGACATGCGACAGAGTATAGCTGGAGTTTTTTTTTTTTTAGACAGTCAGCATAGGGCATCTGCTTTAGGCCTGTAATTCTTTTAGTGAGGTATTTCTGTGGTCTTTCCCAGTTGTTGCAGATGTCATGAGAGGTACATACCAAACGGGGCGTTGTATTCTATAATGGGTCTAATGAGGGATGAGTACAGTGGGACAATGACCTCTTTTTTCTGGATGAAGTGGTGAGGTGTAGCACATAGAAGGATTTCCTGACTGTTGTGGCGATGTGTTTATTGAAGGTGAGACCACTGTCCACCTGTGTCCCTAAGTCTCTTATCACACTTTCGGTGTTTAGTGTACTGCCACCTATGTGGTAATTCACCGGTACTTGTTTTTTCCCAAAGGGGATAACTATACATTTCTTGGCATTGAGCTTGAGCCCATGGCTTTGAAACCAAGCATCTGTTTCTGTAAGGCCCTTTTGTAGAATATCCACATCATTTGGGGATTCAATAATGGCACCCAGTAACTTTGTTAGCCAGTGTCCCTTAGTGTTGGTCTGTACTTCAAAGAAGTAGATGCCAAACAAGAGCGGTCCCAGCACTGAACCCTGAGGTACTCCACTTGTCACTTGTCTGGAGCTGGATTTGTAGTTGGCTACTTTTACAGAGTGGATTCTGTCAGCAAGCCAATTTGGCAACCCATCACGTGATGTAGGGATTAATGCCCAGCTTAGTAAGTTTATCTATGATTCCAGAGTGGGGGATGGTGTCGAAGGCCCTGGCAAGGTCCAGATAGGCTGTGTGGACCATCTTATCCTTGTCGACAGCTCTGGAGACTGATTCAAAGAAGTCAGTTAGGTTCAGGAGACAAGATCAGCCCTTCATGAACCCAAACTGGGTGGGGTCCAGTGTTTGAAGGTTGCCAATGTCTTTGTTTATAAGTTCCATGATAATACATTCCATGTCCTTGCAGATCAGGCTCGTCAGACTGATGGGGCAGTGGATCCCCCCTTGTGGAGTGGGATAACTGTAGCTGTGCGCCACTCAGTGGGCAAAAAGCCTGAGGTGAGGCTATGATTAAACATGACACTTAGGTGAGGTGCCAGTTCGTTTTGTAGTTCATATAGTACACAGCCCAGGATGTTGTCTGGTCTCATGGATGCTGTATTCTTAGCTTTAGAGAGTGTGTTTTTTACCTGTGTGGCCGCTATTGCCGGAATTCGGCAATCTTTTGGTATTGAGATTTAGGGGGTGAAGTTGTCACTCAATTGATCTGCCAGGATATTGGCAATATTCTTGAGATCAGTATACTTAATTTCATTCTGTTGTAGCTCAGAGCAGATCTGAGCATTGCCATTTAGATTCTTGACATAGTTATAGAATGCCTTGTGGTTGTCTTTGGAATCTTTGGCAATTTTATTTTCATAACTAGTTTTGAAGGATTTTATGAGGGATCTCCACTTCTTACTGAGGCTGGAAAGGGAGTTTTTTGCATCCTGGGATTTTCCTCTTTTCTGCAACAGTTTCTTCCTTTTGTTGTAAAGTTTGTTTATGGCAGGAGACAATCATTCTTCAAGATGGCAGACCAGTAGCCTATGTGTCGAGAACTCTAACCCAAACCAAGCTGCAGTGTGCTCAGATACAGAAGGAACTCTTGGCAATTGTGCTTGCACATTCAAAGTTTCATGATTATATTTATGGCCGACCTATTCAAATCGAGACTGACCACCAACCCCTAATCACCATTTTGAGAACAACAGTGCACACAGCTCCTGCTAGATTGCAATGCATGATGCTCATATTACAAAGTACCATTTCAGTCTTGTTTACACAAAAGGCAACCTTCTGATGCTTTATCCAAATCACCTGGAAAAATCACTGAACAGCATGAAAATGAGAAACCTGATTTTGAAGTCATGGAAGTGAGAAATTTTTCTTCCACACAGCTTGATGAGTTTAGGACTCGCACAACTTCAGATCCAATTCTCCAGAAGCTTAACCACTTCCTCAGTCAAGGATGGCCTTCTAAGCAATCTTGTTTACCAGTAGAAGTGAGCAGTATTTTCCTTACAGAGATGAGACTTTAAAAAAACAAATACCACGGCTGGACTGCAGAGAAACATTTTAAGATACTTCCTGTTTACATACAGGACTTCTTCAGAAAGCTCACACAGTTAAAAATTTTCAAAGTGTAGTATTTATACAATGTTTATAAATTTTTATTGACGCTTATCTTCTTAAAGGAATATATGTACATACATAATGACAAATTTATATGTATATATATATATATATATATATATATATATATATATATATATATCTGTATATATATATATATATATATATTTATATGTATATATATATATATATACTTATATATATATATATATATGTGTGTGTGTGTATGTGTATATATATATATATATACACACATACATATATATTCTATCTAAATAGGGGAAAAATATATATATAGAACATAACCAACATTCAAATGCCTATGATTTAATGTTTCCAATATTCTAAGAGTGTGAAATGCACAAAAAATTAATTAAATATTTAGATAAATTTATGTGCAAATATATGTGTAGATCTGTATGTGTTATACATATCGAAAAATGTACTAAATCTGTTAAAATTTGTTAAAATTTATATATGTGTTGTATATGAACATACAACATGTGTTTTGTGTTATATATACACATATACACACACACCCACACACACACTCACACACACACACACACACCCACACATGCGCACACACACACAAACACACACACACGAAACACACACACCCACACAAGCGCAACCTCCACCTCACTTTATACACAATATATGAAAATATGTGAATATATCATGTATTTTATAAATGTGAGATGTAAATTATTAAATAATAAATTGTGAATAATATAAAATAATTATGATGTGCAATAAAAATATATACTGATTGTGCCTTTGAATGTTTGTATGTGCACAGTCTAAACTTGCATTTCAATGAAACTTATGGAATGCTTAAAAATTCTGTAGTGACAATTCATCAAATATTTAACATTCAATGTTTGATAACACATTAAAATAAAAAATTTATATTTATATGTTAAATTGAATAAAAATACATAAATTTGATAAATTTAATAAATATAATATTGGTATTGATATTAATATCCATAATTTAATGAATTAATAATTCAATGATTCCATAAATTTTATATTTTATAAAATGTTATAAAATATTTATGTGAAAAACTATTTATATAAAAAATTATTAATTATTATATAAAAATTATATAAAAAATTATGTTTTATTATTATTAAAAAGCTCTTTATATGTTATGACCTATCTTTCTAAACTTCTCAACCTCAACAGACACATTATTGAACATTTATCATTTAAACCTGGGTTCATAAAGGCATTCAATCTAAGTTGCCAAATCAGTTCCATTTTCTCCAATAATAGGGCAGATGGCCCTCCTCTATCATCTTGTTGGATTTGCTGAATTATCTTGAATTTGAATTTATGTTGTGGATGCATTATAATATGCATTGCCAAAGCATTGTCCTCCCTTTTGTGTGTTATGCTTCTTAGGTGTTCAGATATTCTGTCCCTTAATCTTCTATCTGTTTTACCTATATAAAAGGAGGGACATGCTTGGCACTTTGCAACATAAACTACTCCTCTGGTATTACAATTGAAACTGTCCTTTAATAGGAATTGATGACTATGTTGATACCTTCATCTATTATATAACAATAGGGACAGCAACCACATTGTTTCATACCTATATTTCTATTAATACATTTTCTTTTTCTTTGAAAAATTTCCTTATAACTAATACCCTTTCTCCAAATCACCTTTGGTGTAAAATTGAAAATGGTACTTAGATCCATTTCATCATGTAATAAGGACCAATTTTTGAAAATGATTTCTTTTATATCCAGATAGTTGGATGAAAAACTCATAATACATGCTGAGTTGAATTCAGTTTGAAAGGCAACCTGGTCAACATCCAACTCACTTATATTCACTTCTTTATTGAAGGAATCTACCTTAGTATTAAGTATTGGTTCATAAATACCATTCTTTCTTTTTAATGTTACTTCTTGAATTAGATCATCTATCAATTGGATAGGATAAGCTCTATTAAGAAACATTTCCTTTAAGACCATGCATTCTTTTTGAAAATTTTCATCAATAGATATAATTCTTGCAGCCCTTACTAACTGACCTTTTAAATGGGTGGGCACTAGAAAAATGTAAAAATTTATTTGAATATGTTGGCTTCCTATATAATACCGCTTCATAACACCTATCAACATTATTTTTTGATACCTCAACATCCAGAAAGACCATAACATTATCACTGGATGAATGGGATAATTCTAAAAATTCAGTTGTATTATTCATCATATGAATCAATTCTGTTGCTTCACTTTCTATAATCATAAAAAATAAACCTACCATAAAATTTAACAATATCTTTGAACAATCTATTTATAAAAATATATGTGGTCTCCCAATGTGTCAACACCATGTTGGCATAACTAGAGCCACATGGTGAACCCATTGCCACTCCTTCTCTCTGTTTATAGTATTGTTTGTTGAATAATATGAAGTTATAAGACAAAATTATATCCAACAACTCCTGAACCAGGGTTGTCTCTGCCTGGGGTGCATTCAGTTTACCCATTCTAGAGATTACCCATTCAATACCTGTTTGTTGGGGGATACAAGTATAAGTCTTTTATGTCCATTGTTATAAAATTATACTGTTGTGAATAAGAAAAATGTTTTTAAACTGGCTAAAAAGGCCCAAGAATCCTTTAAAATCCATGATTCTTGAGATGAGATTTTGTCTGACAATGGTATCATCATGAAAAGGCCCAAAAGTGATTGTTCCAAAATCCTTGCAATAAGAGTACATTAACATCTTGCACTGTGGCCACCCAGGAACTGATTCTACCAAAAGAAGAGTGAGAGGACTAGTATACTGGCCTTCTTTGTCAAAAGATATTGAGAAAGTACTCTCATCTTGTTCTATTTGTAATAGTACTAAACTGCATCAACAAAAAGAACCACTCCATTTACGCCAGACTCCTGAACTACCTTGATCGATAATAGATACAGACATCCTTGAGGGGAATGGTCAACATTACTTGGTATTAGTAGACTCTTGTATTAGTACTCCTAACTCAAACTGGTTCAAGATTGACCTACTTCCTAACCTAACTTCCAATACGGTCATCACTAAGTTGAAGAGGCATTTTTCTGTCCATGGTAGTCTGCACAGAGTCTTTTCTGACAATTGTGCACAGTGTACAAGTCAGCAGTTCCAAAGATTTCCTGAAACATGGGACCTTGTTCATATTACAAGTAGTCCTGAATACCCACAGTTCAAATGGCTTGGAAGAACATTCAGTTCAAAGTGCAAAACAGCTGTTAGAGAAATCAAAATGAGACCATACCAATGTTTTTCTAAATCTCCTGAATCTCAGAAACATTGCTCATGATAATCATCTTGGTTCACCTGCCCACAGACTTTTATTGAGACAAACCAGAACCACACTACCAATCAATAGCAATTTGTTGGTTCCATGTGCTAAGAACAACAAAGCAGTGAAAGATCAACTCCTGAATACGCTTTTGCCCCAGAAGTCCTATTATGAGAAGACCAGCAAACCACTCAATCCACTAAAAGAAGGGGAGATAGTGAGGATGCAGACAGCAAAATGTTTTCATCGGATTGGATTTGTGAAAAGTTTGTGTCAAGAGTGTGGAATTGCAAGGAATAGAATTTAGGAGGAATTGGAAGCATTTATTACCTGTGTCCAAGCAGTTACAGCATCCTACCTGTAATAAAGACTCTAGTTCTTAGAGTGACATCCAATATTCCAGTTCCAGAGAACATTCCTGCAGATATCCCTGTTCCTGACAACATCTTAGAGAGTCCTAAAGCAGACCATTCACCTGTGACTGTCCCTGTTGCTAAACCCAGTCCTAACTATTACATTAAAAGATCAGGTCACATTTCCAAACCTAATTCTGGATGCACGGCAACCTGGACACCAATGTTGTTTTGTTCATTATTGTCTGTAAAATTTGCAAACCTATTCAAATGTCAATATCATTGCAAGACAGCTCAGTAAAGAGGGAGAGTGTAGATCAGTGTGTGTGATATACCTTTAAGAAGCTTTCTATTCAGCAAGCATGTGCATACAAGTACCGAGCACGTGCAAGCAAGAGTGTCATTTTGTAGTGAGCAGTCTAGGTGTACGCATGCATGTGTGTACTAGTCAGTCAGTTAGTTAATTTAAGTTTAATGTTCCTGCTACCCATCCTGATGTGCATGTAATAAACTACTTAAACAAACACCCAAGCCTCATCATCTTATTCAGATATACAAGACGAGCGACAGTTAGGACACAGACCGAGAAACAACCTGAAATCCATCATCTTTTTGGGGAGTAAAAAAATCTGGACCCGCTTTCTGGTCTGGTTAGGCCTCTTGGATGGCAACTTTTGTGAGGAGGTTTGTGACATCTATTTGACAACCTCTTGCTGGCAAGGTGGAACATCTGAAAGAGGGAAGGACGTTGGTTGGGCAGCAATTGAGAAGGGGATTGTACAGCCTCTGTAAATTATTTTCCTGACCCATCTGTCCTATGTAATGGACAGTCACACTGTTGAATTGAGGGACATCTTATCACTGTTTCCAGAGGTGGACAGTTTGACAACTGTTCAAGGACGTTGTGGATGACTCCTGGGTATGGGATAAGGGTTATGGAACTCTTGGACTGGCAGTCTACTACTGCCTGTAGGGTGGCATACATTGAAGAAAACCATAAGCTGTTAGCAACCTCCTGGTTCTTAGCAAAGGACTGTTGTGGGGTGCAGAACTTATCCTCAGCTGCAGCACATCTTTTCTTTTCTACTTGCTTTTTTTCTTTAATAACCCCCACCTGAAGCAGGATTTTAACCTCAGTGAGTGTCTTCCTTCCTTTCTTTTTCTACCCCCCCCAACAGGACCATGCCTGATGGCTCCTGTATCTGCATCAAATCACCCTGTTTGTTCTACAGTCATGGTAGGTGGGAATTCCCACGCAAGACAACAAACTCTATGGTCCATTCAACTCCTGCTTGGGAATCCCCTATGAGCACATTTACTCCTGCCTAGAACCATGTGGTACAGAGTGGGCTAACTTTCTGATCCTGTGGTGCAGACTACTCTTCTCTTAGTGGAGTTTCCCCGTCCCTGTAGCAGGTCTTTCAAGCTCTGTTACAGTTGCACTCCAAGGAGAAACATGTCTACTCAACATCAGCTCCTCTTGGCTCACTGATTTGCACAAAGCAGTGAGAGATCTGCACATGGGGTAGACACCCAGCGCTCCTGCTACTTGTCACCAATGTGGCAAGCCAGAGTCACCTCCCTCCCCCTAGAATGGGCAAGCTGGCAATGGTTGCTCACTCCAATCCTCCCCTACCATCTGCTGCAGGTGTCCGAGTTGCTATTCAAACTCAGGCCATCTGTGATGTAATCACAAAGGGCATTATCCCACTGCCCATTCCTTCTTGCATTTCAGCAATTTCTCCCTTCACCTATAGTCCATAAAAGGGAGGACCCATCAAAGAGAGCACTGGCCAAGGATGCAAGAAAGCTTTCCTCAAATCTGCACACACTGACCCAACTTTCCACAAAGTAATGCCCTTCTCAGCTGCTTTCACTTCTCAGTCTGTTGCATTATGGTTCAACCTCATACTGAATGATATAATGTTTGCCACTGTTGCCATCTGCAGATACCTGGGATCTGAAGAGCAACTCTTTTTCCAAGGGTGCATTTAGGGGCTGCTTGGTCACAACTTCCGACTGGGACTGAGTCCACACATAGAAACACCTCCTTAAAACTGCACCAATATAGCATCCTTGTATGTTGCATCTACACCATCATCTCATTTGGCAGAATTCTTCCCCAAATGTAAAGAGTTAGTATTTCAGCGAGCATGAAAACTTTCTGGTTCCTATCTTATACTCCCCAATAACGCTACAGAAATTGTTTGAGGACATGCTCCTGGTACTTCAAAATGTAGGTATGATGTCCCAAATTCACAGATTGCTGAATCATATACCTTTTCCCCCAGATCTATCCAGTAACTTACTTTCCTTGTCAACAGGCTAAAAGTTATGGCAGCAGCCAGTATGACTTACATTGCAGATTCCAGCTATACCAAATTGAGGTATGCAATAGGGTTCTTGTACAGAAACATGTGAGGGTTCTGCATCCTATAAAAAAGGTCTCTTGAGGGTGGGGGTTGTGAGTCTTACTCCAAGGAATCAGCATTCAAGACATCTAGGAGAATGCCTATAATGGAAGGACAGCAACTGGTTTAGAAGGGCCCAGTTCTAGGAGTTCCACTGCTGTTTTATGGGAGGCTGAAGCCTCAAAGGTTTGCAACTGAAAAAGTTCCCCTAAACAGGTAGAGGAGATCCCCAAATACCATAGTGAGTCAGAGGCCAAGGTGTCTTCACTGTCTATGTCATACAACAAAGAAGAAGACATCTAGGGCTTGTAGTCCAGAACCTTTTCCTCAGAGCTCAAGTAGTCGGCGGTCTCTCATAGGAGAGACCTCCCTTTTTCTTTCAGTAGTAAAGACTCCACAGAAATCTTAATTTGCCTTTACTTATATACCATCAGACCAGTTATTGAATATAATGCACATTTTGGCATGTGTTTCCATACCACTCAACTTGAGAAACCTCAAAAAAGTTCATAACCAAAAAGATCAGCTGCTTCAAATATCTTGATCATCAGGACAGACTGGCAGCACTCCCTCTGTACTCAGTCTCTTACAGACTCTTATGGAGATTTGTGTCCAGCCTTTTGGGCCACGAAAGAGCCAAACTCCTATTCCTTCAAAGAATAAATCTAACTGTGATAATCACTTAGAGCCAAGACTCACACTTCAGGGTGGCTAGCCCTGCTGCAGCTGCTCTTCCATATGACACTCATGTACACACACACCTGTGGCAAATTAAGAGTGTCCAATCCACCTACCATATATGCTTTGGAATAGGACAGGAAACCACAGTACCCAGAGTAAAAACATACGAACACAGGGAGGACCATGCAGACTCTGCACAGAAGGGACCCCAGTTGAAAATTAAACCAGAGAACAATGTTACCTCAGATAGCCAGTTGAAGGAACTAAACCTTCATAGGATCATTGGAGGTCACTAGGCTAATGGCCCTAGGACCCTTACAAGCCTAGCCAAGAGATTATCCCTAAAAAAGAAACCTCATCAGCTGATAAATAAGATATGCTGGTGTGATAGATTCATATCCCAATATAGCCCACATCTCTAGAACAAAATAATAGTTGTGTAAAATCTTACCATAACCATAGATGTCAGTCTCTTCCATACTGCAGTATTCTTACTGTGGGATCCTCCACCTCAGCCGACCCAAACGTTGGCTCCTATACAAAAGCTTTCAACTTGGTTGCTGTTAGTGTATGGGACGTCACACATAGGGCCATAAAGCAGGGACCTTAAATGTGACATCTGCATGCACAGACCTCAGAACTTGCTGCCCAGTCGGACAGTAGCCCAGGATAAGCCAAAATATGTCCTCCAGACTGGTGGAATGCCACATACTGTCCAGAATTGACCCTAGTGCAGGTAGGGGCTCTGTGAAGACCCACAGATCTGTAGATATGAAACTAGAGGATCAGGAGGGAGGGAGGGAGGGAAGGAATACTGCAACATGGAAAAGAAGGACATCTATGGCTATGGTAAGATTTTACACAAGAAACTAGTAATCAAATAAAGGAGACACTATAGTTCCAAAACCAAAGAAACACAATTCGAACAGTGTACAGGGCTCCAATAAAGGCTGTCCCTCCTTGAGGATAAACTGTGCAGAATAAACTCACAGGTTCACCACCGTAGATCCAAAATTAATAGTTTAATGATACAGTCCAAAAAGCAACAATTACAAAAGATAGATCACAAAAACATTAAAAAGACAAAGAACGATTAAGCGCTTTCATCTCCTTACAGGAGACTTCATCAGAATCTAAGTTAATATTGATTCACAAAGCTCCTAATATCCAATTAAAAATGTATGTATAAATATGAAATACTTAAAATATAAATACATGAACATCTAAAAAAATATATATATATTTATATATATATATATATATATATATATATATATATATATATATATATATATATATTTAAAAATGTGGGCAGTAAATGTGTGTATTAGAAGGCCTTCCATAGGAACTTTGTGAATCAATATAGTATTAACTGTTGCCATGGTTTCCATGACGAGTCTGATTCTGTCAAGTCAGAACCAATAGGAAGCAGTGAAACTACTTATAACTCTCTTGTAGTTAATTAATTTAGATTCTGATGAAGTCTCCTGTAAGGAGATGAAAGCGTCAGGAAATAGCCTGTTTGGAGACTGCCTTGCCCAAGCCTCTAGGATGGAAGGAAACAAAAATTTGATTTGATTTTCTGATGGACTTGGTTTTGTCCAGATATAATCTTAATTGTCTGTGAACATCCAGGGAGTGTAGTATTCACTCACTGTCATTCTGGGGAGGGGAGAAGAAGGTAGGTACGTGAATGGACTGATGTAGAGACAGCTCATTGACCACTTTGGGCATGAAGGAGGGGTTGGTGCGCATGGGTCACCTTGTCCTTATGGAAGATAATGTAAGGAGGGCATGCCATGAGTGCCTGTAACTCTGATACCCTTCTTGTTGAAGTGAGAGCTACCAGCAAAACTGTTTTCTATATGCACATCTACAGGGATGCAGAAGTGGCTGGTTCAAATGGAGCCAGCATAAGTTTCTCCAGGATATAATTTAAGTCCCAGGGTGGTGGGGTAGGCTTTCTAGGTCTAAAACCCCTTTTAAGAACACTAACATCCAACCTGGAGAGTAAAGGAGGTTCCAAGGGTAGACAGGCAGATACAGCAGAGAGGTGCACTTTCAATGAAGAGTATGAAAGATCTGCTTTAATCAGCTTACACACACAAGCCAAGACTAAAGGGACATCCGCTAGAAGGGGTCCTTATGTCTTTGGAGACACCATTTGGAGAATTTCTCCCACTTAGAGATGTAGGATCTCCTTGTATTAGGTTTCCTGGCCTCCTGCAGGATAGAAAGCATGTCCTCCGTGTAGTGGTTGCTGAAGGGTACTAGAAGTTTATCACCCAGAGAGTTAGGCTCAGCATCTCTAGGTGTGGATGGATGAGACTTCCTTCTGTTGTGTGAGTAGGTCCACCTTGTGAGGTAACTTGTGGTGATTGCCCTTGGCGAGGGATTGTAGAAGGGGGAACCACTGCTGCCTTGGACAGTAGGGAGTCACCAGCAAGATTTTTGGCATGTCTTTCCTGATCTTCAGGAGGATTTTCTGAATGACAGGGAAGGGGGGAAAGGCATACAGAAACAGTTCCTTCCATGAGATGGTGAAGGCGTCCACTCTCCAAGCTCAGTGAGAGTGGTGTTTGGTACAGAATTTTCTCAGCTGTCTGTTCTGGGGACAGGCAAATAGATCTATATGTGGTGTACCCCCATCAGTGGACAATGTGTAGGAAAACCTCCCTGTGTAACATCCACTCGTGATGTAGAGAGAATGATCTGCTTAGAGCATCTGCCTGATGGCTGTCCTGGGAAGTGATGCATGCTGCCTGTAGAGACAAGTTGTTCTGTGCGGCTAATTCCAAATTTGCACTGCCAGCCTGCTTAGAAGGTAGGAGTTGCCCCCCCCCCCTCTCGTTTGTTGATGTACCATATGACAGTGGTGTTGTCTGTGAAGATTACCAGAGAGTCTGGCTGAAGGATAGGAAGAAAGGCCTTCAGGGCTAAATGAACCACCGTCATTTCCCTGACATTGATGTTTCCTCAGGAGGGATGCCTGCCAAGGTGCTTGCACCTTGAGTCCCTTCATGGTAGTCCCCCATCCCAGATTCGAGGCATCTGTGTGCATATGTTGAGCTGGTGTGGGGGGGTTGGAGGGGTAGTCCTCGATTCCTTTGAATCTGTTGTATCCACCACCTTAGTTCTGTTTGTAGACAAGGTAGGAAGGGTATTTGGAACTCTACAGGATGTCTGTTGTGGGGCCACACATTCTTTAAATACCACTTCATCTTCCTCATCTACATCCTGGCTTGGGGAAACAGGGGGATGGTGGCTGCCATAACACCTAGTAAAAGACAAACTGTCTTGCTGACAGCTGGTCTATCTGGAGGTGGTCCTGGAAATGGTTGGTCAGGGAGATTACTTTGTCTTGGGTAAAAATGCTTTCATTAGATCTGCTTGAATCCTGTAACGCAGGAAGACCTTGTCTTGTTCTGGAGATAGGGATGACTTGGGTAGGTTCAGTGTGAGATGACTTTTGAGGGTCTGTTCTTTTTCTGCAATAATTAGAATATCATCTAGGTTGGGATAAAGCTGTATGGCCTTGGTCCTGAAGAAGGCTATGGCAGGAGCTAAGCATTTGATGAAAATGAAAACCCTTGGTGCAGTGGACAAGCCAAAGGGCAAGGCAGAAAATTGAAAATGAGAGCAAGGCCCAGCAAAGCACAAGTATTTCTTGTGTTTTGGGTGTATGAGGATGTAGAGGTAAGCCTCCTTCAGGTCCAAAGCGACCATGAATACTTGTGCTGGCAATAGTGGCAGCAGGGTCTGTAGGGACAGCATTCTTAAAGAGGGGCTTTTAGAAAAAGGTTTAGAATGGATAAGTCCAGGATTGGTGTCCATGGTCCATCCTTTTTGGGACTAAGAAAAGTCTGGAGTAAAAACCCTTTCCTTCTGTCCTAATGGGACAGGTTCTATGGTACCTAGTGCCCGTAGAACCTGGATAATGTGGGGAATTAGGTGAAGCTGATTCTTGGGTGGAAAAGGAATGCCCTGTGGGGTGGGTCTTTCCTGTCAGGAAAGGAAATATAATTTTTCTACTATTGCTAGCAGCCAGCGGTCTGTGGCAATTTCTTTCCAAAGGGGCAGACAGTGAGAGAGATGGTAAGACAGGGGGAGATGGGCAAGGTAGTCACTCATTGTTGCCATTACTTCTGTCCTGAAAGGACCGTCTTTTGGCTGGCTGAGAAGAGGTAGTCCTAGAAGAGGATTGCCTCCTAGTCCCTTTGGTATGCCTGGTCGTGCAGGGGGCCTTTCTGACACATGATGTTTTGGCATGATAATTTCTATAGTATTTAGGTATAGGAGATACCAGCAATGTTCAATGTTTTAAAGCTCTTTGCTCTTTTCCTGTAGGTTTTTAAATAGTTCTGCAGATTGCTTACCAAAAAGAAGGTTATAATCAAGACGAGCATCTAGGATTTTGTACTTAAAATCTTCTGGCAGTAGCTAGAGCCTAAGCCAGGGTATCTATGCAGAACTAATGCAGTTGCAGCTGATCTAGCAGAGGCCTCTGCTATGTCATAACTGCATCTAATGGAGTGCCTGGCCACCTAGGATGCCAGGGATAGCTTAGATACTACAACAGTTTTGTTAGGAGAGTCAGGCAGGGAGTTCAGAAGTGTAGAAGTCTGGGATACCAAGTCCAAGGCATATTTCATCATATGTGTTTGACAGTTAATTGCCCTGAAGGCCAGGGTGGAAGAGGTGCAAGTCTTCTTCCCCAGCCTATCCATAAATTTACTGTCTTTATCTGAAGGAAAAGAAGAAGGGAGCAGTCTAGATTATCTATCTGGGAACAAAGCTATAACAGCAGAGTCCGCCAAGCGTGGTTTTACTAGGAATTTGTAATCATCAGGCAGCTTATAGAAATGGTCTGGTCTCTTTGGAGCAGGTGGCTGAGAGTCAGGGATCTTAGAGCAAGAAGCAAATTGCTTCAAGGTATGCAGGGATCACTGGCGGAATGGCTGATGGGGAGGGTGATTCAACCTGTAACAACTCAAATGGATGATGGGGAGGGTGATTCAACCTGTAACAACTCAAAGTATATTTTTTTGAGTTTCTGTCATTCGGGAAGTATCCTATTTGAAATATTCTTTCATCTTAGTGATAGTTTCACTACGTTATGTCCTCTGGAGGGGAATCTCCAACAGAATCCTTATCTGGAGAATAATATTCCAGAGGGGAGGTTATTTGGGATGAGTAAGTGATAAGACTCCTCAGAGCAAGAGGAGAGGGCCTCTTCTTCTTCCTGGGAAATAGAGGGAAGGAGTGAAGTAGCAGAAGCAGACCTTGAGCTGAGCACTGGAATAGAGGGGGAGGTTTTACACCCAAGGGCCATGAAGACCTGCATCAGGGACTGAGTAAAAGACTGCCAGTCCGGTTGTCCTTCATGAGTAGATAAATGTTTAGTTTTTTGCCTTTTTTTTAAAGGAGTAGTTTTGGGAGACACTGTAGGCCTAGATTATGGGGCTTTACTAAGGGAAGGAGGCGCAGATTCCTGAGATCCAGAAGGACATGCGGTGAAACCTGGTTCCACCTCGACTTTGGAAATAACAGACATCTTAAACATCTCCGTGGACCTGCTGGATGGTGCTTCAGAAATGGATTCCTTGAGGGGAGCTGTAGAAGCAGATGGCTCTAGTGGATATCCCTCAACTCCTATAATCGGCAGTTGGTGCAGCGTCCGACAACAGAGAGGTAGTGGTAACAGGCCATGAAACTTTGGCCTTTTCTTTGGTGGTTCCATCGGGTTGGCCGATTCCAGATCTCTCCTAACGGCTAGCTTCTTAAATCTTTGATTTTCTAAACACAGGTTAAGGGGAGCCAGATGGCTTCTAAGAGTTTTAGGTACAAAGGATTGCCAGATGGTGTAGGAGGCATGGTCGTATTCCTGGCCTAGACAAAAGATGCAATGGTCATGGGTGTCCTTATGCGGAATTTGATACCCACATCAGCATTTATCTTTCTTAGCGGACATCGGCTAATGTAAAACCAGCAAACCAAGCTTAAGCAATTAATTTAAGTAAGAATTCCCCAACAGGGTACTTAGCTTTAGACATCTTGACAGAGAGGAGCTATGCGATCGATCTGACGTTCGACTGCGGCAGAAAAGTTCTGAGGTCTGTGCATTCAAACTTCACATTTAAGGTCCCTGGTTTATGGCCCTATGTGTGACGTCCCGTGCACCAACAGCAACAAGGCAGAAAGCTTTTGTATAGCAGCCGACATTCGTGTAGCCTGAGGCGGAGGATCCCACAGCAGGAATATTGCAACATGAGAACAGAAGGACATATTTCACTGCATGTCATGCAGACTAACACCCTTGCCACCTTTAAAGTAAATCTAGATAACTGGATAGGCAACTTTAAATTCTCCCTTGGTCTATTTTGTTTTGTCCTCTGTGAAACTGGTGGGAAATTTTGAATACCGATTTTTGGCTAGCCTTATAATGGTCTGAAGACCAATTGGCCTAGTACAGTGATGGTGAACCTATAACACACATGTCAAAGGTGACACGCCACTACATTTTGGGTGACACAACAGCAGTCACCAACACCCAAGTTAAGAAAAAAATTGCTTTGGCATTTGGTGCTTGTGTGAAATGCATTCAATTATTTTGTGCCAGGAGCCAGTTCAACAACACTGCTGTAGAGATAAGGAATTTATTAACGTCAGACTATTTCGGTATACTTTCTCAATAGAGTCTGCAAAGGACAGTGCTGACATTGTTTTCGCTTCGTGGTTACACTTCTGCAAAGGGCTGCAAAGGGAAAGTAGTCTGCATTTCTAGGAGTTTGCTGTTTTACATTCCTCTCAACTGTTCCTCTTAATCCCTCCTAAAACTGGCAACTTTTTAAATTTAATAATAACAATAATTAGATTTATACACTGATTTTACTTCAGAAAATGTATATTGATTCACGTTCATTTTTTTTCTGTCAATGTGTCAAATTAATAGTACTAGTAGTTTAAAACTGTCCATGTCTCTTATTTTTAGAATTGTCCCTGATTCTGTTGAGATTTATCCCTGATGTACTGAGAGCCATGCTGTTTTATTATTTATTTATTTATTTAATTGATTTTATTTTATTTTTTGTTGGGGGGGTGACATGCAAGCAGAGTCAAGCTAGGCATTTTCTGAATTTTTAACATGCCAAACCCAAACGATTCACCATCACTGGCCTAGTACTTCCTATGAACTCCAGATACAGAGATCGCTAGATTCAGACCGCAGGATATGTGAGAAATGAAAGTCATGTGGAACCAATTTAGACCACTTCTAAGATGTAGGCAGGCAATACTGGCCTGCCACTGGATAGGCAGCTTAGATTTGGCAGAGAATGAGCCTCTGATATTACGTTACGAGAGAAGGTGGCAGCTGGGGGATTTCTGAACCTGAGTAGTACATTCCAGGGTTCTGACTTCCAGTGAGCTTGAACATCCTTCATAATACTAATCAAGGGGAAACCACCCTCCCCCTTGGTTAATATTGCACCGTTCAGGAACTGATGTTTGTTCAGCATCTACAGTCTGTTTCTAGTTCAGTCTTCAGTCTGGAAGGAAGTATTGAAGGTCTGATAGCACAGTAGTTTCTAAAGCACTGCTGCCACAGGCCTCAACTACTGTAGAAATCAGGGTTGTAGCTGCTTGAGTGCCTCTCTACAGAGCTGGCATCCTCAGAGCCAGGACCCCCAGTCAAATGATCGGATTCCACATACTCCTTAGACAACTTCTTTGGACCTCGCTTCTCTATCTTTCTGTTCTTAGGGGGGATGTCTGTGCTGCCAGCTTGCTGTGATGACTCCACAGATATGGTAGGTCTACTTAAGATTTCCACAAGCATCATCTTGGTCAGCTAATCTTGACAAGCCTCATTCCTCTTCTTAAGAGGTTTAGGCCTAAAACCCTGGCAAATCTGACATTCTCTAACATCACTCCTCTACACCTAGGCAACAAATATGCTCATGAAAATTCTTTTACGGTACCTAGATGTTTGCATGTACATCTATGAACTCAGCAGCAGGTATGCTCTTTGCTTCTGTATTAGGCGCTCACTACCGCAATGTTCAAACTCCAACCGAAGTTTTAATAAAGCATCTTGAAGACTGTCACTGTTGACATGACAATCTGACCCAATGTGCAAAAATGGGAAAAAGGGTTGTAGATGGATGGATGGAATGCAAGCTACAGAAGAGCTTAAAAGCATAATGCAAGCTACAAAAGATATTGGAAGGAAGGATCTACACTGAGGTATCTAAGTGACCTGTTCTTCAGTCATAGGCCTGGACTAATGAATTGAACATGTTTTCTGCTAGCATGCAAGAATGCAGCAAGAAACAAGCAAAGGTGGTGTTAGCAGACACACCTATACACTAGGTAAGTGAAGATATTTGAGGTACGATAGCTTAGCCATGGAACTTTAACCTACAGCACAGTTCCCTAAAATGACTACAAAAGTGTTCTATGCAAGGGATTGTTTGAAGTGAAGGACACTTCATGTTTCGTTTTGTTAGTAGAAGCTTAGACAGGATCAAAAGCAACAAATGATGAGAGAGGTTAGAGAAAGAAAAGTGAATTTTTCTGAGCTCCACTAATATGCAACAAAGTCTAGAAGATTTAGTATCTTTGCCTGGATGTGTTCACATAGGTATTTTTAAACCCTATGTAGACTCCAATGAATTTTTCCTCAGGTGGATAGCAAACACTGGAGGTGTGATGGGCAAGAAAGCGGTAGCTGGGAACATATTTTATGGGACTGTAATGAGCTGGCAGACTTTCGGGATTCCCTGTGGACCACTCTGTCAGAGACACTGGGTGAGTGGATTGGATTGATTGGAGAGATAATTTTCTTTGAGTTATGATACAGAATCAGAATTACCTAGACATAGTAAAGCATTGATAAGTCTAATTTTGGTGGCTGCCAAAAAAGCAATTACTAGAAAATGGAAATCAAAGTCTAGACCAACGTTACTAGAAGTAGTAAACACACAAACAGAGATAAAATGACTAGAATTGGGATCTTTAGAAAAGGGAATTGTGGGAACAATACAATGGATATAAAGTGTACACACACCTGTTAAAATGCCAGGTTTTTGTAATATAAAAAAATGAGACCACAATAAATAATTTCAAAACTTTTCCCACCTTTAATATGACCTATAACCTGTACAATTCAATTGAAAAACAAACAAATCTGTTAGGGGAAAAATATAACAAATTAAAAATGTGCAATAAGCTGGCTGCATAAGTGTGCACACCCATAAACTAATACTTTGTTGAAGCACCTTTTGATTTAATTACAGCATTCAGTCTTCTTGGTTACAGAACAGCATGGCACATCTTGACTTGACAATATCTGCCCACTCTTCCTTGCAAAAGTGCTCCAAATCTGTCAGCCCACAGATTTTCTATTGGATTTAGGGCTAGGCTTTGGCTGGGGCATTCCAAAACTTAAATTTTCTTCTGGTGAAGCCATTCTTTTGTTGATATGGATGTATGCTTGGGGTAATTGTCATGTTGAAAAGTGAAATTCCTCTTCATCTTCAGCTTTCTAGCAGATGGCTGAAGGTTTTGGGACAAAAGTGACTGGTACTTGCAACTGTTCATAATTCCCTCCACCTTGAATAAAGCCCCAGTTCCAGCTGAAGAAAAGCAACCCCAAAGCATGATACTGCCACCACCATGCTTCACAGTGGAAATGGTGTTCTTTTGGTGATGCAAAGTGTTGTTTTTGCACCACATGTACCTTTTGGAATTGTGGCCAGAAAGTTCAACCTTGGTCTCATCAGACCATAACACATTTTCCCCACATGCTTTTGGGAGTCTTAATGTATTGTTTTGCAAATTTTAGCCAGGCCTGGATGTTTTTCTGTGTAAGAAAAGGCTTCCATCTTGCAACCCTACCCCATAGTCCAAACATATGGAGAATATGGGAGATTGTTGTCACATGTAGTACACAACCAGTACTTACCAGAAATTCCTGCAGCTCCTTCGATGTTGCTGTAGGTCTCTTGGCAACCTTCCTGACCAGTTTTTGTCTTGTCTTTTCATCAATTTTGAAGGGACGTCCAGTTCTTTGCAGTGTCACTGTTGTCCCATATTTCCCCCACTTTTTGATGACTGCCTTCACTATGTTCCATGGGGTCTATATCAGATGCACGGAAAGACTTTAGCGCCACTGCTCACGAGCGAAAATGTAGGGAATCAAAACTGTGATTGTGGGGTGGTGTTACAGTGAGGAGTGGGATATTTGCACTTTCCTCGCTTGGGGGGCGTAGCCCCCCACAACAGCAAGTTCGATTACCGGCATTTCCGCTCATTTGAGCGTTCGCGGTAAAGTCTTTTCGGGCTTATAATATAGACCAGCTCCATGGTATATCCAACGCTGTGGAAACTTGTTTGTACCCTTCTCCTGATTGATACCTTTCAACAATGAAATCCCTTTAATGCTTTGTAAGCTCTCTGCAAACCATGGCTTTTGCTGTAGCAGGCAACTGAGTAAATGTCAGGAAAATCCTACTAGGACAGCTGAACTTTATTTGGGGTTAATCAGAGTCTCTTTAATTGATGGCAGGTGTGTACCCAAGATGGGTGAATGCTGTAATTAAATCAAAAGGTGTTTCAACAAAGTATTAGTTTAAGGGTGTGCATACTTATGCAACCAGCTTATTGTATGTTTTTTATTTTTTATATTTACTCCCCTAACAGATTTGTTTGTTTTTCAAATGAACTGTACAGGTTATGTCACATTAAAGGTGGGAAAAGTTTTGAAATGATTTATTGTGGTCTCATTTTTTATATCACAAAAACCTGGCATTTTAACAGGGGTAGGCGGACTTTTTATATCCACCGTATATGCAGAGCAGGAATGAGGTTTAAGAGGTAGGATTAGAATGAGACATACAATGCTTAACTGACAATGACTGAATGGATTATAAGTGACATTTAATGTTTGCAACTACAGTTGTTTCAATGGTGTCGGTGGTCTATACTATTTACAACTAAAGTGGTGTCATTTTGCTTGTTTTTCATTTATATAAATGTAAGAGTCCCGGGGAGAAACGCTCCAGTCTCATGCCTTTAGAATGTGTGAGAAAACTGGAGTACCGAGAGGAAATCTGTGCAAATGTAGGGAGGACATGCAGACTCCACACAAAAGGCACCCCAGCCAAGATTCAAACCAGAAAACCTCCTGCTGTGAGGCGACAACATTAACCGTTGCACCACTGTGCTGCACTGAGTCATCAAGGGTAAATTTGCTACTGACCAAATTATATCAGGTTTGTGTGATCTGCCCTACACCAAAAGACCTCTACCCAGAAATCCTTCAGGATGCCCACATAGCAACATCATCTATGCCTACTTTATGATGCCTAACTGCTTCACTATGCAAGAATCTGTGCACAATGAATACCTCTCCCTGCATAAAAGGACATTTAGAGCTCTTTCACGTTGTCAAAGGATATAGATAAACAGAATGCTGTGACATACATATCTGATGGTCTAGGCAGGCTAGGTCTTCAACTCAATTTGTTTTTTATTTTTATTTTATTTTTCCTTTGTTGACCAGGTGAGTCCCAGCTAGGCTACTGACCTCTTTTCAGAGGAAACAAAGGTGATATTTATACTATTGGGGGAAATTTGGCCAGGGCATTGATGAACTTCTCCTGCTCTTTGGAGCTGCTAGATTGTGCTGGAGAGCTTCAAAAGCAGTAAGGAAGAGGCCTAAGGGAAGCAGCAGCATGGAGGAGGAGAGACAATCTACGGAGAGTTTGGAGGTGGAAAGTGAGAATTTGGAGAGAAAATTGTGCGATATGGAGCTTCAGAATGTAAACAAAAATTCCTGTCTGGTGGATGTTACAAATGAGCAATGTTTGGTTGTCTCCTTGGAAAAAGAAGTGAGTGAGTCTGTGGAGGAGTGCAAATAACAGAACTGGTGTCAGGAAGGCTTGCAGATGAAGCTCTTAATCGAGCAGGATGATCCAGAGGACAGTTCTGCTGTTTTACACAAGTGAAATATCTGATAACTTTTTTTGGAAGTGCTGAGGATGTGGAAAAGGAATCATGTGATGTGGCAGCAAGAGAACGCAGCAGTGAAAGAGGAAAGTAGCAGCAAACTGGAAAAAGGTCTGGTTGTGCGGCAGCAGATAATGAATTAACAACAAACATATGCAGCAGTGGCAGCAGGGACAAAAGGACAGCAGCAACAAACTTAAGTAAAACTATTTTTAAAAAGAAGGGAAGACAAACTGTGAGAACAAAAAACAATCTACTGTAATAGACGGACATTATGCATGGGACAATTTGCTAACTGTTCTAGGTTTTAAAACTCAAGATTTTCTGAGCTATGAGACATAACTGGAATTGCCTAGGCATGGTAAGGCCTTGCTGTGTCTAATAATGGTAGTTAAAAAAACAATTACTAGAAAATGGAAATCAAAATCTAAACCAACTATACTTGAAATAGTGAATATAATAACAGAGATAAAACAACTGGAACTGAGATCTTTCGAAAAGGGTAGGAGCAAACTACATAGGGAAAAAAATGGAATTTTAGGAACAATACCTACAAGGCAGGAATGAGGTTTAAAAGGTGGCAGGACTTAAATGAGCTATGTAATGTTTGAATGAAGAGAGTGGGTAGATTATATGTGATATATAATGTTTGCAAATGAGTGCGTGTCAGTATGGATTATGATGTAAAATGCTTGCAACTAGGATTGTGCCGGTGTGGTTTGTTTTCATATATGTATATATATATATGTGTGTGTGTGTGTACGATTGTCTATGTAGTAAGTGATGGTTTAATAAAGATGTTTCTTGTTAAAAAAAAGACAGGAATTGAACATTTTATGTAATATTTCTTAGGTTATTTCATATATAGCAATATATGTGAAGTAAAATGTCTGTTATGTTAACTATAGTTTACTTTTGTATGTACATTTGCCTATGTCACAAGTGATAATTCAATAAAGGTGTTTGGAAAAAAAAAAAAAAGAAATGTGGGCTTTTATACATACTAGGACAGAAAATTCTTGTGACTTAATTGAAACTCATTGACTGATAAAATTTCAGTGTGCAACAAAAAGGTCATTTATACATGGAACAATTATTTGTTTTCTGGTAATAACAACTGTTCTAAACTGTAACGCAACATTTTTAACTGATGAACTGGAAGATGATTATGTTAAAAAATACATGCAGGGTCTGTGTGAAACTGCTGATAACACTGTGAAAGTTAGAGATGAGGGAAAGTTATGGAATGGAGAGTAGAGGTTGGAAATTGTTTTGAAATGTAACATGGTGAAACACCTGGCATATGTTATTTTTCTGGCTGGTCATAGAAAGACATTAAGATATGCTGGCCAGCCTAAATTATGTTTCTTTTGTGATGACTTTTCTCATTTAATTAATGATTGCGACAAGCTACAATGTAACCCGTGTGGGGAAAAAAGACATACTGCAAGAAGGTATGTGCCTAAATGTAGGCTGTGTGAAATAAAAAGGATACTTTTAGATGGACTGTCAATAGCAAACAAATAATGAAAAAGAAGGTGAAAGGGAAGAAAACATACATGAGGAAGGACAACAGGCTGAAGATAGGGTGAACTAATTGATGAAGCTGTAAAAGAAGAAAAAATATAGAGGGGAAAATGAGGCGAGAGTGCATGCAGGAAGACAGGTTAGGAGAAGGGATTGATACTAATATTTTTGTTGAAGTTCTAGCCAGTGAAAAATCTGATTCTGAGGATCGTGGATTACTTGGACATAAACCCAGGAAAATATTCAATTAGGGAAAGAGTAAAAATAAGAAAACAAAAATTTAAAAATATTTACCATAAACTTAAAAAGAAAACAGAGGCAACCCAGAAAGCTCTAGTCAGGTCTGGTATCCCACCTGTGACCCAGAGGTTGACAGGCCCAACAGGAAACAGATTACAAAGGATTAGTACAGATAAAATCGCTTTAGCTTGCAAATCTGGGAGACTCTATCTGATAACGTCCCTGTGGAAGAAATAAAGGCATCTTGTTGAAGTTTATTCAATTAAGTAGATAAATGGAAGAGTATTCAAGTTCTAATACATTACATTCAATACGTAAGTTTTTTAAAGGCAGTTACAGACAATATTGGGAGGGTCCACGGGAGCTGACTGGAGGAAAATCTGGGAAATGGAAAAGCAAGGAGCCAATCCCAAAGTTTAGAGGTTAGTCCCTTATTTGCATATTCCTGAAAGACCTGTGAGGGTTTATCAGCTCAGCAGCATGTAGAACCTCATTCATTAAAAAATAAAAACCTTTTACCTGACAAAACATGACAACAGACCATGAGCTACAATATAGAACTATATTTAAGAAAACACTTTTGTCCGAGCTTCATCAGGTCCTTTGGCAAAAACAATGTGCCCACAAATTACCACATAGGCGGAAACACATTAAGTACAGAGAAAGTTATTACGGACCTGGGGACCCAAGTTGATAGCAATCTCTCCTTTGAAAACCACATTGCCAAAGTGGTTATAAAGACCTTCTATATAGCCCACCTCATCACGAAGGGTTTCACATCTAGATCAAGAGAGGTAATCGTGCCCCTTTATTCATCCCTCATCAGGCCCATCATAGAATACAATGACCCTTTTGGGATGTACCTTACCCGACACCTGCAGCAATTAGAAAGACCCCAAAAGTATCTCACCAAGAGGATCAAGGGTCTCAAACAGATGCCATATGCTGCTCGGTTAAAAAAACTCCAGCTCTACTCAGTTGCATACCGCCTACTTTGAGGTGATCTATGCCTGACATACAAAGCTATGTCAAATCCAGAATTAATGGACATGCTCCACCTCAGTAAATCTAAATCCCTTAGAGCCACACGCTCTAGGGACTTGAACCTCAGCACAGAAATAAATAGAACTTGCTGGAGGGACAGGTTCATAACCCAGAGGCTCCCTTCGCTCTGGAATAGAATTCCAGTTCATGTGAGGCAGAGCACCTCACTGAATCTCTTCAAGAAGACTCTCGATAGGTGGATGGGGTATCGTAGGTTTGTCCCAGGGATTACTCCCATGTCACTATTAGACAAATGCACTGTAAACTAAACCTTAAAAAGGGCACAGTATACTCAAATCAAGGGGTGGCGTAAGCCATACAGAATCGGGCTAGGCTTATAATTGCCCCAGGGCAGACAGCCTAGTATGAACCTATGAACCTATGAACCTATAATAGATTGGTTTGCAAAATGGTTTACACTTTGATCATTAAACATGCCTGCTTTTACAAGGCTATCAACAGACTATGTTAACCCGTTTTGTATCACATGTAATATGAGAAGATGTTGTCTGCCCTTGTGGGGCTCACATTCCTTGAACCAGATTATGAAAGCTTTATTACAGAACTTTTTCCAGTCTGTCCTATTCCTATCAATGCTTGTGCCCACTTTTACAGGACTCGTATCTCCTGAAATACATCATGAAAGATTAATCTTCTCTTGTCTGGCAAACAGGTTTACAGTGTCTGTTTATAACAGGTTCATATACATGATTAACATGATCAGTCTTCATTCTTCTTCCTGATGAAGACAGATTATTTTACATGCAGGGGAGGTAGTTACTTAGAGCCACACTAGGTGACTCCCATTTTTTGAACACTATATGCATTCACAGAGAGAGAGATGATAGTGGAAACAAGTCAGTGTTCATTTTCACAGAGCTCATAGATGTGCACATGTAGGAGAAAAATATAATTAAAGTTTGAGACCTCAGAACCTTTTGTATAAGGCTTTTTGTACCCACAGAATAAAAATCCACCAAGATGTGAACTGGAGTAGGGCCCTATGGTGCAAACAATACAGCTGTATGGACTGGGGTTGTCCTGGGATAACAATTTTCACTCTAGTGCAAATTACAGAAATTTTATTAAATGCAGGTCAAGTGGTTACAATATCTATATCTGGTTGCTGCGAGAGAAAGAGAATGCCAGTGGTTTTAGAACATGGTTATATGGTGTTCCCGTCTAGGGTGTTCACCATCAAGCCGCTACCAGAGTCTAGCAGTTACGAAGAGCTCTTCTGTTCAGTCTCTTCTTCTTTTCAGGTTCCAGGTGGTAAAGTCAGTGCAAAAGAGGGATAGATAGCTCTGTGTCTGGCTAGATAAAGGGGTGAAAACTGGGAGAGATCACATGGATGGACAGTTAACCAATCCCCTGAGAGATGGGATGGTGCCATGGAGCCCAGAACAGTGTTAGATGATGTAAGAGACTGATCAGTATGGGTGTGGGCTGTCAAACTAGAAGGCTAGTGTTTGGCCCCCTTTTCTCACTCCTAACAACAAAATGAAAGCCCAAACCCCAAACAAATAGTAGAAAACATTGTCAAATAACTAAAAGTTGCGTGACTAACTTCCCTGCATGTAAAAACACGTGTCTCTTCAGGAAGAAGAAAGGGGACTCGTCACATAATGTATACAAGCCTCTTATAAGCAGGAAGGCACTGCAAACCTTTTTGCCAAACAGCAGCAAATTAGCTTTTCATCATTTATGAGCCTCCTTAAAAGTGGATAGAGCCTCTCATAAAGTTTTTTTTAATGTAGTTCTATAGTAGCCCACAGTGTCACATTTTTTGTTAAAAATAAATACAAAAACCTTTTAACTAAAAATGAGGTTCCACAGGCTGCTGAGCTGATAAAACTTTGCAGGTCTTTCAGCAATATACCAATAAGGGACTAACCTCTAAGCTCTGGGATTGGCTCCTTGCTTTTCTATATCTCAGATTTTCCTTCAATCAGCTCCCCTGGACCCTCCCACCATTGTCTAACTGCTTTTAAATAACTGACCTGATGAATGTAATATATGAGAACAAGAACACTCAACCATTTAACTACCTAACTGAATAAACTATTTGAAAATTCAACAAGTGTCTTTACTCCTCCCATTGGGAGGGTATCCGAGAGAAAGTTCTCCCAGCTAAAGTGATTTTATCTGGACTAATCCTTTGTACTCTGTTTCTAAACTTAAAAAGAAGGAAAAGCAACAATTTTAGAGTACTTTTAGTAAATGTGAACAGTATTATTAGCACTGTAAAAAGATTACTAATACTGGAATGGTGTGGTAAATGCCATGATGTTCTGTTAGAGGATGTAAGAAACTTGATAAGTGAAGACAGACTGCAAACAAAAAGACTGTCTGGTGGAAATATAATATGGAACTTAGGAAGTGAATGTTGTTTTGGACTGGCTGTGTTGTATAACAAAATAGTGAAAATACAAGATGTAATGTTGGTAGGATGGGATGATTAACTGTTGTGGGTGTGAGGTGGAGGGAAAATGTTTTTAGAATAATATGCCTATATAGTTAGCAAAGAAAGAAATAAACTGTTTCATTAATATTGGACTATGTACTGGTTAACTTGAAAATTATAATTCAGTGAATTTTAATTGTGATTTAGATGGAAAATGTAAAAAGAAAGGGTTATAAAATTACAAGAAGTGATAAAATTTGGTACATTAGCTGTATGGAACAAAAGTCAATGGGCATATAGAAAGGGAGCACTTGGACCTGAAACTGACTATTTTGTATTATTTCAAGGCGTGGGGTAGCAGATGGTGATACAGTTGTGTCAGGTTTATTAGACCATTTAGCAATATGGATGGAGGTTATGGAAGAAAAGGAGTATATTAAAATAGGAAAGGGAATAAAAAGAATAAATGAGAAATTATGGGATAAACTGGAGAGTAGAAAACATTGCAGTTATGGAAGGATATAAACATGAAGGACTTCTACGAAAAGTGGTCTGAATGGTGGACTGAATTCAAAAAGTATAAAATGTGTTTTTTCAGTGGTGGGATGATGTAAGACAGGAAGAAAAGGTGAAGTACTGGAAGATTTATAGAAATGTATTAGAAAACTGAAACAATAATACAAGAGATTATTATGATAAGAAAAAATTAATACATAAAAGTCAAGAAAAAATAAGACATTACTGTTTAGGCACAGATGTTTACAAGGGAGAAGAAGTGTTATCTCTATATTTGGGTAAAATAGTAAAGGAGAATATTAATGTAATGAGGAAAATGAAAATATAAAAAAAAAAATAGTTAAAAAGAACACAAGAACAAATTATGAGTACTGTAGTACAGCAAGTGCAAAATAAGAGTAAAAAAAGGAAAACAACAGGGAATGGAAAATAAAAAAAACCCAGAACAAGCTAAGGAAGAATTTGAAAAAGAAATTACTGTTAGTGAATTGGATAAAGTACTTAATAAAATAAACAATGATTCAGTACGAGGCCCAAATGGTATATAGTGCATGGAATATGTTAAGAAATTAGTGGATTGGAAAAAAAAAAGAAATCAGTGGATTGGCAAAGAGGGTATTTTGTAAATGTACTGAATGAATGGTTTAAGGAATGGGTTTGTTTATGAAGGGTTATATAGTGGGATATTAAAATATATGTGGAAGAAAGAGGAGATGAAATAAAAAAATGGAGATCCATCACATTAAATAACACAGAGGTGAATGGAAGGAAGGAGGAAGGGTATTATGGAAGTAAATACGGCAAAAAAAGAAAGGCTATCAAGAATGTTTACTAGTTGTGAGAAAAACTTTATATTATAAGGAAAAGGGAGGATGAGAAACTTATGGTAGGTGAAATCAGCGAGGTGTTTGATACAGTAGGACAAGATTGTTTGTGGTATATTAAGGAGAAACATGGAACAGGTAATAGAATTAAGAGTGTGTGTATATTAGCACATCAAAATAATAGAGTGAGAGTGTTAGTGAATGGGTGGCTAAGTAAAGAAATCTACATGAAGCGTGGTATGGGACAAGGATGTCCCATTGTTTGCACTGGTAACGAATACGACAGTGAGTGAAGTAGCTTATAAATGAAAGAAGCTAGATACATGATGGAAAAGGATGATGTGATTCCAGTAGTTCTGACAAACACAGATGATATATTTGTAGTTGCTAAGAATAAAATATGGATGAGGGAAGTTTTCATTTGTCTGAATGGATGTTTAAAGGATATGGGAATGACACTAAATAAAGACAGAAGTAAGGATTTGGATAATATGGTGAAAACTGGGGGGGGGGGGGTATTTTTCAATGAAGTGCCTTTGCTAGGAATAACATTTGGGAAAATGATGTAGTCATGATGCAATGGAAGGGTATAACAAATGAAAAAATATGCCTTCTGTGGAGGACTTGTAGATTATGATACAGGAAAAAGGTAAATCTGTTGAATTCTGTATTAATGGGAAAAAAAACACGTCAAATGTTTATATGATACCAGAAAAATATGAAAAGGAAATTATGCAAATGGTGTTTAAGATTAAACCCAGTGAAAACAGGTATGTTGTATATGAGTAAAGCTCTTGCCACCACTATAGTGCCTTTTTTAGGCAGTGTTCCAAAGACCAAATTACCACTGTAACAGCCAACGCTAGAAGTCTAAATCTGAAAATGTACTCGATTGAAGCACTCCTTTTAATGGAGAACATCGACATTTGTGCTGTAATAGGGACCTGGTTCAAGGCAACAGAAAACACCCCTGCACTACCAAGCTATAACTCATTACACACCTTTCGGCCCCAGAACTTGGACTGAAGCTCCAAAGGCAGTGGTATTTCCATATTCATAAAGGATGCGCACACCTCCAGAATGGTAGCCCAACATAATGCATCAGAGATACTTCAGGTGCAGCTATAACATTGGGTAAGACAGCTATTCAGGTCATAGCCTGCTATAGGTCCCCAACCATGTCCCAAGACTCATGCCATGTTCCTAAGCACCCTGGAGAATATTAGGGTCCAACCTAACAATCTCATACTGGGCGACCTCAACTACCCCTCCATTAACTGGGAAAACTACTCATGTACCAATACCCTTGCCCAACATTTCGTAGAATTCATTAATTCCAATGCACTGGACCAGCTCGCTCTTACCCCCACTAGAGGTAGCAACATCCTTGACCTGGTCATTACTAACATGGGCAACTGCTGCTCTACACCAATAGTCAACTCCTCCCTGGTTAGATCCAACCACAAACTAATCACCTTGGAAATCCACACACCCCCACCCCACAAAGGTAACCACCATAAAAAACTTCTCCAAAGCTAACTTTGGGCTCCTAAGACAGAGGTGGCTAACTTCATGACACCCATGCAAATGGAGAATAGTTGTATGACCACCGAATCATACACCAATGCACTGTACGAACACGCACACAAATGCATGGATCTCACCATACCAAATAGAACCAGGACGCTCTCCTCCAAAAAAGGAAGCCAATCTGGTGGTCCCCTGCCATAAACAAATGATACAACAGGAGGAGGAAACTGATGCAGAATAAGGTGAAGTCCCAAGACTGGAAAAACTCCCTTATCAGCCTCAACAGAAAGTGGACATCCCTCATCAAATCCTCTACAGCTACCTATGAAAACAGAATTGCAGCATATAGTAAAGACAACCACAAGGCCTTCTATAGTTATGTAAAGAATCTCCACGGCAATACCCAGACTTGCTCTAAGCTACTGCACAATGGTACCTCCTATACTGAGCCAACAGATATTGCAATATACTGGTCAACAGATTCAGTGGCAACTTTACCCCCAAGGGCCAATCACATTACCAGTAGATTGCCAGGCACCCAGTATTACTGCTGCACAGGTTAAAACAGCACTGTCCAAGGCCTAGAATACAGCTTCTATGGGACCTGACAATATCCCTGGCTGTGTTCTACATGAACTACAGAGTGAACTGGCACCTCCCCTGTGTGCCCTGTTCAATCACCGCCTCACCTCAGGCTTTGTCCTTATCGAGTGGTGCACTGCTGGTCATCGCTCTACACAAAGGAGGAGCAACTACAGACCCTGGGAACTATCGCCCCATTAGCCTGACAAGTCTGATATGCAAAGCTATGGAACGCATCATCATGGACCTAATAAACAAGGATATAGGGAATCTCCAAACTCTGGATCCCACACAGATTGGTTTTGTGAAGGGTAGATCATGCCTGCTCAACTTGGTCGACTTCTTTGAGTCAGTCACCAGAGCTGTGGATGAAGGCAAGGTGGTTCATACAGCCTACCTTGATCTGGCCAAGGTTTCTGATACCATTGCCCACTCAGGAATCATAGACAATCTCACTAAACTCAACCCTATATCACTAGGTGAGTTGCAAACTGGCTCACAGATAGAACCCATGGTGTGAAAGTAGCTGACTCCAAGTCAGATTGCTGACCAGTCACGAGTGGAGTCCCACAGGGTTCGGTCCTGAGTCCTCTCCTGTTTGGTATCTACTTCTCTGAAGTCCAGGCCAACATGAAGGGACTCTGGCTGACAAAGTTTGCAGATGATTGCAAGTTGGGAGCTATTATTAACTTCCCTAGTGATGCTGACATCCTACTGAGACAGACAACTGGTGTCGGAACCATGGCCTTAAGTTCAGTGCCATAAAATGTGTAGTCATCCCCTTTGGGAAAAACTCGGCTCCCATAAATTACCACATCGATGGTAGTCCACTGAACAAAGAAGGGATTATAAGAGATCTGGGAACATAGGTTGATTGCAAACTCTCTTTTGACCACCACATTGCCACTGTGGTCAGAAAGTCCTTCTATGTGGCACATCTCATTACTAAGGGTTTTGCATCCAGGAAGAAAGAAGTCACTGTCTCCTACTCTTCCCTCATTAGGCCAGTCATAGAGTACAATGCCCCATTTGGCATGTACCTCACTAGACACCTGCAACAACTGGAGAGAACGCAAAAGCACCTCACAAAGAGGATCCTAGGCCTTAAACACTTGTCCTATATGGACAGACTCAAAAAACTCCAACTATTCTCTCTCTCATATCGCCTACTTAGAGGCGATCTCTGCTCGACTTACAAAGCCATGTCTGACCCACTTCTGTTAGAAATCCTACATCTAAAGAAATCCCAATCCCTCTACACCACACGCTCTAGAGACCTCAACCTAATTACCACAATCAACAGAACATGCTGGATGTGCAGGTTTATAACCCAGAGATTGCCCATGCTATGGAACAGACTTCCCATGCACGGCAAACAGAGCACCTCACTGGCCCTCTTCAAAAGAGATCTTGATGAGTGGATGGGAAATAGAAAATTCACCCTGGGGATCACTCCAGTGGCTCCACTCGACAGAGGCACTGGGAACTAAGGTCAGGTGGCACGATGTCAGGGTAATCCTATGGGCTAGGGTTTGTAAAGGCTCCAGGGCTATTAGCCTAGTACACACCTATGAACCTATAAGAGGGATTGGTGTCACTAAATCCAGTGGCTTACTCTGCTTCTTTAAACTTTTAATTAGTATTAAAGTGGGTGAAAGGAACAGCATGAGAAATTAATAGTGAGAATGTTTGAATATAAGTACTGAAAGTTCTGGGAGATTAGAAGAGAAAAAAATGTGTAAATGAAGACATTGCAAATTATCTATAAAAAAATACTAACATGGAAAACAAAAACTGATGACAGAGAAATACAGAAGGATGTGATATAATAATGCGCCAAGACTATATTATGTAAATCCATGGGAAAATGTACCAGAATAAATTATTAAAGCCATTAAAATAAGGTAAAAGTGGTGTACCAAAATAGCAGAGTGTAAGGATTTCCTGTGGAGACTGGTAATAAACAAGTTACCAGTAAAGGGGAATATGCCATATACAAAGAACTTGAAAGTGTGTGTTTATTTTGTGGGAAGAGAGAGACAAAGTATGTTTTTGAAATGTAAAAGAGTGGTAAAACTTTGGAAAAAGTTGCGTTGTGAAATTTTTTTGAGAATAATGACAATATAGATATAAACATGATTATGTACAGATATTATAAGAACAAGAAAAAAAAAGAATACAGGAAGGGTAGATATTTTATTTTGTGTAATATGAGTTATTTGGAATGAAAGACTGAAATTTAATGGGAAATGGATTTTTTCAGATACACTGGGGAAAATTAGATTATGGTTGTGGAAGAAGAGTGGGGTCAGTTATGGAAGAATAGCAATAAGAATGTTACAAGAAAAATGATGAATAGTAAAAAAAATGGAAATATGTACATATGAGCTTGTAAATATGTACATTTTGTAAATACGTAAATAATGTTTTTTATTTTGTGCTAAATAAAGATAGGTGCTGTGGGATGTTTTACATCTACCTGAGCTACTACCAAGTAAAGAACATGGGGACCTAGGTTTAATGTCTCATCCGAAGGACCACACCCTCAGGAGTGCATCTTTCCCCCTTATGCTGCACTGCAGTGTCAGCAGTCCATCTACCCAATGTATAAAAACAGTAAAATGAAAAAAAGGCTTCCACCACAATGAAAAGTTCACTGAGAAATTCTGTTAAAATGCAGGGTTTAATAAAATGAAGAAATAAAAAGCACAAATTGTGCTGTTCAAGTTGCAGGTCAATGTATAAAAACAACACACAGCCTTCTGCAATAAGACAGTGCGTGTGACCTCTTGCACTACTGACACTGCAGTTGGGAAACTGGAAGTGGGTGTCTGAATCTTCTGAAGACCTATCCTGCTGAAAATTAGGTGAGCAGAATGCCCAGATGATTTTGCTAATAAATGGATGATTAACAACAGTGACCACTGAAGTTAAGATGATAATATGCATGACATTCTTAGGTATGCTGACTACAGAGAGGGAAGATTTCCACAAATCAAGCAAGGTCCACTGGACCAGTAGGTTGTAAGACCAAATGCTGGCAGGGAGGTCAGTGGCACATCAGCTTCTTGTGCCACTGATCTTAGTATAACCAGATGCTGGATATGAGGCCTGTGAAAGAGCCACACCAACATAAGCGTCCTCAAGCCTTTGGGGTGTAGACACTGTCAAGACTCCAATTTTGTTTGGTAAGCCTTCTGGATTATCTTTTCCTTTGACACTTCTTCTGAAGGAAGTCAGTGAAAAGCTGGCAGATGGCATGGTAGACTAAGAACAGATGCACATCCTGTTCAGCCATTAAGTATTCCTGAGAAGAGTCTACCCTGTGCTTTACGGTCCTCTTGTTAAGCAAAACACACTGGGGGCAATTGGGCATAACCTGCTCAAGACCAAGAGGAAAAAAAAGACACAAGCTATGAAAATCTTTGTGCTGCTTCTACTTTCTGCACCCAGGACAGATGCTGACCTTAGCACCAGACATTTAGAATTATCAAAGGGGGGAAAACAGCACCAGCAAGCAAGGATAAGGATTTCCCCCCACTAAGACGCTTAGTTGAAAAACTCTGGAAGCAGGCAAACCTGATATATTGATGACACAGTCAGACACTTGAGCTGTTTATAAGAACTGTGTTAAGAAATATCTGTTGATAGCACCAGTCCACATCTTTTCAGGCTAAAAGAAGATGCATGTTGTGGCCTCCATGGGGAAGGGTGAAGAGCTCTGAAACGCAGGCCGGCTATTGGGCTTCTTCAAGTAAAGGTCTCAAGAATCAGTACTGTAATGATGAATTACAAAGAAGATCTAAATACAATACTAGATTACTAATTAAGTTAGAAATAGATTCACAATATAAATTAGTTTGTAAATGCAAATTAATTCATTTTATGATTGTAACAGACACTTGCAAGCTGCCTAGTCTGCTATTTTTAGTCTAAAAATATTAGCTTCACTGGCACAGAGGGGTAAAGCACAGACTACAGTCCAGATGACACAAGTTCAATGAGTGGCTTGGGCACCTGCTGGAGCTAGTGGGGGAGGGACAAGAATGAATAGGCTTATGCATGCTCCCCTCTCTTCAGTGTGGTGGGGTGCTGATGAGCACTACCGTCAGCACAATCACCAGTGGAGACTGAGGATAATGGGGAGATGGGAGAGGGGAGACAGGGCCAATTAATGACACCATGAGGTGGTGTGGCATGCATCACAAAGGCCTGCTGCATGCCAAGCCCTTGGAAGCTAATGGACATTCATGTGGAGTCATAGCAACAAAAGATCTCTGATATTCCTCAGAATTACTGTGTTGCTCCTAGGACACTTGACACTCAAAACCTAGGGAATGAATAGCCTGATGGCTAATACCCAAGGGGGGAATGAACAAGTGAGAACAGCAGCTGGATGGGTAGACTCATAAGCCAGAGGAAGACCAGTGCAAAAAAACAAACAAAAAAAAAAACTTAGTCTTAGTACAGAAAGTCGTTTTAAGTGTCAGTCTGACAATGAGTGTTGAAATGGCGCTGAGAATTGTAAGAGCATGGTTATCGCTTATTGTGTTACCACATGCTCGAGAGGAAAAAAATTAGTGTCTTGGTAGGACAAAAGGGGCACTATTAGCAAGGCTGTCTCCCCACTGCCTTACACAGTAAGAGTCATGTTTGGTATTGAGACTGGTAGTTGACTGGACCCTGCTATTTCTTCCTTGCAGACATACTACACTCAAGGAAAGCCACAGTTTCTCAAAGGTTTACTGCAATTATACCACCTTTATTTCAAACTTACATTAAAATAAGAGATTAGAGCTTCTGAAGGTCGGTCACTTGCAGAATGTAGTGTCATCTTTAATTGCTGAATAACATCCATGGCAGCCCTAGAAGGAAGCACACAGTCATAAAACAATACAATACAATTTTATTTGCCAAGAAATTATGCAATGAGATACCAATCTCATTTGCTGCATGTTTACTGACATATGCTCATGCTTGTTTTTTCCTGCAATTTCCTAGATATAGACCTCTCACCGTTAATCCATTTAAAAGCTATTAAAAAGAACAATGCTGATTAACATTTCTAGAAAAAAGGTCTCATAAACAACAGCAGAAAGCAATATACATTTAGTACTGTGCCATTTAACTTAGACTCAATGTTCTTTAATAAGATTCAGAGTGACTTATCACCACTCAGGACACAAAAGGTAATACTTCAGACTTGAAAAGTTGACGGCATGTGCAACACTCACACACACACACACACACACGAGAATATCTTAAAACCTTTGCATTCAGTGCATTTGGAACTATATTACTGCTGTCTGAACATCCAGAGGCCCAAAGACTTGCCTACATTTTATTCCTGCGTATACATGGGCAGGAGCCCACCTGGACAGCCTTTTCTACTACTCTGTAAGAGTACTGATCACTGTCAATGGGTCACCATCTCCCCATTTCATACCAGGTAACAGCAGTTCTTAACTACTGATCAGACATGGAAATATGGTACACCTCGGCAATCATATCTTGACTTAGACTAAACCAGAATTAAATGACTGCCTAGTAGAGTTATATTATTTTTTTTCAATATTTAGCTCTACTTAATTAGTTAACAAATATCAAAATACTTTATGAAGAAGACAGAGACCCTCAGTTTGAATGACAGCAGTGGGTGCACTTATAACAACCTATGAAGGCAAGTTATTTGCTCTGTAACCCTTTTCTGCAGGCACTATGCACCACCCCTTAAATCTGGAACTGTAGTTTGTGGTCTGCAATGAAGGCTACAACATTATATCCAACAATTAGGCAATTATTGCATTTTATGGAGAAACTATCTTACATTACTTCTAGCGTAAGGTGTATTTTATACAACACAAGGTCATACATACTGTTGAACGTCGTGACACTCTTCCACACCTTTTATTTGTAATCTCTCCACTTGCAGTCCTACCAACATTCTTTGCAATCTACAACTGTTGGTTACACTCCATTGGTCAACAACCTGTCAACTACACACAAGGCAAACAGAGAGCAGACTTTGTCTCTCTACCACTGCCCTGGAAAGTGTAAGCAATCAGCTACTAGTATCCTTTGTAAAAGTCAAACCATCATGTAAGCTCAGCTCAGTTACTGAACCAAGATCTTTCATGACAGAAATAAATGCAATGCTTCTGTGTCAGCAGCTCAGCTTCTGTGGTACTAGACACTGAAAGGTGGGGGTTGCTAAGATGTCACCGACCTCCCAAGTAACTAACATTAGAAAGAATCATGAAAATGGTAACTATGAAGTTGAAAATCTTGTACAGCAATTTTAGTTTATATAATACTACACTGAATAATGCAGATGACTTTAAAAGGAAATATTTTATCCAAAGTTTTTAGTGGAAGGTACTTTGTCACCTACACCTCCTTCAAACATTTTTTTTTTTAATTAAAACACAGAATGGTGCTTGCACAAAATCAAGTTATAAAACTATACTCCCAAACAGTGGGTAATATGCTTACTGTCCGTGAGCCATGGTCACTCCAGTGGAAGTACATGCATCAATACCTAGAATGCAGTTTTAGATATGGCTGCAGTTCGTTATCATTAACATGAAACCATACGAACAAACAGCATACCAGATGTAGGTTTAGTCATGAATTACTGCCAAAAAACTGCTGATGCTAGAAAAAAAAAAGTGAAATAATAGGAACTTCTAAAGCTGTGGTTCAATCTCTCAGGAAAGAAGGGCTGATTATAATCACAGAGTTCAAGCAATCATTAAAGAGCAGGCTTGTGTCAGGACAGACACAAACTTCCCTGTGACCTAAAGAGAATAAAGCCAGTAATGAAAATGAAACACTTACACTGCCATCTGAACAGCTGGTATATAGGGCTCATTTAGCTATGTACAGTGCTTATATAAGCATTTAAATAAATATTTATCACCGAGTTGCAGTCAGCATGGCATGGATGGAGACAACTGCAGGCATACAGTGGCTTAGAAACTCTGAGGGCTCAAACTTTTCAAAACAAAGGGATGGCATTGGGATTTTGGATGCAGACTCTTAAGGAGAACAAAAATCATACAAAAATATTATATTTATAAAATAGCAGTGAGTATTGTAAGAACTAAACCAGCACGAGAATGGAGAAAAGAGATTCTGCCGATAGGGGTGACAGAGATAAAACAACTGGAATTCAGATCTTTAGAAAAGGGAAGAAGAAAACTACATAGGAAAAAAATGGGAACTGTGGGAACAATATATGCAGAGAGGGAATGTGGTTTAAGATGCAGGATTTGAATGAGCCATATAACGCTTAACTGACAGTGACCGGATAGATTACAAGTGATCTATAATGTTTGCAACTACAGTTGTTTCAATGGCGTCTGCGATGTACAATGTTTGCAACTAAGGTGGTGTCAGTGTAGTTTGCTTTTCACTTATATAAATGCAAGATTGCCTACGTCATACCTGATACTTTAATAAAGATGTTTATTGAAAAAAAAAAACAAAGGGATGGCTATAACACAGGTACTACAGGTATCAACTTTTGAAAGGTACAATAATATGTACTCGTAAACACATCTGTAATACCTTGTGTTAGTCCTGGGAAGGGATGCATCTCAGTAACAATGTAGTTTTAGTCAAAGACTAACCCAGACAATAATCCGCTGAAGAATTTGCTTGTGTCTGGGATATTGTTAAACTGTGGCTTAATGATTACTTTTTGCTTTTGTAATAATGCTGGCTTGGGACTGGGAAAACAAGTTCTGACTGCAGAGGGATACAATAAACTATTAGCAGTCTTCCATTTAATTATAATAAAGAGGGGCACATGCTGCACAAAACCTTAGTACTTTAGGCAGGAAGGCAGAAAATCATAGCTAGAAAACATTCCTGCAACTGAAGATACCTGAAAATCAATGCAAGTCCCTTATTACTCACTGAACTAGGTGTGTCTGGAACATTTGGTACTGGTCTTACCACTCACTACATGATTATAATGCATGCATATACCAGGTCAATCATTCCTCTTTATACCGATGATGTTGTGCATAACTTCCTGCATACTATGCTTTCACATGCAATTAACATTCATTCTCCATGCCTGTAACAGGTCTTGAAGCTTTTCTCCCTTACATTCTACTACATATGGGGCTTTCCATCTAGACATTTCCACTCACAAATATTTAATTTTGGTTTACACAGTGTGGGTTAGGAGACCATTCCAAAGTTCACATGTGGGCCATGACAATGATTTTTTGGAAAATACTGAGCAGAACACATCATACGATTAGATTTAAAGTATTCACCACAGACAAATGATAACAGCATAAAGCTTGGTGGTTGCCAAAGAACCAAAGTGCATGGGAAACTGAAGTGGTATAAAAGTTTGAGCAATATAACAGCCAAATGCATTAAAAGAAGAAAAAAAAACGTTAAAAATTTGAAAGATGCATGGTAAAGATTTGTGCTAATAATGCACTTATTTAGCAATGTCCAGAACAAAAGTCATACTTAGCCTTACACCTGTACAAACATTTAACTGTGGCAATGTCCCCCCTTGGTGCACCACAGACAAGTCTTTTAAACATAAGATCCTGAAATCAGTGGAGTGAAGAAGCTAAAGTCATGTAAATAAACTTACCATAACAGTAGATGTTTAAATGATCACTGCTGCAATAGCCATAGCTATATGGATTATATCCTGCCAAGGATGTTACAGTCTGACAGCTTCCAAAGCTTCAAGACACCTTTCATGTGCCAAACATTCAGGCAGCGTGAGTTGAGATGACTAAAAGACAAGTTTGGGCACCAGACCCTTCAGAGCTGTCATGCTAAGAGAGAGAGAGAGAGTGAACCCTGAGAGGACAGTGCTAGGAACAAAAATAAATAAATGTCCACAACCTGGAATAAAAAACACACCGAAAAAACAAGGGGGATGGAGGGAGTGGCTGCTGCAGCAGTTCTCATTTGAACATCTACTGCTATAGTTAGTGTACTTAGACAACTGTACTATATTCACCATAGTGATCACTGCTGCAGTAGCCTTAGCTATATGGGTTGATTGCATTAGCTTATTACATTTGGGACAGAGAAGAGTCCAGGAGCTCCAGAATTTGGTCCTAACAAAGCTTGACCTGGACCTAGAGAAGGAATCAAGCTTATAGTGCTTTGTAAAAATATATACAGCGGACCAAGCAGTAGCTTCTAGACTACTTCTAGAATCCAACCCTTTCAAAAAAGCTGTAGATGAAGCCAAGACCCTGGTAGAGTGGGTCTTGACCCCACCTGGAACAGTTTTTGTTATGGTGAGTAAAACAAAAGGTAATAGCCTTAGACAATTATTTTGAAATAGTCTGTTTTGACACAGGTTGCCCCTTCATCTTACTTTCACAAGAAATGAAAACTGATGCAAAGATTTGTAAGATTTAGCTCTGCCAAGAAAGTAACCGAGTTATCTGTGGACATCCAAAGTATAGGAGTTGCCATTCTCCCTCATTTTTACATTTAGGAAAGCAAATGGGGATTTTGGCTTAAAGGAAACCCAGATACCACTTTAGGCATAAAAGAAAATTAGCTCTAAAAGATAGGGTTGGCTCACCATAAGAGCTTGCAACTCAGATATTCCTCTTGCAGAGTTCAAAGCAATTAGCAAAACAGTTTTCCATACTAAGAACCTCAAGTCACCCAGGTTAGCTAATACAAATTAAGCAAGTGTTATATTCTGTAACACAAAATTAAGATTCCAAGCAGGGACCATCAGTTTGCTTGTTGGCCTATTGTGTAAAACCCCTTGCAAGAACATTTTGACATTAAACTAATTTGAAAGAGGAGGACCCATGGGCAGACGCACCGAAATGACCAATAAATGAACCTTGAGAGGAATAAGAAATATCATAGGATAGCAACTCGCACAAATACTGTAAAACCAGAGAACACCTAGCCTTGAATGGATGATGGCTATACTGTTGGCAGCAATTACAAAATCTTTTCCACTAATATACGATTCTCTAGTAACAGGTTTTCTAACCTGCATTAGCAACTGCTGCACATTCTCAGTAAACAGGTGCCTAAAAGGAATTAAGAACCTATCATCCAGGCAGTCAGCTGAAGTTGACTGATGCTGGGGTGCATTAAACACTCCTGTTCTTGCATGAGTAGATCAAATTTGTGAAGAAGCTTGTGGTACTTGCCCCTAGTCATTTCAAAAAGAAGGGAGAACCATGGCCGCCAAGGCCATAAGAGAGTCACCACAATGATCTTGGTGGATTACTTCTGAATCTTCAGAAGCACCCTGGATATAAGTGGAAAGAGTTGAAAAACATACAGGGACATTCCTGTTCAAGGAAAAGAAAAGGCATCTCAGGCCTTGTATGGAGTCCTGGAATAGAATCTTGCCAGTTGATAGTTCAGAGACATTCCTGTGTCAAAGGAAAAGGCATCTCAGGCCTTGTATGGAGTCCTGGAATAGAATCTTGCCAGTTGATAGTTCAGAGAAGAGGCAACAGATGGATTAAATCTTGGAAGACCCCCTGATCTAATTTTCATTTGTGAGGGTCTGCCCTGGTTCTGGCTCAGCCTATCTGCCATAGAATTTTGTTCTGATGAAATATAAGATCCCTGTATAGTAAGAGTGTGCTGTGAAGTTATATCCCAAGCTAATATGACTAGTCTGAAAGGGAGTACGATCTGGTTCCCCAGCTGATGACCCACATGACCATGGTATTTTCTGTAACAACTTGAATAGGTCCCAAGGGCCAAAGATGATTCACAGTTGAGTGTCTTGATCAGTGCAAGGATCTCTGATATTTATGTGCTTGCATCTGTCTTCAGTGTCCCATACATCCTGCACCTCTATCCCTCCTGAAACTGCTCCCCAAGCAAAGTCTGAGGTGTCTGTGGTGACTGACTTCTTGGAACAGGGAAGAAGGGGAGACCTGGATTTCATGATATCTGTTGTCTCCACTAAATCATTTCTCTTTTAATAAATCCCAGCACTAGGATTTGAAAATACAAAGGTTGTTGGTGCTGGGACCAAAGAGACTAAAGATACTACTATATCTCTCTCATGTGGAGTCTTGCCAGGTGTATCATAAGAATCACAGAAGCCATGAAACCCGAAATCTTGAGGTACTCCCATGCAATGACAGAAGTTTGAATGGAAAACCTTAGAAATAGGTCTACAGACTTATTTTTTTCTTGTGGAAGAAAAGCTCTTGAATTGAGGTGACTAGCTGACATCCAGAACACAATCCTGTGTGAAGGAGTCAAGAATGACTCTTGAATGTTCTCTTGAAATTCTAGCTTGTGTAAGAGATCTCTTACCCAGAGAGAGATCTCTGACACTTTGTAAAATACTCTGCAAAGATAAACAAGTCATCTAAGTATAGAAAAATGTGGATAACCTGTAGCCTGCAATGAGCTATAAAGTACAGCTGTGTACACTTAAAATAAATGTAGATGTTCGAGTGTATTCACTGTTGCAGTCATCACATTTGGGTTATCTGCTTGCAGTAGCCTTCAGTCAGCCTGATTAACAAAGTCTTGGGTCCTGCGTCAGTTGCTGTCTCATCTTCCATGACGTCAGGTCGTCAGGGGTATAAAGCATGCAGCCGACACCATTACATCAGTTTTTCTTGCCCCAGATGTCAGGTGCCCCCCTAATGGGAAGCAATTAAATATATATATATATATATATATATATATATATATATATATATATATATATATATAAAATGGATCTCAGTAGAGGCCTGCGAAGCAGAAGTAGCGGGAAGCTGGGGCTGCGGAAGCATCTTACTGAGTACCGGCGAACTGGCGACTGGCTTAAGAGAAGCACTGCAGGTAGCTTTGGACCTAGCCGGCCTGTTTCTGTCTTTATCTTTGTCTGTTTTCGGAATGCTGGTAGTCAGATGGCTTACCGACGACATATCTGGATAATTGAACAGAGAACCTAACTATTTAGAAGTGTAAATATACAGATGACGGATAGTTCGTTGGTTAATTAAGGCACAAAACCAAAAGTGAGGTAAGTCGTGGTCAGGGCCTAGGCAAGGAATACAGTACGAATTAAAATCTTTATGAGGTATTTGCTTTCCACAAGAAATGCAATTATTAACTTTTACTGACATCGATAAGGAGCAAGAAAAAGTTTCCCCAACAGGGTACTTAGCTTTAGTTGAAGACTTCGGTTTTGAAACTCTAAAACAAAAATTTCAGGAGTCAGCCAACCGGCACTTGCGAACTGCTTCTGCTTTGGGCAACGCACGGCAAGAAAGACTGATGTAATGGCATCAGCTGCATTCTTTATACCCCTGACGACCTGACATCATGGAAGACGAGACAGCAACCGATGCAGGACTTAAGATTTTGACAATCAGGCCAACTGAAGGCTACTGCAAGCAGATAACCCAAATGTAATGACTGCAACAGTGAAACACACACACACTTTGTGAACACTCATGGTAAAGTGGACAGTCCAAGGGGTACGGGCAGAGAACTGAGAAGATTTTGAAAACATATTAAAAAATGTCTTAAGTCTGGATGAATACGTATGTGATGATAAGCATAATTTAAGTTTAGTGCCACCAGGAAACTTGAAAGAGGTAGAGGGGGTAACAGGTTTTGAAGTGATATTACTTTGAATTTGGACACTATCACAAACGGGTTTAGAAAAGAAAGATCCAGAACTGGTCAACAAGCATTTTCTTTTTTTTTTTTTGTCACCAAGAACATCCTTAAATAAAAACCCTTCCCCACCTGGGAATGGCGGACTGGTTCCATCACTCCTTAGGACAGCATGTAATGAAGAACCAGTGGAAACAAAAGAGTCTGATGTGGAAGATGAGGAATGACCCCCTGGAAAGGAGGAATTTCCTACCACTGCCATCTGTAAAAGAGATGACTGATCTTCAGAACCCAATTATCTGGGACTATTTCTTGCCAAAGAGAAAAAAAATGGTGATTCAGACTTTCTGGAAGTAAAAAGGGGCCAGGGTGGGAGGGGATCACAAAGTCTCTTGGACAGTCCTTGGTTTTTTGGGAAGTTCAAGGCTTCTTTTTGCAACCCCTTGTCATTTTCTTGTTAAATGCCTGTGTACCTGTATTTTGTTGAGACTTTTTGCCAAAATTGAATTAAGAGTTAAAGAATCCTTTAGAAAATATGGAAAAGGAGAGACGGAAAACCTTAGAGATTCCCTGAATCAGTGTGCCCCTTCCATCACACTTTTTGATCATCTCTGCAGCAGAGTGGCCAAAAACTAAATATCTATCCAAAGGGGAATTTTAAAACCCATTTGTTTCAACTGGGGTGTTCTGTGAATGCAGCCAGGCAAACCTTGAAGCATCATGCACATACTTTAAAGAATGCAATTGAAGAAACTACATTATTTAAAACAGAATTTTCCTCAAAAGAAGAAACAGCAAGAAACATTTCTCATACTTGCACAATTTGCCAAAACAAGCCTTAACACATCAGTCCAACAATTCAAAATTCTGAAAATCAAAGTCACAGAAGTATACACTTTCTTGTATTTATCAAAATTCTTCCCATCATTATCAGAAAGAGTAGGATTGGAATTAACTAAAGGTTTAGCAGCAGTGGGATCAACTAAAGCTAGAGTTGCTGGGTCATGTTTGGGAATTGTGTATAAAAAATGAAAAGACTGAGGAATTTTATACATCCTATCTGCCATTTTAGGACTATCGGGAAAATTGCATGAAGTAACATGTCCTCTAAAAGCAGACAGAACAGGAGGAATGGATTCAGGTTCTATAAATTCCTTCTGTAACAACTCGTAGTATTTTCTGTGGGACTGAGAAACCTGTGTTCCCCCCCATTGAAAACACTGACACATTCTGGAAATAATCTCAGAAAGAGAGAAACCCTCACAGGAAGAATCAGAAACTAAGCTCTCCTCTGAGTCTGAATCAGAAATCTGAGGAGAAAATCCTGTATCTGTCCCTTTGTCCTCCTGTTCAGATTCAGAATCTTGAATCTATTCAGGAAAAGCGGTATCTCCCTCTTTCTTTTACTAGTAACTACTTTAACAAGAAGGATCTACAGCCTAAATTAAACCCTGATCCAGACCCAGTAAACTAATCCTATCTAAGGAAATTTGAGAAGTAGGAGCAACATGCCTAGTTTTTGGTTTCTTTTTGACATGAAAAATGGGTTCAACCATGTTATTAATGGCAGCGGCAGCAGCTTTCCTAGGGATGGGCACAGCATTCTAACACAATAGGGAGGCATACCCTGTTCACTCTCCCAGGACTAACAAGAGCGTCTCTCTCTCGTCCACTGATGAGACCCCAACAGCTGCAGAAGATGTGGCTAATCCCCAGTCATAGTGGCTGTAAGTGCTACACTAGAGGGATTTGGAGTAAGATGAGTGGTCTGATATACAACTAATGGCCACAGCAGAGTCACCACCTGAGGCTGAAGCAAATTGCTAGCCTGCTGTGGTGGCAAAGGCTGTTTGCTTAACTTTTTCTTTTTGTGGCTAGAAAAAGGTCCGAATGTGGGATTGCTACTTTGTTCTATGGTTAAGTCAAAAATGGTGCCTCCTTGCAGGGAAGACAAGCAACAAATGCTGGTAAAAACTATAGGTCTTTAAAAATCCCTTTTTTCACAGAAAACACTTTAAAACACTTTGCCAGTCCCCCATAAGTAATATAAACACAATTACTCAACAGAAAAAAGTTTTTCAGTTACTTTTCACAACTTTTAAATGGACAGGAAAAAAGAGCTCTCCTTTATTCATTTGCAGTTTAGTTACCAGGATAGTCCACTGGACCAATTAAGAGCATATTTTCAGTGAAAACAAGTAAAATAACCAAGGACAAATATAAAGTACAGTTTTGTACCTACCATAAATGTAGATGTCCGAACAGGATAGCATCTGCAGTCATAACAAATGGGTTGTCCTGTCGTCAGGCAGCCCTTGTCGGCGGATTCCAAAGTCTGGGTCTGGCCTCGGCTGGTGTCGCACTTCACCCGACGTCATCTCTCCTGGTCTTTGGGTATAAAGGCATCAGCCGACGCCATTTTCTTCAGTCTTTCTTGCAGGCAGGTGGCCCCAAGAAGAAGCTGTACATAATGTGCCGGTCGGTCAGATCCAGAGATTACTACTACCGAATACTACTTGAAGACTTCTAAAGCTAAGTACCCGTGACTCTTTCTTGCCTCAGCCGATGTCAGAAAAAGTAAATAATTGTTTAACTTGTGGGAAACAAATACCTCATAAGGATTTCCACTTTCGTACTGCCTACCTTGTTTAGGCCCAGACCACGGAAGTAGCAGCCTGTTTAGCCTGTGCTTCCTTCAACCGGCACGGCTTAGGCGAAGGTCGGAGTTGCTGAACAGTTTTCGGCTCAGATTTTGCGTACATTATGCCGTCGGATCCTCCGACTACTCAAATTGTTAAAAAGCAAGAAAAAGACCGACACTCGCGGTCCGGTTTGGCCGAAAGCACGGTTAAGCAAACCATGAGTGTCTCGGTTTCGGCGAAACGAGCAAGCGGTCAATCTTCAGCCGAATCCATGACTACTACCGAGGCTCCTGCTACCCTACTTGAATCGGCCTCTGAAGTTTTGCCTACTAATGTGGTTCCTATTGAATTATCAGACATCCCTTTGGATGTCTCTACCCTAGCACGTGGTGCTGCTAGGCCTCCAGCAGCCATGTCTATTAAGGCCTTTGCCAGGGCTAAAGCAGCCAAAACTGCTAAATCAGTGCCTGTTGAGCCCCCCTCACACAGGCCCAGTTCCAGTGCACAAATGCTTACTTTGGCAGAGGATCTCATCTCTTTAATTAGGGGATCCCAATCTCACCCAGACAGGGCCACTCAGCCTCCAAAAAAGAGACCTGGTGCAGGGGGTAAAGAATCAGGAGACAAATTGGATTCAGAAAAAACATCATCAACAATATCTAGTACAGGGGGTATTGCAAGGGGCCTGTGCTGAGGCAGTAAAAGAAAGTCTCTGAGCCTTTTCTTGGATTCTGAATAATCCTGACTCTCCCAATGGAAATGCTCCCTCATGGTGTGCAAGGTTTCCCCAAAAGAGTAATCCTCAGGAGGAGAGGCTGAAGGGATTGATTCTTCAGCATCAGAGTCCTCATAAGGAGGGAGAGAATATCCCTGTTCTTAAGAGGAATCAGAGGAAATAGAAACCTGGTCAGAGGAGTCATAGTCAGGGACTTGCCTGGGCCTTTTATCAGGAGGGGGATGGGAACCCCTGATCAGAGTAATTAGGTCCTCGGCCATTTTAAGCATCTGTTTCTTTGGCATGGATGACTGTCCAGGAGAGTGCTGTACTTGTTTCTTTGTCTTTGATAGTGTTTTAGACTTTGCCTTGGCTGCTGAAGTGGTCTTGATAGTATGCTGTGTAGGTCTGAAAACACCCTCAGAAGCCGATGCCTGCTCAGTGGCTCCAGACCCATCTGAGGGAAAAGTTTCCGTAGGCCCAATACCTTGAGTTCCCAGAGGCCTGGTTGTCTCCATGTGGGAGTCGGAGGTGGCCTGTGGCTCTGAGGTAGTGGGTGTCAGGGGCTGCGAAAGCACCTCACTGTGAACCGGCGACTGACCTAGAAGAGGCTTCGTCGTCGGTTTTGGACCTCGGATGTCTGTCCTTTTCTTTGTCCTTGTTGCTTTTTATGAACTCCAGTCGTCAGTTGTTCTGATGGCATTATATAGTTAAACCTTCGGCCAAAGTAATGTAAGGCAAAATCAAACTGACGCTTAACAGTGCATTGATTGAATCTAGCACAAAACCAACAACTAGCAACGTTGTGGTCAGGGCCTAGGCAAGGAATACAGTAAGAGTGAAAATCCTTATGAGGTATTTGCTTCCCACAAGAAATAGAATTGTTAACTTTTACTGACATCAGTCTGAAGCAAGGAAATGTTTCCCCAACGGGGTACTTAGCTTTATTGAAGACTTTGGATCTGAAATTAAATTTAAAAAATCTCAGGAGTCGGCCGACCGGCACTTGCGAACTGCTTTTGCTTCGGGCACTGAGCGGCAATAAAGACTGAAGAAAATGGCGTTGGCTGCATCTTATATACCCCTGGCGCACTGGCGTTAGGGAAGAGGCAACAGCAACCGACGCCAGACCAGGACTTTGGAATTCAGTCCGACTGCGGGTAGCCTGCCAGCAGGATAACCCAAGTGTAATGACTGCAACAGGGAAACACGATGAACATCAGCAAAATATGAATAAATTGTATGAATACAGTTTCAAATCATAGTAGAGAAACAAACATAAGACATTAAGAAAATTATACAGTATAATGGCAAAGGAGAAGAATGGTAAACAGAAGCAAGAGTACATGGAATTGGATAAATTTAGATAAATGACAGGTAAGATTTGTACAGATATAGAGTGTCAGTCAAGAAGCAACATAGGGTAAATGATTAGGCACATAAAATGCTAGATAGCAAAATAGTGTGGAAATAGTATAGAATGAGTAGATGGGGATGAAAGAGAGTCTAATGGTATACAGAGGCAAGAGAGGAGCTGTAAAAAATGGTAGTAGTCACAACTGTCAAGTACTAGACAGTCCATTAAAACACAACTCCTAGCTTTAAAATAATTTTAAAAACAAACAGAAATTTAGAAAATGGAAGTTTTCCTCCAAAGGGAACTTATCTGCTAGACAAAGGTTCATATGAGGCTACTAGGCTAGCGACTATAGAGCCTTTACAAGCTCATTCCAAGTATCCTCATTTGTTTTTTTTTTGTTGTTTTGGGGGGAGGTTCAAAGAACTTCACTTATGAAAAGAGCAGGTCTGTGATCAACACTGGCTACCCTCGTCCATGACAGACGAGGGTGCCATCCTACAGGTGGATTTGCTGTCTCCCATCCAGTTCAGTACCAAGCCAAACCTCGATCCTCGAAAGCTTTAGAGGTGGTACTCTTCTGCACCAGTAAAGTTCAGAAGGGCTTGGTACCCAAACCTGTCTTTTGGTCAGCTCAGCTCAAACTACCTGACACAGTTTGGGTGTGTGGATGGTATCCTGAAGCTTTGGAAGCTGCCCGGCTGTTAAATCCTTGGCAGGATACAACTATAAAGTTAATACTACTGCAGTTGTAAACAACATGATAATGGCCATCAGACTCCTGATCTAAACTCTGCAAGCCACAGAAAAGAATGGAGATAACAAAACAACAGTTAGAACCACAGAGGACGCTCCAAGAAGAACGATGAAGTTGACCACCTTTAATACACAATGAAATAAACGACTTAGCGCTTTCACCAGTACAACTGGCTTCTTCATGTTTTGCGCCCCGAGTGGGTTTTTATGTGTTTGCTACTAGAAGAATGGAGATAAGCAGAGGCCATCAGTTACAAAAAATTACAAAAACTACAAAGAATTTACAGAGGAAAAAAATAGGTTCTTTACAGCAGAAATTGGATTTTAGAATCATCCAATGGGTAATACAATCATGACAGAGGTTAATGCAATTTGATTTCTGTAGGAGTAGGGTCTATATTACGTTACTGAATAGTAATGTCTTCGAAAACGTAATAGCAGATCCATAAATGTCAAAGTCGTAAAACTTTAAACATTTACAAAAACACACCCAAGCAAATAATTTCAACACTGTAAGCAGGGGGGCAAGCCCCCCTGCACCCCCCGCTACTTAAATATACCAACTCAGAGATTGCCATACAGAGCAGACAATGGAAAACTTCCATTTCCGCAATGTACGGAGATCTCCATTGAAATGGTCAACGTTGTACGACTTCAACATTTATGGGTCAACTATTACGTTTTCGAATACATTAGTATTCGATAACGTAATATAGACCTAGGAGTATTATACAATAATAAACAGATTGCATTTGATGCCTGGTGTGTGCTAAAAAAAGAAGCTCATGCCCCCACACTGCATATGTGTGTGTGTGTGTGTGTGTGTGTGTGTGTGTGTGTGTGTAGGGATGACAGTAAGAAAGATCTTGCTAAACTAGACTGCAGAAAGCCTCCAAAGTCAGATATGGAGATTCTCTTGACTCACTAGAAGCACAAGTCACCTTCAGTAGAGTCTGTAAAATTGTATGTACCAGTAAGCAAATTTGAGATCTAAAGCCACCACGATCAAAGACATATCAGAAAGGAAGACGCATGATGTTTGGGGGATTGCTACCTTGAGTGCTCTGACTTTCAGATTCATATCTATTACATTTTATTTACTTATTGTTTGTTGACTGAGTTATTCCTACCAGGCCAGTGTCCTCTTTCCAGGAAAGATGTCAAATAGTACTCATACAGATGAAGGAAAATTTTGACAGGATATAAGGAAGCATCCACTACTATTTTTTCAATAACTGCTCGAGGATATTTTACATGAACCTAAACTACAACCAGCTCAATTAGATGTGACATTGTTTTAATGTCTCATCTGAAGGACAGCACACTCAGGAGTACAGCACCTGATTTATGCTGCATTGCAGTGTCATTATTGGAAAATTAATCCAAGCACCTGGTGTGGGTATAGAACCCACCATTTCTGTTCCTCCAGCACATTCTGGCAGACAGGTTCAGTGCAAATTTCTCCCCTCCCTCACCCCCAAAAGAAGAAATACTTATCCCAGCTGAATGTAACCTCCCTGTCATCTCAGATGTCCAGGTGAGAACCGCCCTCAGCAAAGCTAAAAACACAGCATCAATGGGACCTGACGGTATCCCGGATTGCGTGCTACGTGAACTCCAAGAGGAGCTAAACCCGTACATAAAAATGCTATTTAACCTTAGCCTTACTACAGGATATGTACCTGAACACTGGTGTACAGCAACAGTGGTCCCACTCCACAAAGGGGGTACCTCTACAGACCCTGGGAACTACCGCCCCATAAGCTTAACCAGCCTGGTCTGAAAAGCTATGGAAAGAATCATTATGGAACTCATAAACAGAGACATAGGGGACCTACAGACACTTGACCCCACCCAGTTCGGCTTTGTAAAGGGTAGATCCTGCCTTTTGAACCTGGTTGACTTTTTCGAAACAGTCACTAAAGCCATTGATGAGGGCAAAGCAGTCCATACAGCCTACCTGGACTTGGCTAAGGCCTTCGACACAATACCCCACTCAGGCATCATAGATAAGCTCAACAGCTTAAACGTAAACCCTTATGTCACTGGATGGGTTGCAAACTGGCTAAAGGACAGAACCCATAAAGTTAAAATCGCTGGAGCAATGTCAGACTCAAAGCCAGTCACAAGTGGTGTCCCACAGGGATCTGTCCTAGGACCCCTCTTGTTCGGCATTTATTTCTCAGATGTTAAAGCAAACATGGGAGGGTTGTGGCTGACAAAGTTCGCAGATGACTGCAAACTAGGCGCCATAGTCGATACAGCAATGGACACATACATCCTACAAAAAGGCCTCACAGAAACAGGCAACTGGTGCTGGAGTCACAGTCTTAAACTAAATGCCAAAAAATATATAGTCATCCCCTTTGGGAAAAACAAAGTACCCACAAATTATCACATAGACAGCAACCCACTGAGTACGGAAAAAGTAATCGGAGACCTAGGGACCCAAGTCGATAGCGACCTCTCATTTGACACCCACATTGCCAAAGTGGTTAGAAAAACATTCTACCTTGCACACCTCATCATGAAAGGATTCACATCCAGATCCAAGGATGTCATTGTACCCCTATACTCCTCCCTCATCAGACTCATGATTGAGTACAATGCCGCATTTGGTATGTACCTCACCCGGCATTTGCAACAGCTGGAGAGACCACAAAAGTACCTCACCAAGAGGATCAAGGGTCTCCAACATATGTCTTATTCTGCCAGACTAAAGAAACTTCAGCTCTATTCAGTAGCATACCGCCTGCTCAGAGGTGATCTCTGCCTGACATACAAGGCCATGTCCAATCAGGATCTGATGGACATGCTCCACCTCAAAAAATCTAAATCCATCAGGACCACGAGAGCTAAAGACTTAAACCTCGGCACAAGTATGAATAGGACATGCTGGAGGGATAGATTCATAACCCAGAGGCTTCCCATGCTTTGGAACAAGATCCCAGTTCATATTAGGCAGAGCCCCTCACTGACTCTCTTCAAGAGAAATCTTGATGAGTGGATGGGAGATCGTAAGTTTACCCCAGGGGTCACATCTGTGTCACTGCTAGACAGGGGCACAGTAAACTAATTCTATTATATAAGGGGACCTTCATTGTGTCACTACTAGACAGAGGCACAGTATTCTAAATTTATTCTGTACATTTTTGTACCATTTCATGGGGTGGCAAAGGCCACATCACTATGGCTAGGCTTACAAATGCCCCAGGGCAGACAGCCTAGTACTAAACTATGAAACTATGAAAAAGCCTAGGCTTGCTGCAATTTAACAGCATTACGAGCCTAGTGAACTCCATGCTGTAAAGCAGATGTACTGCTAGGTCAGAGTTTGCACATACATGGAAGAGAGCATGTGCATCTAGTGCTAGCACGGTTACCAAGAGGAAGTGGCATTAGCGCACCCCTGGTAGCAATATGATGCTGCACAGGTGGCCTCCATCTCATCAGCCTTAGACATCAATCAGGATAAGCCCAGGTGAGGCTAAGGCAGGTTCAATAGTAGTATGAGTTGGTGGCAGCTGATGGTCAGCTGTGGAGAGTAGGGAGAAAAGGAAAACTTGACTTGCGATTACTAGGGATACCCACTGTAGCCATAAATAATGTACTTTTCCTAAAAACCCTAATCTTTACGACTGACTTTCAAAATATTCCTGGTGTCAAAAAGGCCTGTTATTACAAAGAACTTTTATACAAACATACAAGATACTTTAGTAACATGAAATATACTAGTCAAACTCTTATGTTTTACAGTTTTAAGTCTAGCTCCAGTATCAGATAATGAGCTTTTTGAATGAAGAGACAAGGTGTTAGAAACAAGAAAATTAGGAAGGGCTAGTGCAGTTGTGACAGTACACTTCCTGTAACATCAGAATATATGAGCAGTCATATCACTGCTGTAGTTGTTGTTGTCTTTCGGCTTTCCCTGGTTAGGGGTCGCAAAAGCGGAACTCCGGTCCGCTAATAATTGGCAGTAGATTTTCACAAACGCCAAGGTGCCAGCTTGACATTCAACCTTCAATGAAGGCACACCCATTTATGCATGTCTTTCAAACGCCCACCCACCGCGGGGAGGACATGCAGACTCCACACAGATGGCACTCCTCGCACTCCAGCCGAGAATCGAACGGGAGAACCTCTTGCTGTGAGGCAACAACGCTACCACTGCACCACCGCAGAAGTACATGATTCCTTATCCATGGGAATTAGTTATGCAAGGACATCCAGAGCTTTACAGATGTTTCAAGACTGAAGCTGGGAACCTCCTCTAGTCAAGCTCAACATACGATTAAAAGGGGGAGCAGTCCATGCTACGTTCAGTTCCTTTTTGATAAGAAGTCAGTTACAGTGTAAACAACTCCCCTGTACTCAATCTTCCAATTCCTTAAGGAACTAATGAATTTGCTAATTTTGTATCCAGAGATGTTAGGAATAGTAGGCCATAGAGTCCTCTGAGACCTCGTGGAGGTGACATCAATATCAATATGCAAGCACTGACCATTTTTTTCCCATGTTTGTTTTGATTTTTGATTTCATATGATTCCTTCTCCTCCCAGCCACTTAGACCAGTGGAGAAATTGCCACTACTCAGGGTAAGGTGGGTGGGAGCTTACAATACAGCAGTGATCCTACTGCTTAAACATTTATGGTGACTGCACTAGTGCAAATTTAATGCGTTCACTTTAAGGCACACAACAACAGCACACTTCCTTATCAATAGGAAGAAAATTAAAGCAGGTCTAAAGAAGTGAATCCAGCTCTCCTCCTGGACACAAATGTCATTTTAACAGTAAATTATAAGAAAATCTAGCCTGTGATACCTAGAAAAGGTGCACACCATTATCCATGTGGTTGCTTCAGAGATACTTTTGGCTAATACATTTCTAGAGAAATCTGTTGCCTTTGTAAAGTGGGCTCCTAAAGGTCTCACTAGTGTTTTTCCATTTTTCTGATAACAGAAATAATGCAAATAAGAAGACATTTATGCAATATCTGCTTGAAGATTATCATATCCTGTTTGCTTGGCATGAAGGATACAAAAAAGGTGGAGAGACTGAGATAATTTGTCCTTGCTGCATAACACCAAAGCTGCCTAGGCACAATGGGCAAATGCAACATTCTCTCTCTCTCTCTCTCTCTTGTTTAAGGACTGGGACATGAAAAGCACAGTTGTGTACACTTACCATAAATGTAGATTTTTGAGTGTACTCACTGTTGCAGTCATTACATTTGGGTTATCTGCTTGCAGGTAGCCCTCAGTCGGCCTGATTAACAAAGTCTTGGGTCCTGCGTCGGTTGCTGTCCCTTCTTCCATGACGTCAGGTCGTCAGGGGTATAAAACATGCAGCCAACGCCATTACATCAGTTTTTCTTGCCCCAGATGTCAGGTGCCCCCCTAATGGGAAGCAATTAAATATAAAAGTACAAAGATATACCTCCAAAAAAAAGCAAATACACCAAAAAGGCTTTTAAGCATAGTAAAGGAAAGTAGAGGTACAGTCAAAAGAAGTTAGGGGGCTGGAGGGAGGGTAACCAGGACTGCAACAGTGAATACACTCGAACATCTACATTTATGGTAAGTGTGCACAACTGTACTATATTCTTCGTGTTTCACTATTGCAGTCATTACATTTGGGTAGATTCCCAAAGCTATGGTTGGGAGGAGGAATTTAGATAGCATTAGGGCCAGCTATAAGGCCCTGCAAGACTGCAGTGGCAAAGCCAGCTCTGGATTTAGAGAAAATTGGCAAATGATAATGCTTTGTGAAAGTATGTACAGAACTCCAGGGAGCAGCGTCTAGAGTGTCCCTGGTAGGGACGCCTCTGAGAAATGCTGTAGAGGTAGATGCAGACCTGGTGGAGTGAGGTCTGATCCCCTGGGGGATAGGTTTTCCATGGTGCTTACAGCAGAAATTAATGCAATGGCTTATCCATTTAGAAATGGTTTGCTTTGAAATAGCAAACCCCTCTGCCCCTGCAGCAAATGCCACCAGCAGTTGTTTAGATTTCCTTTGAGGTTTAGTCCTGTCCAAGTAAAATCTAAGTTGTCTGTGCACATCTAAGGAATGCAGTATCCATTCCCCTTTATTCTGTGGCTTGGGAAAGAAGGTTGGCAAATGAATGGACTGATTAAGAGCCACACTGGATACCACCTTGGGCATGAAAGATGGACTGGTTCTGAGGAACACCCTGTCTGCATGAAAGATTATGAAAGGCTCCACTGCCATAAGGGCCTGTAATTTCAGATACCCTTCTAGCTGAAGTAATTGCTAAAAGGAAAGCGGTTTTCCAAGAAAGAAATTTTAAGTCTGCAGTAGCAGCTGGCTCGAAAGGAGGTAGAGTGAGTTTCTCCAAGACAAAGTTAAGATCCCAGGCTGGGGTTGCAGTTCTCCTGGGTGGTCTCAAATTTTTCGCCCTTCTGAGGAACTGCTTGAGCAGTGGATGAGAGAAGAGGGGAGGTTCTGTGTTATAATTAGCTGAAATGGCTGAGGCGTGGATTTTAATGGAGGAAAAAGACAGGCCCTTGTGAAGCATCTCAGTTAAGTATTGTAAAATCTGAGGTAAACTGGGCGCTGCTGTGCTCATCCCTTGAGATTGGTTCCAGGCACAGTATCTTTTCCATTTTTCAGCATAAGATTTTCTAGTACTAGGCCTCCTTGCCTCTAAAATGATATACATCACAGGTTTGCTGAGGGATGGTAAAGGAGAGATTAAGTAATTGGCCAGGCTGCAAGGTTCAGTGCTAGAAGCTGAGGGTGCAGAATCTGGTTCTCCTGTTGAGACAGCAGGGAAGGAGTCTGAGGCAGGTACCATGGAGATAACCATGACACACTGCGAGTCTGAGTCAGGTACCATGGAGATAACCATGACACACTGCGCAGGAGGGGGTACCAGTGTTGGCGAGGCCAGTCTGGAGCAATCAAAATCATCCTTGGTTTGTCCTGTTTGATTTTAGTAGCACTTTGGAGAACAGAGGCGGGGGGGCGGGCATAGACTGATAGGTATTTCTTGCTGAAGGACAGAGCATCCACTTTCCAGGCTTGTTTGTGGGGAGTCCTTGTGCAAAATATGTCCAACTGGTAGTTCTGGGAGAGGTATATATCTGGGCTCCCCCATTTGCTTGTCAACATGTTGAAAATCCTTGGTTCAAGTTTCCCCTTGTGTGGGTCCGTGAGGTTTCTGATTAGTCCGTCTGCCAGTGTATTTAATTTTCCTGGCAGGAATTAAGCTTGTAGGTGCACTTGGTAGCTCAAGGCTGTGTTCCACAATGCCATGGCTAGTCTGCAGAGGGGGTAAGAATGTGTACCCCACTGCTTGTTTATGTACCACATAACAGTGGTGTTGTCCATCTTTACCATTAGTTGTCCTGGAAGAATGTGGTCCTTGAAGGCTGTCAGAGCATTCTGTACAGCTAACATATCTTTTTGATTGATATGCAGGTGCATTTGACTTGGGTTCCATTTGCCCTGAATGCACTTCCCTGCCAGGTGAGCCCCCCCATGCATAGTCTGAAGCATCTGTTGTTAGGGTTTGGGAGGCAGGGGGTGGTGTGAAAGGTAATCCCTTGTTTTGGTGGAAGGCCTCTTCCCACCAAAGAAACTCTAGGCGTAGGCAAGGTATGATAGGAATAATTGTTTCTAGGTCTTGAGAATGTTGACACCATAGGCTTTTTAGATACCACTGTAGTTTCCTCATATGGAATTAGAAGAATGCAGGAGACCATGAACCCAAAGGCCTGCAGTATTTGTCTTGCAAATAGCAGGGTTTTTGTGGCCACTTGTTTGAAGTAGGTTGTCAAATGAATTTGCTTCTCTGGCATGAGGTAAGCCATCTGGGAAGTTGTATTCAAGCTTGCTCCTAGAAATATAATTTGTTGACAGGGTACCAGGTGTGATTTCTTTTCATTTATGGTGTACCCCAGACAAGTTAGAACCCTTTGTACAAAGGCCAGATGATTCAAAAAGTATGTTCTGGCTTTCTGCCTGAATTAGACAATCGTCCAGATATGGGTAAATTTTAATATTTCTTTGTCTGCAAAATGCAAAAATTGGAGCTAGGCACTTTGTGAATACCCTGGGTGCAGTAGATAAGCCAAAGGGCAGTGGAGAGAACTGATAGTGCGTGTAGCCTGCTTTGAAGCGTAGGTATCTTCTGAAAGATTCCCTGATTGGGATGTGCAGGTATGCTTCTTTTAAATCTAGTGTTGTCAACCAGGCATCTTTGCCTAGCATAGGAAGTAATTGGTGAAGAGTCAGCATCTTGAAATTTGGAATCTCCAAAAAGGTGTTTAGAGTAGACAGGTCCAGGACAGGACACCATGAATTGTCTTTTCTGGGTACCAGGAAAAGTCTTGAGTAGAAACTTGTCCCTTTTCCACTTCTGGTACCAGTTGAATAGCCTCCATGCTTAAGAGAGAAGGTACTTGTTTTTGGGCCTCTGCCCGCTGATTTGGGGGTAGGTCCAGCCACCCGATTGGTGTTGGCAACGTGTGGAAGTGAAATCTGTATCCCTGGGACACTATTTAAAACCTATCTGTCCTGGGTAATGAGTTCCCAATTCTTTGCATGAAGAGCAATCTTTACCCCCAAAGGGGCAGTCAGTTGATAAGTGCTTGGAAATTTTAAAAGGAAGTAATTGAGACAGTTTACCATAGCGGGGAGTCTTATTCCCAGATTTGGAAGTGGAGGCCCCCCACTGCTTAGTTCTGAGTGTCCCCTGGGACTGAAACCTGGGGTTTTTGCTGTGTGTGTTTTGGGTTTGGCTTGAGAAGACCTGGAAGGAGCTGGAAAGGACCAATTCTTAGAGGGCCAGTGCCTACTAAATGTAGGAGGATGAACTTGTAAAAAATCTTTTAACAGTTTGCATAGATTTAGCTTTATCTTCCATCTTTTTAAGAACTTCCTCAGCCTTGTTGCCAAACAGGCGGTCCTGATTTAAAGGAGCATCCAACAATTTAGCTTTAGGCAAAGATTGCTCCTTAAGCCAAGCATGCCTTCTGAGCACAGACCTACTAACAGCAGCCCTGCAAGAGGCCTCTAATGAATCAAAACCACATTGCAAAGTATGTTTTCCAACTTGTTCAGCAGAATGCATTAAATCCTGTAATTCTTTATTTTCTACACAGTCAGGAATCAACATCAATTTCTGTTTAAGCAGCCCAATAACATGTTGCTAATACTTTAACTTATGAAACTGGCAGTTTAAAGCCCTAATGGCCAAGGTTGCAGAAGTGTAAACCTTCTTACCCCCCCATCGATCCAGCACCCTGGAGTCTCTATCAGAAGGGGTAGGATTTTTAGCAGTAGAAACCTTAATGCCCTTGGGCCCCTGTGAAATAGTCTCTGGATCTGCAATAGGATTTTTAAAGAGGAACTTGTGGGACTCGGGGACCTGGTAGTATCTGTCAGATCAGGGGCCAAACTAGATTCCAAAAAAGCATCATCAACAATGTCTAGTACAGGAGGAATACCTAAAGGCCTATGCTGAGGTATGAGAAGGAAATCCCCAAGCCTCTTTTTTGAATCAGAAAAATCCTGGCTTTCCCAGTGGAAATGCTCCCTTAGAGTATATGTAAGGTTTCCCCAAAAAGAAAAATCCTCAGGAGGGAAAGCAGATGGAATGGAGTCCTCTGCATCAGGATCTTCATAAGTAGATAAGGGCAAATCCAGATCATCAGAAGAATCAGAAACAGAATCCTGATCAGAAAATTCATAATCAACTTGAGTCCTAGGCCTCTGAGAAGAGGGAAGTTGGCTTCCCCTGATTAGAGTTATAAGATGTTCAGCCATTCTTATCATTTGTTTTTTAGGCATAGAGGCCTGAGCATGTGGCCTGGGCGTCGGTTTTTTAGGCATGGATTGAGATTTAGGCATATGTAAAGAAGGAGGCGTTGGTTTAAAATGCAAGTCCATAGGCCTGAATACACCGTCAGAAGACGGTGCCTGCACAGCGGCTCCATTCCCATCCAAGGTAGAGACATCCGCGGGTTCCATAGTTGAAGCAGCTTGCAGTATACTGGACTCCGAATGGGTCTCAGCAGAGGCCGGCGAATCAGAAGTAGCAGGTATCAGGAGCGCCTCACTGAGTACCGGCGAACTGGCGACTGGCTTAGGAGAAGCGTCGGCAGATTTGGACCTCGGCGGCCTGTCTCTGTCTTTATCTTTGCATTTTTTCAGAATCCCGGTAGTCGGATGGCTAACTGGCAAAATTTCTGGATAATTAAACCAAGAATCTAAATATTTAAAGGCAGAAATATACAGACGACGGATAGTGCATTGATTAAATCACAAAACCGACAGCAAGGTACGTCATGGTCAGCGCCTAGGCAAGGAATACAGTACGAATGAAAATCTTTATAAGGTATTTGCTTTCCACAAGTAATGCAATTATTAACTTTTACTGACGTCGATAAGGAGCAAGAAAAAGTTTCCCCAATGGGGTATTTAGCTTTAGTTGAAGACTTCGGTTCTGAAACTCGAAAACAAAAATTTCAGGAGTCGGCCGACAGGCACTTGCGAACTGCTTCTGCTTCGGGCAACGCACGGCAAGAAAGACTGATGTAATGGCATTGGCTGCATGTTTTATACCCCTGACGACCTGACATCATGGAAGAAGGGACAGCAACCGACGCAGGATCCAAGACTTTGTTAATCAGGCTGACTGAGGGCTACCTGCAAGCAGATAATCCAAATGTAATGACTGCAACAGTGAAACATGAAGAACATCAGGCGCTGTATTACCATAGGTGCCAATTCAAATACAACCTTGACTACAAAGGAAGGGTTATTTCTACAGCTCACCCTCTCTCCATGAAATACATGTACAGTTCTCTGTAATTCATCTTGAAGCTAAAAGATCTCCTTAGCTGAAGTTATAGTTATCAAAAATAAGGTCTTTCTTGACAAGAATACTACTAAAGTGATGGACTCAAAAGGACCTAGTTTTTCCCCCCAGTAGAAAGTTAAGGTCGCAAGGAGATGCATAACTCCCTCTACAAGACATGTAAATGCTTTACAGCAGCGCAAGCAGACAAGGGGTAGGTAAATGCAACTTTTGTGGGGGCACTTTAAAATATGCACAGGATAGGTCCCTCTTGAAGGTAATTCATAGGTACTGCAAAACTTTTGCTTCAGCAGCTTCTGTGGATAAACTGCCTCTCTAGCTACACCATGATAAGACTCTACTCCATTTGAACAATGATGATTATCTAGTACTAGGTTTTCCTGTTGTCCTTGGAAACAGCATGCAGTACCTACTTTGAGAAGTGAAAATTATGTACTTGCCATAACACTACATCCATGTTGCCTTCTTCCATCTGGCTCAACAGATGGGGCATCAGATCCAACCTCAGTGCCTTTAATAACCTTTTGGAACCAGGGCTCATTTCCAAGATACTGATGTGAAGCTTGGCCACTGTCATCAACCATGTGTTTTAACTATCTTCCTGTCAAAATGCCATCCGCACTCCAGAAGGGAAGCTTCTGTGGTCACAGTGGCTTTCAGGGGGTGGAAATGTGAAAGGTCAACCTCGCATGACTACAGGAGAGGTCAATCACAAAATAATGTGACACCTGTATACTGATGTGAGTCGTATGGGATATTTTGAATCATATGGGAAATTGAAGGGGTTGATATATCATTGACCATTGGACAGAGAAGGCCTACTGCACAGTACACTCAAAATCTTGCCTGAGGCATCAGCATGATGGAAGCTGCCACTGACCTCAGCAGAAGGAGAATTAACCTTGCTGGGGGGTTTAAAGAAGAATGGACCTCTGAAGCTTGGTGATAAAGAGATAGAACCCTTGATTCCACAAGTTTGGCAATTTGGGAAGTTGTGTCTAGGTGGCACCTTATGAAGTCTACTATATGGGTTGGTTTCAGCTGACTTTTGCTTAAGCTTATAGTGACCCCCAAGAATGGGGCTAACTGGAGCAAGAAATCTCTGCATTGGATAAGCTGATCCTTGGTAAGTGCGGTGAGGAGCCAGTTGTCTGACTGAAGCCCAAAATGGGCCTGAAGTCAGCAGTGTTTTTCAGAACCAAAAGGAATCTTAAACAGACTTCTAATCCTTACTGGTCTGGTGGGACCTCCTCAATGACTTCCTTTTCTAGCAGCTTCAACACCTCTACTGCTGCTAATTTTCTCTAGGTGGAATGTTGGGGATTTTATTTTTATTGGGGAAAACAAGGAATAATGTAGCATCTAGTGATTATCTTCTGTATCCACAAATCCTGAGCAACAGCTTGCAAGGTGTGAGGGTGCAGAGATAAGCACCCTCAACTGCCTCCAGAGTGCTGCAGTTGGGCAACTGTTCAGGAATGCTGAAAGGGTTTCTCAGTAAACAGACCTTGAAACCTTTGGTTTTGTGGCCTGCCTCTGCCCCTGCGGTGATATTCATTGAAGTTATTCCTCCCCTCTGCTTGGGGAGGGGGTTCTGTCAGCAGAAGTGTCTTGGGAAAAATTCTTGGACCTACAAAAGCAGTTTTCTTTATTCACTTCTGGTTCTAGGGGTGGGTGGGTGGTGTTCTGTAAGCAGAAGCATCTTAGCAAAACTACTGGACTTATGAAACCATCGTTTCATTCCATCCTTCTAGTTTTGGGAAAAGTCATTTGAGGAGGAAAAATGAATGCCTGCCCTCCTGTTAGCTTCTGTGAGTATATCCTTGGCCTTCAGTAGAAACAGGGTTGAATCATCGAAGAGAGCACTGACAAAGGACATCTTGAAGATCTCCACAAAAGTCAGAGACACATCCAGAAGGGAAGTTTTGCTGGACCAACCCTCTCTTTGTTTCGTCAATTTGAAGATGTCTTTGAAAGACTCATCTTCCAAAGGGGACCTTAGGGATCTCTCCCTTTCCTCAAATCTGGTATCCCCAGTGAGTGACACCTGGGAGAAGTCAAGATGTCTCCACTTGTAAGACTGATTTCTGTGGGCTTTGCTGGTGGGGGGTTCCAAAGAAAGTTCAGAACCACAGGGGGAACGCGCTAAGTGAAAGTCCTTCAGGCTTAAAGAGGTTGTCTCTCACTGATAGTATGACAGGATGCAAGAAAGTACAGTTGTGTAGACTTACCATAAATGTAGATGTTCAAGTGTATTCACTGTTGCAGTCATCACACTTGGGTTATCTGCCTACAGGTAACCCTCAGTCGGCTCGAATACCAGTCTTAGTATTTCTGCGCTGGATGCTGTCGCTTCTTCCATGATGTCAGGGGTATAAAACAGGCAGCCGACGCCATTACATCAGTTTTTCTTGCTCCAAATGTCAGGAGCCCCCATGCCCCAAATGTCAGGAGCCCCCAAAAAGAGAGCTAGTATATAGTGGGGACCACCACCAGTAAAAAGTAAATACCAATGCCATTAGGAATGGCTATAGAGAGGAGAGGTAGAAAGATAGAGAAAGCCAGGGGGCTGATGGGAGGGAAACCAGGACTGCAACAGTGAATATACTTGAACATCTACATTTATATTAAGTGTACACAAAGTACAGTTGTGTACACTTACCATAAATGTAGATGTTTGAGTGTATTCACTGTTGCAGTCATTACATTTGGGTAATCTGCTGGCAGGTTGCCCTAAGTCGGCCTGATTAACAAATTCTTGGGTCCTGCGTCGGTTGTTGCCCCTTCTTTCATGACATCAGGTCATCAGGGGTAAAAAAAAGTGAATACACTCAAACATCTACATTTATGGTAAGTGTACACAACTGTACTATGTTCTTCGTGTTTCACTGCTGCAGTCATTACATTTGGGTAGAATCCCAAAGCTATGGTTGGGAGGATGTATTTATACAGCATTAGGAGCAGCTATAAGGCCCTACAAGACAGCAGTGGCAAAGCCAGCTCTGGATTTACAGAAGAGAGGTAAATGGTAATGTTTGTTGAACATATGAACTGAGCTCCAGGTAGCAGCTTCTAGAATGTCTCTGGTAGGAAACCCTCTGAGAAAGGCTGCAGAAGTAGATGCAGCCGTGGTGGAATGAGATCTGATCCCCCTGGGGACAGGTTTACCATGGTGCATATAGCAGAAACAAATACAATGGCTTATCCATTTGGAAAGAGTCTGCTTTGAAATAGCCTTTCCATTTGCCCCTGCAACAAATGCCACCAACAGTTGAGATTTTGTCCTATTTAAGTAGAATCTAAGTTGTCTGTGTACATCCAATGAATGCGGAATCCACTCACCCTTGTTCTGTGGATTGGGAAAGAAAGCTGGCAGATGAATGGTCTGATTAAGAGCCACAATGGATACCGCCTTAGGCATGAAAGATGGATTGGTCCTGAGAGCCACCCTGTCCGGATGAAAAATAATGAAAGGCCTCACTGCCATAAGAGTTTGTAATTCTGAAATCCTTCTAGCTGAAGTGACTGCTAAAAGGAAAGCTGTTTTCCAGTAGAGAAATTTAGGTCTGCAGTAGCAGCTGGCTCAAAAGGAGGGAGAGTGAGTTTTTCCAAAACAAAATTGAGGTCCCATGCAGGAGTTGGTGCTCTCCTGGGAGGTCTTAAATTTTTGGCCCCTCTGAGATACTGCTTTAGCAGAGGATGACAGAAGAGAAGTTCTGTGTTGTAATGAGCTGAAATGGCAGAGGTATGGATTTTTATGGAAGAAAAAGATAGGCCCCTGTGAAACATCTCAGTTAAGTATTGCAGAATCTGAGGAATATTGGGCATTGCTGTGCTTATTCCTTGTGATTGGTTCCAGGCACAGAAACTTTTCCATTTGTCAGCATAAGATTTTCTAGTACTAGGCCTTCTAGCCTCCAAAATGACATCCATCACAGGTTTGCTGAGGGATGCCAAGGTTGAAATTAGTTGATTAGCCACGCTGCAAGATTCAAAGTTTGGAGGTGAGTGTGCAGAATTTGGTAGTTCTGTTGAGACAGTTGGTAAGGTGTCTGAAGCAGGTGTGACACATTGTGCAGGAGTGGGTACCAGTGTTGGTGAGACCAGTCTGGAGCAATCAGATTCATTTTTGGTTTGTTCTGTCTGACTTTTAGTAGAACTTTGAAGAGCAGAGGCAGAGGGGGAAAAGCAGAGACCGATAGGTTTTTCCAGCTGAACAATGGAGCATCCACTTTCCAAGCTTTTTTGTAATGAATTCTTGTGCAGAATTTGTCCAACTGATAGTTCTGGGGTGAGGCAAAAAGATCTATGTCTGGGCTCCCCTCCCCAATTTGCTGTCAACATGTTGAAAACTTGTGGTTCCAGTTTCCATTCGTGTGGATCCATAAGATTTCTGCTTAGTTCGTCTGCCAGAGTATTTAGCTTTCCTGGCGGGAATTGAGCTTGTAGTTGTATTTGATAGGTCAAGGCCATGTTCCACAATGCCATGGCTAGTCTGCAAAGGGGGTAGGAATGTCTACTCCCCTGCTTGTTTATGTACCACATAACTGTGGTGTTGTCTGTCTTTATCATTAGTTGTCCTGGATGAAGGTAGTCCTTCAATGCTGTCAGTGCATTCTGCACAGCTAGCATCTCTTTCTGATTGATATGTGGGTGCATTTGATTTGGGCTCCATTTTCCCTGAATGCACTTTCCTGCCAGATGAGCCCCCCCTAGCATAGTCTGATGCGTTTGTAGCTAGGGTTTGGGCGGCAGGGGGTGGAGTGAATGGCAGTCCCTTGTTTTGGTGGCAGGCCTCTGCCCACCATAGGAACTCTAGTTGCAGGCAAGGTATAATAGGAATCATTGTTTCCAGGCTGTGACAATGTTGACTCCATAAACTTTTTAAGTACCACTGAAGTTTCCTCATATGCAGTCTTGCATATGGAATTAGAAGAATGCAGGAGGCCATGAACCCCAAGGCTTGCAGAATTTGTCTTGCAGAGAGCAGGGTTTTTCTGGCCACCTGTTTGAACTAAGTCACCAACTTAATTTGCTTTCCTGGCATAAGGTAAGTCATCTGGGCAGTTGTATTCAAGCATGCATCCAGGAATGCAATTTTTTGAGAGGGTACCAGTTGTGATTTCTTTTTGTTTATGGTGTACCCTAGACAAGTTAGAACCCTTTTTACAAACGCCAGATGCTTTAGAAGAATGTCCTTGTTTTCTGCCTGAATTAGACAATCGTCCAGGTATGGATATATTTGAATATTTCTTTGCCTGCAAAATGCAATTACTGGAGCCAGGCACTTTGTGAAGACCCTGGGCGCAGTAGATAAAGGGCAGTGCAGAGAACTGGTAATGCAAGTAGCCTGCTTTGAAGCGGAGGTATCTTATGCAAGATTCCCTGATTGGGATATGCTGGTAAGCCTCTTTTAAGTCTAGAGTTATCAACCAGGCATCTTTGCCTAGCATTGATAGTAACTGTTGAAGAGTCAGCATCTTGAATTTTGGAATGTCCAGAAATGTGTTTAGAGTGGATAAGCCCAGAATTGGACACCATGATTTATCTTTTCTGGGTACCAGGAAAAGTCTTGAATAGAAGCCTTGTTCCTTTTCCTCTTCTGGCACTGGTTGAATAGCCCCCATGTTCATGAGGGACAGAACTTGTTTCTGGGCCTCTGCCCACTGATTTGGGGGCAGATCTGGCCATCCATTTGGGATTGGCAACGTGTGGAAATGAAATCTGTATCCCTGGGATACTATATTTAAAACCCATTTGTCCTGGGTAATAAGTTGCCAGTTTCGTGCATGAAGTGCCAGTTTTCCCCCCAAAGGGGCAGCTAAAAGGTAAGTGCTTGGTGATTGTAGAGGGAAGTCATTGAGACTGTTTACCATAAGGAGGTGCCATGTTGTTTCCCAATTTGGAGGTGTTGGCACCCCACTGTTTTGTTCTAAAAGTTCCTTTTGACTGAAACCTGGAGCCTTTGGAATGTCTGGATTTGACTTGAGCGGCTCTCGAGGGGACTGGAAAAGACCAGTTCTTAGTAGGCCAGTGCCTACCAAATCTTGGAGGTTGCACTTGTAAGAAATATTTCACAGTTTGCATAGATTTAGCTTTATCTTCCATCTTTTTTAACACTTCTTCTGCCTTACTACCAAAGAGACGGTCCTGTTGTAAAGGAGCATCCAACAATTTTGCTTTAACATGGTCAGGCAGAGTTTGCTCTTTGAGCCAAGCATGCCTTTTTAGCACAGATCCAGTTACAGCAGCCCTGCAAGAGGCCTCCAAGGAATCAAAACCACATTGCAAAGTATGTTTTCCAACTTGTTCAGCTGAATGTAATTAATCCTGCAAATCTTTATTTTCCACACAGCCAGAGATTAACATAATATCTGTTTAAGTAGTCCCATGATATGCTGTTTATATTTAAGCATATGAAACTGACAGTTTAAAGCCCTGATTGCCAAGGTTGCAGACGTGTAAACCTTCGTACCCCATCTATCTAGTGCCCTGGAATCTCTATCAGAAGGGGTAGGATTTTTAGCAGTAGAGGCCTTAATGCCCTTGGGACCCTGAGAAATGGTTTCAGGATCAGCAATAGGATTTATGAAAAGGAATTTGTGGGAGTCAGGAACCCTGTAGTATCTATCTGTCTGGCTTACAAGGAGCCGGAGGCAGAGAATCAGGAGTCATACTAAAGTCTGAAAAAACATCAACAACAATGTCTAGAACAGGAGGTATAGCCAAAGGCCTATGTTGAGGAAGAAGAAGAAAATCACTAAGTCTCTTTTTAGATTCAGAGAAATCCTGACTTTCCCAGTGGAAATGTTCCCTTAAGGTATGTAAGGTTTCCCCAAAAGAAAAATCCTCAGGGGGAGAAGCAGAAGGAATGGAACTTTCTGTATCATAGCCACACTGGATAGCACCTGTTCATTAGAAGAGTCAGAAGAAATAGAATCCTGTTCAGAAGATTCATAATCAAAGCCTTGCCTAGGCCTCTTAGAAGGAGGGGGTTGGCTACCCCTGGTCAGAGTAATTAAATCTTCAGCCATTTTGATCATTTGTTTTTTATGCATAGGGGCCTGCACCTGTGGCCCAGGCTTCGGTTTTACAGACACAGATTTAGATTTTGGTCTTAGTTTTGAAGATGGTGTCGGTCTAATATACAAATCTGTAGGCCTGAAAACACCCTCAGAAGCCGGTGCCTGCACAGCAGCTCTGGACCCATCTAAGGTAGAGACATCCACGGGTTCCATAATTGAAGCATCTCGTGGCATACCGGACTCCAAATGGGTGAATCAGAAATAGCAGGTATCAGGGGCTGCGAAAGTGCCTCACTGAGTACCGGCGAACTGGTGACTGGCTTAGGAGAAGCGTCGTTGTCAGTTTTGGACCTCGACGGCCTGTCTCTGTCTTTTTCTTTGCATTTTTTAGGTATTCCGGTAGTCGAATTGCTAACCGAAACATTTCTGGATAATTAAATCTTGAGCCAAAATATTTAGAAGCAAAAATATACTGACGTTTAATCGTGCGTTGATTAAATTTAGCACAAAACCGACAGCAAGGCACGTTGTGGTCAGGGCCTAGGCAAGGAATACAGTACAAATGAAAATCCTTATGAGGTATTTGCTTTCCACAAGTAATGTAATTATTAACTTTTACTGACATCGGTAAGGAGCAAGGAAAAGTTTCCCCAATGGGGTACTTAGCTTTTAGTTGAAGACTTCGGTTCTGAAACTTGAAAACGAAAATTTCAGGAGTTGGCCAACCGGCACTTGCGAACTGCTTCTGCTTCGAACACCGCGCAGCAAGAAAGACTGATGTAATGGCATCAACTGCATGTTTTATACCCCTGACGACCTGACGTCATGGAAGAAGGGACATCAACTGACACAGGACCCAAGACTTTGTTAATCGGCCGACTGAGGGCAACCTGCCAACAGATTACCCAAATGTAATGCCTGTAACAGTGAAACATGAAGAACATCTGTGCTATGTTCTTCGTGTTTCACTGTTGCAGTCATCACAATAGGGTGATTCCCAAACCTGAGGATGGGTGGAGGCAGTCAAGAAGTCTTAGGGCTGGCTAGTAGGCCTTGCACGACTGCTGTAGCAAATCCAGCCCTGGATTTGGAAAAGATAGGCAAGTGGTAATGCTTGGTGAAGGTGTGTACAAAATTCCAGGTTGCAGCTTCCAGAATGTCTCTGGTAGGGACACCCCTAAGAAATGCAATAGAGGTGGAATTAGCCCTAGTGGAATGTGTTCTGATCCCCTGTGGGGTAGGTTTTCCATGGTGCTTTTAGCAGAAATGGAAGCAGTGTGCTATCCATTTGGAAATGGTTTGTTTTAAAATGGCCTTACCCTCTGCCCCTCTAGCAAAGCTGACTAGCAGCTGGTCAGATTTTCTGAAAGGCATAGTCCTGTCAAGGTAGAACCTGAGCTGTCTGTGCACGTCCAAGGAGTGCAGGATCCTTTCCCCTTTATTCTGAGGGTTAGGAAAGAAGGTTGGTAAATGGATGGATTGGTTTAGAGCCACACTGGACACCACCTTAGGCATGAAGGACAGATTAGTCCTGAGGGAAACCCTGTCAGCATGGAAAATAATTAAGGGTTCCACAGCCATTAGTGCCTGTAACTCAGACACTTCTTCTGGCTAAAGTTATGGTTAAAAGCAAGGCTGTTTTCCAAGAGAGGAATTTTAACTCTGCTGAGGCAGCAGGTTCAAAAGGTGGAAGCGTGAGCTTTTCCAGTACAAAGTTAAGGTCCCAGGCAGGAGTAGGTGCTCTCCTAGGGGGCCTTAAATTGTTAGTCTCTCTCAGGAACTGTTTGATGAGAGGGTGTGAAAATAGAGGTGGCTCAGTATTATAATATGCTGAGATGGCAGAGGCATGAATCTTAATAGAGGAGAAGGATAGGCCTCTGTGGAGTAGCTGAGCTAGGTAATCCAGGATTAGAGGTAAGGAGGGCACTGCTGTGCCCTTTCCTTTAGACTGATTACAAGAACAATATATTTTCCACCTTTCAGTACAGGATTTCCAAGTACTACGCTTTCAGGCTTCAAGAATGACATCCAGCACCTGTTTACGGAGGGTTGCTAGTGGGGTATTCAAAGGATAAGCCATGCTGCAAGGTTTAGGGTTTGCAATTGGGGATGCAAAATCTTTCCCTCCTGCTGAGACAGCAGGGTAGGAGTCTGGTGTGGGTGTCAGGGTGGCACCATTGTTAGGCTGCGTAGGAGTGGGTACCAGTCCTGGCATGGCCAGTCTGGTACAATAAGAATTGCCCTTGGACTGTCCTGTTTTATCTTAAGCAGTACTCTTGAGAGAAGGGGCAGAGGGGGAAAGGCAAAGACTGAGAGGTTTTCCCATTGAAAGGATAGGGCATCCACCTTCCAGAACCTGCTGTGAGGGTTCCTGGTGCAGTATTTGCTTAAATGGTGGTTATGGGAGGAGGCAAAGAGGTCCACCTCCGGTGCTCCCCACCTGTGGATCAGAAGGTTGAAGGTGTTGTGCTCCAATTTCCACCCATGTGGGTCTAGGAGATTTCTGCTTACGTCATCTGCCAGTAAATTTTCTTTGCCTGGCAGGAATTGAGCTTGTAGATGCACTTGGTAGCTCAAGGCTGTGTTCCACATGGCTAACCTGCAGTGTGGGTAAAAATACCCCCCCACCACCCCACTGCTTGTTTATGTACCACGTAACTGTGGTGGTGTCTGTTTTTATCAGCAGTTGTCTTGGAAGGATTAGGTATCTAAAAGCTGTCAGAGCATTCTGTACAGCTAGCATCTCTTTCTGACTTGATGTGCAGGAGAATCTGCCCTGGGCTCCAGTGACTCTGAATGCATTTGCCTGCCATGTGAGCCCCCCATGCACAGTCTGATGCATCTGTTGTCAGGGTTTGGGTGGCGAGGGGTTGAGTGAAATGCAGTCCTTTGTTGTGGTTGCATGCCTCTGCCCACCAAAGGAACTCTGCCCTTAGACAGGAGGTTTAGGTTTGGCATAATGGTTATGGTGCTTGCCTTACAAATACAAGGTGCAGGGTTTGATTCTCAAATTAGATAATTGACTAGGCTTAAAATGGCTCACAAGGGCAGTTAGCCTAGTAGTAGTCTATGAATCTATGAACATTGCAGCTGACACCATGAAGTGAGATCCATAGTTAACTACACATAATGCCCAGATACTACTAATTACTTTTTAGGGTTGGGAGGGTGGCCTAATGGTTAAGGTGTTTGCCTTACAAACACAAGGTGCAGGGTTTGAGTCTCACAAGGGATAATTGGTTAGGCTTAAAATGGCTCACAAAGGCAGTTAGCTTAGTACTAATCTATGAACCTATGATAGGAATGATTGTTTCCAGGTCCTGTGAATGTTGGCACCAAAGACTTTTCAAGTACCAATGAAGTTTCCTCATATGCAGTCTTGCATATGGAATTAGTAGAATACACGAGGCCATGAGTGAGAAACGCCATCTGGGAAGTTGTGTCCAAGCTTGCTCCCAGGAATACAATTTTTTGACTAGGTACCAGTTGTGATTTATTTTCGTTGATGGTGTACCCCAATGAAGTGAGAAGGCTTTTTACAAATGTCAGGTGCTGAAGCAGCAATTCCTGACTGTCTGCCTGAATCAGGCAGTCGTCCAAGTATGGAAAATTTGGATATTTCTCTGCCTGCAGTATGCAATGGCTGGAGCCAGGCACTTTGTGAATACTCTGGACGCAGTAGATAAGCCAAAGAGAAGTGCAGATAACCGATAGTGCAAACAGCCTGCCCTGAAACGTAGATATTTCCTGCATGACTCCCTTGGAGATAAGCTTCTTTTATGTCTAGAGTGACTAACCAGGCATCCTTGGCTAGCATGGGGAGAAGCTGTTGCAAGGTAAGCATCTTGAATTTTGGGACCACCAGGAAGGTGTTGAGAATTTAAAGATCCAGTACTGGGTGCCAATAGCCCTCTTTTCGGGGCACCGGGAAAAGTCTGCAGTAGAAACCCTGAACAGGTTGAATAGCTCTGATATTGAGCAGGGAAAGCACTTGCTTTTGAGCCTCTGCCCACTGGTTTGGAGGAAGTTCTGGAAAGCCGCTTGGGGTTGGCAGTGATTGGAAGTAGAATTTGTACCCCTGGGATACAATGTTGAGGACCCATATGTCCTGAGTAATGGACATCCAATTTTTTGCATGAAGGGCAAGCTTTCCTCCTAGGGGCCCAAGCAGTTGGGCAGGGCTGGGAAGGAGAATTGAGAAGTCATTGTGAACTTTTTCCATGGGGGGGTGGCTTACCACTCCCTGGTTTTTGGGTGGGGGCACTCCAATGTTTAGATCTATGCATACACTGAGACTGTAGTCTGGATGGCCTGTTTCCCCTGGGTCTTGTCTGGGAAGGCCTGGTAGGGGCTGGAAAGGACCAGTTTTTTGAAGGATAATGCCTACTGAATCTAGGTGGTTGCACTTGCAAGAATTCTTTAACAGTTTGCATAGATTTAGCTTTTTCTTCCATCTTTTTAAGAACTTCTTCTGCTTTGGTGCCAAACAAAAGGTCCTTATTTAAAGGAGTGTCCAGTAATTTGGATTTGACATGATATATGAAATGGCAAGGTTTGTTCCTTCAATCGAGCATGCCTTCTCAGAACCAGTAACTGCAGCCCTGCAAGATGCTTCTAGGGCATCAAAGCCACACTGCAAGGTATGCTTTCTAACTTGGTTTGCAGACTGCATTAGTTTTTGAAAATCTTTATTTTCTGCACCATCTGGAAATACCATTTTTGTTTAATTAGTTCCATAATATGTTGCTGGTACTTCAACATGTGAAACTGGTGATTCAATGCACTGATGGCAAGAGTGGCAGAGGTATATACCCTCTTACCCCATCTGTCTAAAGCTCTGGACTCCATGTCCAAAGGGGTAGGATTTTTGGTTGTAGTGGTCTTAATACCTTTAGGTCCCTGGGAAATGGTCTCTGGATCAGCAGTAGGATTTTTGAAAAGAAATTTGTGGGAATCAGGTACTCTGCAGTACCTGTCAGGTTTCCTAAGGGCCAGGGGTAATGTATCTGGAGCAAGACTGGATTCCATAAAAACATCATCTACAGCATCCAGGACAGGGGGTATAGCTAGAGGCCTGTGCTGAGGCAACTCTACAAATTCTCTGAGTCTCTTTTTGGACTGAGGATAGTCTTGGCATTCCCAGCAGAAATGCTCTCAAGGTATGCAAGGTTTCACCAAAAGAAAACTCCTTTGGAGGGGAGGCAGAGGGAATTGATTCCTTTGCATCTGAATCCTCATAGGCTGATAAAGGCAAGTCCTGATAATCAGACGATTCAGAGACATCAGACTCCTGGTCTGTAGAGTCAGGAGGATACTCAATTCTTTGTCTCATAGCAGGGGAAAGGCTGGCTTCTCCTAATTAGGGTAATAAGGTCTTCAGCCATTCTAAGCATTTGCTTTTGTGGCATGGGAGCTTGAGCATGCGCTTTGGTCATCGGTTTTCTAGGCATAGTGCATACTCTGGGCCTAAGAAACTCGGTAGTTTTGGCTAAGAAAGACGTTGTCAGTTTGATTCGAACATCGATAGGATGGAATACACCCTCATAAGCCAGTGCCTGCACAGCAGCTCCGGACACATCCAAGGTAGAGACATCTGCAGGTTCCATAGTCGAAGAAGCATCTTGGGGCATACCGGACTCCGAATGGGTCTCAGCAGATGCCTGAGAATCCACAGAAGCAGGCATTAGGGGCTGCAAGGCGCCTCACTGAGTACCGGTGGACTGGCGACTAGCTTAGTGGAAGCGTTGTTGACAGTTTTGGACCTATGCGGTCTGTCTTTCATTTTTAGGAAGATCGGTAGTTGGATGGCCTGTCAAAGCCATTTCGGAATACGGAGATAGAGAGTGAAAGAATTTAGCGACAAAGACAGCCCAACAATGAATGGTTCGGGTGTTAAAGCACAAAACTGACAGCGAGGGACATTGTGGTCTGGGCCTAAACAGGTGATACAGTAAGAATGAAAATCTCTATGAGGTATTGGCTTTCCACAGGCAAGACAATTGTTAAGTTTTTCTGACACTGGTTAGAGCAAGAAAAAAGGATCCCCAACGGGATACTTAGCTTTAAGAAGATGTCAGGATTATAAACTCGAAAACGAAAATTTCAGGTAGCGGCCGACCGACACTTGCGAACTGCTTCTGTTTTGGGCTTCTCCTCGGCAAGAAAGACTGAGGTAATGGTGTCAGCTGCCTGTTTTACACCCCTGACAACCTGATGTCATGGAAGAAGCAACAGCATCAGACGAAAAAATACTAAGACTGTGGTATTCAGGCTGACTGAGGGCTACCTGCAGGCAGATAACCCAAGTGTGATGACTGCAACAGTGAAACACGAAGAACATTGACAGAATCCAACAGAGGTCATGATGGTGCCAAGTGGGTACAGGACACCTACTCTCAACTATGAAGCATGTGAGATGGCTCTCTTCAATGCAGAAGCCAGAGGCCAAAGAAGGAATGCCCCCAGCTGTGAACTGGCTTGGTTCAAAAGCAGACATCAGAGCCAAGCTGTCCAGGGCCAAAGCACCCAAGGGCAGTAATGGCTGTGAAAACCTTGGAGTCTACCCCAATCCCCATATCTCAGCCCCGACTTCTTACATCCATGCTCATTCACAATCCAAAGGGATCAGAGTCAAAAGGGTGAGGGAAACCATCAAAATACAAGCCAACCAAGCTCTTGGATCAGACATGGGCCACTTGCAGGCATCACTTAAAACTGTGAGCACTGGATCCAATATGCAGACTGGAGAAGGAGCAATCAGTAAGGGAGCTGCTGGGACTTAACCCAAAACCACAAGTAGGGCAAACACTGGGAGGACCCCATCTGAATTTGTGTTGTGAGAAATTTCAGTTTCATCCTACTGAAGCTAGCTTTAGAGAGGCTTCTCGATGAACGAAAGGACCTGAAAAAGATGGTTCGATGGTTCAACCTTCTTTGGACTGAAGGTCAAGGATATACTCACAAGGGTGGAAAGATCTGCAGGATCAATGGGTCAAGTCCATCTTGCACTATCAGACAGCGGATCTGAGGACAGGGCAGCTCAGATGAGAAATGGCAAAGTAGAGATAGAGAAAGGATCCATAGCTTGTTTCTGTGCTGTGGCACATCCAAGTGCCTCCAAGTCTTCAGTGCCAGAAGGACCCAACAAGTCCGGGTATCTCTTCAGAGATTTCTCCTTCTGCTCTTCTTTTTTTCTCTCTCTACTTCTCTCTCTCTCTCTTTCAAGGACTTGGCTTGTTCACACAGGAGAGGCAGAAGCAGACAGTCGAATCTCCTGCGCGGCAGGGAGAAAATCTTTAAGTACTAGTTTATTCCTCCTGTCAGCTAAAGTTCTGGCCCTAAAGGAAGTGTAGGACTCGCACTCAGTATGTAGAAGGCTAGCCCCTAAGCAGTAGAGACACAGGGTGTGTGGGTCTTGTGGGGGATGTCCTGCAGGCACTACCCTTCTTAAAGCCAGAGGAATTGTTGTATATTATTTAAGCACAAAATAACAGTGCTGTAAAGATCCCCCCCTCCAAAAAAAAAAAAAAACAAGACAAAAAGGGTAAATAGGAAAAATATATGAACCTTTTTGTTTTCCTGTCATCCGAGTAGGAGAGGAAGAGAAGGGGGGATGGAATTCAGAAATGCTAAGAAAGTACACAATAAGCTTAGTTACAGTACCCACTTAAAGAAAACTATCAATAACCCTAAAATGGGTATAAGGGTGAGAAAAGATTTACAGATGGACTACAGAAATTAAAAACGAAAGACTTATTTCACTGTTAGGTACTGAGCCTTCAGAATCGCTTCTTTACTGAACATGTAGAATTGCATCTTGACTGAACATGCAGCAAAGAAGATCTAAGGTATTGTAGAGACAAGAGTCAATTATGGGTAGAAAAGAAGCCCGAGCCCTGGATTCAAGAGTTTCATGAAAGGTGCCAAGGTCAGATCTGATAACCCATCTGTTGAGTCAGACAAAAAAAGACAACACTGGATCTAATTTTAAAAGATATTAGCTGACAGCATCTAGACTTTTAACCTTAAGCTCTTCAAAGTTGGGTGCACCACTGACTTTTTTTCAACAGTCAGGAAGTTGTACACCAGTAGCTGCAGCAGTCCTTCTTCGTTATGCTTGGACTGACTTAGAGAAAAATAGTTGCCTTGGCCACAGACAGTCATTAAAATCAGTCTGGTTTATTTTTTTTTCTTGCTTCTGCAATACTTTGGAAATCAGGGAAGTGGTGGAAAGTTTATCAGAGATCCCCCTACAAGGAATGGGGGAAGTGTTAATTGCTCATACTTCTCTACATGGTTATATGGAAAACAGTTAACTCAGCTAATAGTTTTTCCACTAATGAGAGCACGTCTATTACAGATGAGCCCCACCTCTCTCTCTCTCTCATGTTTTGGGAAAACACTGGTATCCAGCTTCATTTCAAAGCTGTTGTATTTAAACCTACTCAATTTGACTGCCAATCAGAAACCCTGGAGACAGAAGCCTAGTTGGGAGGCCATGTTCCAGGATGTTAAATGAGCCCTCCTCCTCATCCCACAGTTGCTTCCATATCTCATCACCATAGTATTGTCTGGCTGTCGGTAGTCACTTTCAGTCATTCTGGTTGCCAGATTATCTTGAAAGCTCATAAGACTAGAACAAGGGCCATCACATCTAAGACTGATGCACGTGTTTATCAAGAAGGAGCTCCACATGCTCTATAATGTGAGGTGGGAAGTACAGGTGTTATAGGCCAGATCCCAGGCACCTTCTGGGACTGGGAAGTGCATTCCCTGCTTGCTTAACATCGCTGACATCCCTCCCTTAGGTAGAAATTAGAGGCAATAGTTTGTGCAGCTGGAGAATATATTGCTCTGGCTAGTTTCTGAAAATGTTCTTTACTGACCTTCGTTTACAAGATATATATATATATATATATATATATATATATATATATATATAAATATATATATATATATATATATATATATGGGAGGGTGGCCTAATGGTTAAGATGTTTGCCTTACAAACACAAGGTACAGGGTTTGAATCTCACAGGGGATAACTGGCTAGGCTTAAAATGGCCCACAAGGGCAGTTAGCCTAGTACTAGCCTATGAACCTATAAACCTATAAGAATAGATGGTGAACTCAGTTTACTCCCCCCTTCCCCCCCCCCCCAAAAGAGCAAATGTCTATCCCAACAGAGTGTAGCCTTCCTGAGATCACAGATGCACAGGTGAGAGCTGCCATCTCCAAAGCAAAAAACACAGCTTCAATGGGACCAGACGGTGTCCCGAGCTGCGTCTTACACGAGCTCCAAGAAGAACTAAACCCTCATACAAAGTCACTTTTCAATCTCAGCCTTACTACAGGATATGTACCCAAGGAATGGCGTACAACAACAGTGGTCCCACTCCACAAAGGTGGTGCACAACAGACCCCGGAAACTATCGCCCTATAAGTCTGACTAGCCTGGTCTGCAAAGCTATGGAGTGTATCATCATGGAAATCATAAACAAAGACATTGGGAACCTCCAGACACTGGATCCTACCCAATTCGGCTTTGTCAAGGGCATATCTTGCCTCTTGAACCTGGTTGACTTCTTTGAAACAGTTACCAAAGCCATAGATGAAGGGAAGGTAGTCCACACAGCCTACCTGGACCTTGCAAAAGCCTTCGACACAATACCCCACTCGGGCATCATAAATAGGCTCACCAGCTTAAATATCAACCCCTATGTCACAAGATGGGTTGCAAACTGGCTCAGGGATAGAACCCACATGGTCAGAATAGCAGGTGCCATGTCAGACTCTAAACCAGTTACAAGTGGCATCCCACAAGGTTCAGTCCTGGGACCTCTCTTGTTTGGTATATATTTCTCCGAGGTACAGGCTAACACGGGTGGACTATGGCTGACCAATTTCGCAGATTACTGCAAACTGGGTGCCGTAATCAACTCTCCGGTGACACAAGCATCCTCCAAAAGGGTCTCACAGAGACGGATAACTGGTGCCAGAGCCATGGCCTAAAGCTAAATGCGAAAAAGTGCATAGTCATCCCCTTTGGGAAAAACAAAGTGCCCACAAATTACCACATAGGTGGTAATCCATTAATTACGGAAGTAGTAATTAGGGACTTGGGGACCCAAGTAGATAGCAATCTCTCCTTTGACAATCACGTTGCCAAAGTGGTTAGAAAGACCTTCTATATAGCCCACCTTATCATGAAAGAGAGGTCATTGTGTCCCTCTACTCATCACTTATCAGGCCCCATAATTGAATACAATGTCCCATTTGGGATGTACACCTTACCCAACACCTGCAGCAACTGGAAAGACCCCAGAAGTACCTCACCAAGAGGATCAAGGGGCTCAAACAGATGCCCTATGCAGTTCGGCTAAAAAAACGCCAGCTCTACTCAGTTGCGTACCACCTACTCAGAGGCGATCTGTGTCTGACGTATAAAGCCATGTCCAACCCAGAATTAATGGACATGCTTCACCTCAGGAAATCCAAATCCCTTAGAGCTACACGCTCCAGGGACTTGAACCTCAAGCACAGAAATAAATAGGACAAGCTGGAGGGACAGATTCATATCCCAGAGGCTCCCCTCACTCTGGAACAAAATCCCAATCCATGTTAGGCAGAGCCCCTCACTGACCCTCTTCAAGAGAAATCTTGACAAGTGGATGGGAGATCGTAAGTTTACCCCTGGGATCTCTTCTGTGTCCCTGATTGACAGAGGTATAGTAAACTAACCTTAAAAGGGCTACCTTCTGTGACCTACTATACAGAGGCACAGTCAACTAATCTAAAAGGGTGGCGAAAGCCAAACACACTCTGGGGCTAGGCTTATAAATGCCCTATGGCAGATGGCCTAGTATCAATCTATGAACTTATATATAGATACACACACACACATATATATATATATATATATATATATACACACACACACATATATATATACACACACACACACACACACATATATATATATATATATATATATATATATAAAAATGCATGTATGAGTGTGTGCGTGTATAAAATCTTAAAAAATAAAATAACAATGAATGCCTAATTTGTTTAATCAGCAATTATGCATACCCTGTCAACAAAACTGAAAATTTTGGGCGGCATTAGTCAACACAACAGAATCATCTAGATTTGATTTTACAATGTCGAGTGGCTAGCCCTGACACAGTGTGCAGGCTGTGATCCATGTTCTCCTATCTTGAGGCTGCTGATGCCCAAAGAGGTTGGTCTAAATAACTCTTCCCTTTATAGGCACAACTCCATTCTTGGGTGGGTTTGAGGTAGAAATCCTCAGCATGTTTATTTTGTTTGGGTGGTGATGGGAAGAACCCCACAGATATATACAGAAAATGTGCAAACTCTATACAAGCACTAGCCAGAAAGCAGGACTGAACCTTGTACCTGAGAATAAAATACCTTAATCATTGTGCCAACTGCTCTCCAGCTCAGCTAGAAAGAAAAATAGTGTAACAGGTTAACAGTTTCAAATATCTGGAAGAGGTGGCTGAGGAGAAGGGAATTCTGAATGTGGAGGTCAAAACTAGATGACAGAAGAATGCCAAAGAAGCTGAAAAGTAGGGTGTATAAAACGGTGCGACCAGTACCACTGTATGGTACAGAAACCTGTGCAGTAAAGACAGAGCAGCTAAGGAAGCTAGAAATGATGGAGATGAATTCCCTGAGGCAGATGGCAGGTTGTACACTGTATGACAGCTGAAGAAATGAAGACATCAGAGCAGAAGCCAAAGCAGCTCCAATTGCAGAGGAAATCAAAGAAAACAGATTAAGCTGATTTGGGCACATGTGTAGGAAAGCAGAAGAGAATCTGGTGAAGATGATCCCGAACAGACACGATGAAGGCAAGAGGAAACAAGTGCATTCAGCAAAGAGCTGGATGGATTGTGAAAGAGAAGATGATTGTTAGAGGTAAAAGATTACACTGAATCAAGAGAGATGGCGACAGTTGACACAACACCCTAACCCTATGTAGAAAATGGGGTGGATGATGATCAGCAAAAAATCACTATCTTTTGTCTTGTTAACCCATTTTTCTTTATTTGGTGCCATTATAACACACAGCATTATGCCCTATTAGTGTCACCGCTCCACATCATTTACTCTTAAAATAAAATAAAGTCATATGCTCATTTGTTTATACCAGTTACTTAAACCCATAAATGCAGAAATAATTGGCTGCTTCTTATTAAAGACAATAATTTAAAACATTATCTTCTACATCATCACTTTATTCTTCCCCATTTATTGCAATGTGCCCACAGACTTGATATACTTTTCTATTTCCTAGAATGTGCCAAATTCACCTTCTAGAAAATCCCACTTTGCCATATTGTAATATTCGATTTTAACAGAAGCTTCCTTCCAACTTTCTATAACCCCTCTATCAGCATTCAAGTTTTCTGTCTCCCATTCAGTTTTATTTTCTTAATTACACTATTTACTCAATATTCTTTAAGTCACTTTCTTCCCAAAATATGTACAGTGTGTTTCATGATCTCCATACTCACTACACATTATTCTGAACAGTGGAACATACTGAATGTACCTCTAACATATTACACACAAGCCATATAAAGTACAGTTGTGTACCTACCATAAATGTAGATGTTCGAGTGTATTCACTGTTGTAGTCATTACACTTGGGTTATCCTGCTGGCAGGCGACCCGCAGTCGGCCCGAGTTCCAAAGTCTTGGTCCGGCGTCGGCTGTTGTCACTTCTTCCCTGACGTCAGTGTGCCAGGGGTATAAAAGTTGCAATCAACGCCATTTTCTTCAGTTTTTCTTGCCCCAGATGTCAGGTGCCCCCAGATAGGAAGGCTGGAAAGATAAAATTATGCCAAAAAACATGCATATATTACTATAAACATTTCCTTCATCTACAAGCAAATACACCACATAGGTAGTATAGAGATGAGAAGTACAGAAAAGTCCCAGCAATGAAAAAGGGGGATGGTGGGTGGGTAACCTGGACTGCAACAGTGAATACACTAGAACATCTACATTTATGGTAGGTACACAACTGTACTATGTTCATTGTGTTTCACTGTTGCAGTCATTACACTTGGGTAGAATCCCAAAGCTGAGGTTGGGTGGCTGGGTCTAAACTGGATTTGGAGAGGCTAACAAACCCTGCAGGACTGCAGTGGCAAAGCCTGCTCTGGATTTAGAGTAGAGAGGTAGGTGGTAGTGCTTGATGAAAGTGTGCACTGAGTTCCAGGTTGCAGCTTCTAAAATGTCTTTGGTTGGTACTCCTCTGAGGAAAGCTGATGCTCTGGTAGAATATGGCCTAATGCCCTTAGGCACTGATTTGCCATGTTGTGCATAACAGAAGCGGATGCAGTGTCCTATCCACTTTGAGATTGTCTGCTTTGTAATAGGCTTTCCTTGTGATCCTGCAGCATATGCTACAAACAGTTGCTCAGTTTTTCTGAAAGCTTTTGTTTTGTCCTAGTCGAATCGTAGCTGTCTGTGCATATCCAAAGCGTGCAGAAGTCTCTCCCCTTTACTCTGGGGATTTGGGTAAAAAGTAGGTAAATGAATGGTTTGGTTTAAGGCCACATTGGAGACCACTTTTGGCATGAATGTTGGGTTTGTCCTAAGAGAAACCCTGTCCTGATGAAAAATGAGGAAAGGTTCCACAGCCATTAATGCCTGTAACTCTGAGACTCTTCTTGCTGAAGTTATTGCTAGGAGCAGAGCAGTTTTCCATGGCAAGAATTTTAGATCAGCTGTGTTGGCTGGTTCAAAAGGAGGCAGTGTGAGTTTTTCTAAAACAAAATTGAGGTCCCAAATAGGTACTGGTGCTCTCCTTGGGGGTCTTATATTTTTGCCCCTCTGAGGTACTGTCGTAGTAGAGGATGTGAAAAAATAGGAGGTTCCGTATTGTAATGAGCTGAAATGGCAGAGGCATGGATTTTAATAGATGAGAAAGATAAGCCTTTGCCCAGCATCTCAGTTAGGTATTGTAAAATCTGAGGTATGTTAGGGACAAGTGGTTCCAAGCACAGAATCTCTTCCATTTTTCTGCATAAGATTTCCTAGTGCTGGGCCTCCTGGCTTCTAAAATGACATCCATAACAGCTTTAGAGAGAGGTGCAGTCTGAGTGGCTATATTATCTGCCATGCTGCCAGGTTTAAGGTTCTGAGTTGACTGTGCAGAATCTGATTGTTTTGTTGTGTCAGAAGATGAGGAATTTGAAGTAGAAGCCAAGCTGGGCCTTGCGACAAACTCTTTAGGATTGGGTACCAGTGCTGGTGTGGCCAGTCTGGTGCAATCAGGATCATTTTTGGCATTTCTTGTCTGACTTTTAGTAGCACCTTGGTGAGAAGAGGCATCGGTGGGAAGGCATAGACTGTCATGCCTTTCCAGTTGAATGACAGAGCATCCACTTTCCATGCTTGAGAATGATAAATTCTTGTGCAAAATTTATGTATTTGGTAATTGTGAGGGGAGGCAAAAAGATCTATGTCTGGGTGTCCCCATTTCCTCGTTATCATGTTGAACACTTGTGGATTTAGCTTCCATTCATGAGGATCCATGAGATTTCTGCTTAATTTGTCTGCCAGTGTATTTTTTGTTCCTGGCAGGAATTGTGCCTGCAGATGTACTTGATAGGTCAGTGTTGTGTTCCACAAAGTCATGGCTTGTCTGCATAGGGGGTAGGAATGTGTTCTCCCTTGCTTGTTTATGTACCACATAACTGTGGTATTGTCCGTCTTTATTAATAGTTGTCCTGGATGTATTAGATCCTTGAAAGCTGTCAGGGCATTCTGTACAGCTAGCATCTCTTTTTGATTGATGTAAAGATGCATTTGTTCCTTGGCCCACATGCCCTGAATACATTTTCCTGCCATATGTGCCCCAGGCATAATCCAATGCATCCAATGTTCATCGTGTTTCACTGCTGCAGTCATCACTGTAGGGTTCTTCCTGCCGGCAGGCAGTCCTCGGTCGGCCAGAATCCCAAAGTCTGGGTCCGGCGTCGGCTGTTCAGTCATGCTCCCTGACGTCAGAGCGCCAGGAGTACAAAGCTGCCAGCCGATGTCATGTTCTCCAGTCTTTCTTGCCGTGCGGTGAAAGCAGTTCGCAAGTGCCGGTCGGCTGACTCCTGATATTTTTTCATGCTTCAGTCTGAAGACTTACTTCTTCTTCTTCTCAAAGCTAAGTACCCCGTTGGGGAAACTTTTTTCTTGCTCCAGTCCGATGTCAGAAAAAGTTAATAATTACATTTCTTGTGGGAAGCAAATACCTCATAAGGATTTCCATTCTTACTGTATTCCTTGTTTAGGCCCTGACCACGACGTAGCTAGTTGTCGGTTTTGTGCTAGATTTAACCAACATACGATTAAGCGGAGGTACGATTTTGCTTTTCACTACTTTGGTAGGCGATTTAATTATAAAATGTCGTTCGACACGCTTCTGACTACTGGAGTTCACAAACGATGCAAGGATAAGGACAGGCCTCCGAGGTCCAAATTAGATGACGTTACACAGCCAGAGCCAGCTTCAGGTTCGGCCATCATCAGTGAGGCGCTTTCGCAGCCCCTGTCGTCGGCCATTTCAGAACCGATAGCCGAAACTGACTCCCACGAGGAGCCAACTAGGCCTTTGAGCACTCCAGCTGCAGGACCTTCGGACAATGCTCCTTTGGATGGGGCTGGAGCCGCTGTGCAGGTACCGGCTTCCGAGGGGGTTTTCAGGCCTACACAGCTTCTGATAAAGGCAAAACCCAGGACAAAGACAAAGACTCCTTCTAAATCTAAGACACCAGCCCAGGCCTCTTCTGATCCAGGACCCAAATCACAGAAACAGTTACTTAAAATAGCGGAGGACTTGCTAACCATGATTAGGGGTTCACATCCCCACCCCCCAGACAAAAGGCCAAGGCAAGAGTTGGATTATGAATCTTCTGATCAGGCATCTATTTCTTCAGTGTCTTCCTCTGAACAGGAATATTCTTTCCCTCCTTATGAAGATTCTGATGCTGAGGAATCTATTCCATCAGCTTCTCCCCCTAAGGATTTTTCTTTTGGGGAAACTTTACATGACATGAGGGAACATTTTCACTGGGAGGGACAGGAGTACTTGGAATCTAAGAAAAGGCTCAGGGATTTCCTTCTTCTTCCCCAACATAGACCCCTGGCTATTCCTCCTATTTTGGATATTGTAGATGATGCTTTTTCTGAGGCTAATTTAACTCCTGACTCCTTTCCTCCAGCTCCTGCTAAGCCCGACAGATATTACAGGGTCCCTGACTCCCACCAGTTCCTTTACAAAAATCCTACTGCTGATCCAGAAACCATTTCTCAGGGTCCTAAGGGGGTGTTAAGGCTGCCACTGCTAAAAATCCTATTCTGACAGATAAGGATTCCAGAGCTTTGGAGAGATGGGGCAAAAAAGTGTATACTTCTGCTACTTTATCAATTAGGGCTTTAAATTGCCAATTTCATATGCTAAAATATCAGCAGTTTCTACTGTCTGTTATGAAACAAAAGTTAGGTACCATTTCTGCATGTGCAGATAATAAGGAATTACGTGATTTGATACATGCTACTGAACAAGTGGGGAAACATGGTTTACTCTGTGGTTTTGATGCCTTGGAGGCTTCTTGCAGGGCGGCTGCCTCTGGCACAGTCATTAGAAGGCATGCTTGGTTAAAGGAACAAAACTTACCTGATCAAGTGAAAGCTAAGTTACTGGATGCTCCTGTTCAGCATAATGTTTTGCTTGGGCCTAAGGCTGAAGAGGTGATAAAGAAAATGGAGGATAAGGCAAAATCCATGCAAACGGTTAAGGATTTCTTACAAGTTCAGCCCCCTAGATTTAGCAGAAATTAGCCAACAAAAAAATTGGTCTTTTCCCAGCTTGGACAGGTCTCAGAGGGGTAGATATAGGCACACCAGAGGGAGGCCTCAAACACAGACCTCTTACAGACCTAGACAATGGAGTGCTTTCACCTCCAGGGGTGGAGAGGACAGATCTCAGTCATTTAGAAAACAGGCTCAATGACTCCCACTGCAAAGCTCCAGGAACTTCTCTCCTGGATGCCCCTCTAGGAGGAAAACTCTCTCTTTTTCAACAAAATTGGACTTGCATAACCCAAGAAAAGTGTGATCTGGATGTAGTTTCAAGAGGTTACAAATTCCACTTTCATACCTTGCCAAGACCAAACGGATAGCCAGACCTACCAAAACACCAATGGTCCGAGGCATTAAACCAGGTGGGATCCCTCATGGCTATGAGGGCCATAGAACTGGTTCCACAATCAGAGACGTGGCAGGGCTTTTACTCAAGGCTCTTTCTAGTTCCCAGAAAGCAAATCTCATGGAGACCCATCCTGGATCTGTCAGTCTTAAATACTTTCCTGGAGATGAACCAATGTAAATGAAAGGCCACCAGCCAGATGAATAAATCCAATTTAATAACGAAATAAATTTGTATAGCCACAAAACGAACTTTAAAAATGCCAAAAAAACAAACCACAAATATACGTAAGCGCTTTCGTTTAAAAGTTTTAAACTTCATCAGACAGTGAACTCCATGACATCACTTCCTTTTATAACCTTCACCAAATTCAAAAAATTGCGCTAAATTCTAAATCAAATTGGAGCATGCTCAGTTTTAAATAAATGAATAAATGGAAGATAGAATTTTTAAGTAACCAAAAATCAAGGAATGCATAAATACAGTGGATATGAACTAAATAAATGGAATTAATTATATTAAATACTAATATACATATTAAAATTGATTATAATAAATAAATACATATATATTATTAATAGAAACACAAACGTTACCCAATCTCTTAAAAATTGAATAATTATACTATACAAAACAATTTCACACCCCACTTGCCTATTATTTAATTTATACCTGTAATTAACCCATAATAGTATATACTATACAAAAACCTTTTCATCCATAATTAAAATTAAATTTACTAATATGATAAAATTATATTTTTAACTAATTATATTATATTAACTTATTACTCTGTACCTTCCTTCAAAATTATTATAAAATTCTTAAAATAAATTGTATTAATCTTTAATTTTATTTCGAGTTAACGCTTTTAGTTTTAAAACTGACCCTATAGTACTCCTTTCATTTAAACCTGGCCAAGAATCTGGCAGGGATTCTATCACATCAGCATGCACTAAATATGTTGATTATGAATTAAAAAAAGTAATAGTGAAAGAAGAATATATTTGTAAAGATTCCTGGACATTCTTGGATCATATTAATCAAATATTGTTTGATGCTAAGGATGTTCTAGTCACAATAGATGTGTGCGATTTATATACAGTAATTCCCCAAAATATTGGCCTCCAATGGATTAGTGAAATTTTATTTGAATTTTCTTTTAAACAAGATTTGAATAACCTTTTAATTGAACTTATTGAAATTGTATTAAATAATAATTATATAAAGTTTAATAATCAATGTTATATTCAAAGAAAAGGTATAGCCATGGGGTCACCTTGTGGGGGGACTTATGCAAATTTAGTCATGATGGTTTGGGAATGGAAGTTTATATTTAACAGTAAATATTATAATTATATTAAATCATATCACCTGTTTCAAGATATTTGTCTAATTTGGAAAGAAAATATTGATATTTTAAATGAATTTTTAAATTATATTAATGGAACCACAAACTTTTTTAAATTTACATGGAACATTAAATTAGATGAAATTAATTATTTGGACATTAATTTGGTTAAAGATTATGAAGCTAAAGCTTATATTTCTTTAATTCATAGGAAAATAAACTTACTCCAATGGCTTCCTTCATTATACTAGCGCACATCCTGAACATCAGAAAAAATCTGTAATTAAAGGCCAGTTAGTTAGGGCTGCTCCAATTATTACTAAATTCTCAGATTTTACAAAAGAATGTGAACATTTAAGAAGGATGTTTATCAATAAGGAATACCCCATATGGTTAATAGATAAACTAATTTTGGAAGTTAATCAAAAAAGAAAAAAATGGCTATTATAAGCCAATTTTGAAAATTAAAAGTGAATTAGTTGATGAGAATGATAGTAATGTAAGCACATTTTGGTTTGATGATAGGAGTACCAATGATCGTTTAGATACCCCTAGTAAATATACGAACAATAAATATGAAGAATTTCCAAAGGCTTTAGTAATTACTTTTACACAAGATTATCAAATTTTGAAAGATGTATTTAATAATAATTGGGAAATTTTAATTGAAGATTCTCAGTGTAAAAAACATATAAATCAATTTCCCAAGATAGTTTATAGAAAAGAGAAATGTTTTAAAGATCTATTGAAATCTACTAATAATAAAGGGGTAAAAGAAAAAATGAAGATTGGGAACTATAAATGTGGAGCATGTAAATGGTGCTATAAAATCCAAGAAGGAGATAGTTTTAGTATACGTAATAAGAAATATTACGTGAAAAAGAAATTTAATTGTAAATCCAAAGCAGTTGTTTACTTAGCGAGGTGTAATTCCTGTACTTCTTTTTACGTAGGTAAAACAGAAAGAATGTTCACACAGAGAATTTATGAGCATGAATACGCAATAAAGAATAAGAAAATGAATAATGCATTAGCAAAACATGTAAATGAATGTATTAATCATAAATTTTATTATATGGGGATAGATCAAGTGGAAATAAAAGATAAGACTCCTTGGAATTTAATTTTGGAAGAAAGAGAACTTATCTGGCAAATAAAATTACAAGCAGATTCTTGGCCAGGTTTAAATGAAAGGAGTACTATAGGGCCAGTTTTAAAACTAAAAGCGTTAACTCGAAATAAAATTAAAGATTAATACAAAATTTATTTTAAGAATTTTATAATAATTTTGAAGGAAGGTACGGAGTAATACCATAATATAATATAATATAATATAATATAATATAATATAATATAATATAATATAATTAGTTAAAAATATCATAATTTTATCATATTAAATTTAATTTTAATTATGGATGAAAAGGTTTTTGTATAGTATATACTATTATGGGTTAATTACAGGTATAAATTAAATAATAGGCAAGTGGGGTGTGAAATTGTTTTGTATAGTATAATTATTCAATTTTTAAGAGATTGGGTAACGTTTGTGTTTCTATTAATACATATGTATTTATTTATTATAATCAATTTTAATATGTATATTAGTATTTAATATAATTAATTCCATTTATTTAGTTCATATCCACTGTATTTATGCATTCCTTGATTTTTGGTTACTTAAAAATTCTATCTTCCATTTATTTAAAACTGAGCATGCTCCAATTTTATTTAGAATTTGGCGCAATTTTTTGAATTTGGTAAAGGTTATAAAAGGAAGTGATGTCATGGAGTTCACTGTCTGATGAAGTTTATACCTTTAAAAATACGTTTTTAAAGTTCGTTTTGTGGCTGTACAAATTTATTTCGTTATTAAATTGGATTTATTCATCTGGCTGGTGGCTTTTCGTTTACATTGCTTCATCAGTTTGGTTATTCTTCAGTATGTCTATACTTTCCTGGAGATACCAAAGTTCAAAATGCTTACTCTGCAGCAGCTCCTGCCAATGTTGAGCAAAAATGCATGGATGGTGACATTGGATTTAAAGAGGCTTACCTTCACATCCCTATCAGACAGGAGTGCAAAAAATACCTCCGGTTCAAGGCCAGCACAAAACATTACCAATTCTCTGCGCTGCCCTTTGGCTTGTCTACTGCGCCCAGGGTCTTCACCAAGTGCCTGGCACCAGTAGTAGCTTATTACAGACTCAAGGGTATTCAAATTTACCCTTATCTGGATGACTGCCTTATTCAAGCAGACAGCAAGGATGTTTTACTCCTGCACCTGCAATTTGTTCAAAATCTTCTCAAGTACCTGGGATTCACTGTAAACATAAAAAAGTCAAATTTAACCCCCACACAACAGATAACTTTTCTGGGTGCTCTTTTAAACACAACAACCCAGATGGCTTTCCTGACATCCGAAAAACAACTACAGCTAGCTTCCACTTTCAAAACCTTGGCTTCTATAACTCAGCTAACTGCAAGGAAATTCCTGCAGGCTTTGGGTTACATGGCCTCCTGCATCCTTCTCATACCAAATGCAAGACTACATATGAGAAAAATACAATGGTACCCAAAAAGTGTATGGTCCCAGCATTGCCACAGTCTAGACACACAGATTGTTGTCTTGCCTTGCCTACAAAAGGAATTCCATTGGTGGTCCATGGCATGTCTTCACAACAAAGGCAAAGCCTTCAGTCTACCTCCAGCCAGCTAAGTGTTAACCACGGACGCCTCAGATTACGCATGGGGAGCCCACTTGCAGGGAAAGGGTCTGCAAGGTTTTTGGACAGAGGATCAAAAGCTCCTACATATCAATTTAAAAGAGATGTTAGCTGTTCAGAATGCCCTCTTGGCTTTCAGGGATCTTCTACAACCAGGACAACTACTGATACAAACAGACAACACCACAGTTATGTGGTACATAAACAAGCAGGGGGGCTCACATTCCTACCCCCTTTGCAGACTAGCCATGACTCTATGGAACACAGCACTAGCTTGCAAAGTGGATCTACAAGCTCAGTTCCTGCCAGGGAAACAAAATACTTTGGCAGACATCCTGAGCAGGAACCTGTCAGACCCACACAAGTGGATGCTAGACACCCACATATTCAAGACGATTACAGAAGCCTGGGGCTGCCCGGACATACATCTATTTGCATCCCCCCTCAACCACCAATTACAGATTTTTTGCACAAGGACTTTTCACAAACTAGCATGGAAAGTGGATGCACTATCATTCAGTTGGAAAAACCTCAAGGGGTATGCCTTTCCACCACTACCTCTTCTAACACGGGTGTTATTAAAGATCAAGCAGGACAAGCCCAAGATGATGATTCTACTGGCCCCAAATTGGCCTTGTCAATTCTGGTACTCAACACTGAAGAATCTATCTCTGGAACCACCTTGGATTTTGCCTCAGATTCCCAATCTATTGTACCAACACCAGGGCCAGGTTTCTGCACTCTCATGTCAAAACTCTCAGCCTGGCAAATTCAGGATCTATGATTAATCCTCCCCTTCCCAAAAAGGTCATGGATGTTATCTTAGAAGCCAGACGGCCTAGCACTAGAAAATCTTATGCAGGCAAATGGAAGAGATTTTGCACCTGGATGCATGCTCAGGATTCGGATCCTCTCATTCCTAATATCCCTCTGATTTTGCTATACCCAACAGACATGCTACATAAGGGTTTATCCTTTTCCTCCATAAAAATTCATGCCTCAGCTATCTCTGCACATTACAATACATACCCTCCACTCTTTTTGCATCCACTTCTGAAACAATATCTACGAGGAGCAAAGAATGTAAGGCCTCCTAGGACACCACCCATATCTGTCTGGGACCTCAACTATGTTCTGGAAAAACTCACTCTACCTCCTTTTGAGCCTGCTGCCACAACTGATATTAAGTATTTATCATGGAAGACAGCTATCCTACTGGCTTTGACTTCAGCCAGGAGAGTCTTGGAGTAACACGCACTCATGGCTGTGGAACCTTACATTATTTTTCACCAAGATAGGGTGTCTTTAAGGACTAATCCTACTTTCATTCTTAAAGTGGTTTCCAAAGTGGCTTTAAATCAAACTATTCACCTGCCAACTTTTTTCACTAATCCACAAAATAAGGGGGAAAAGGATCTTGCATTCCTTGGATGTACACAGACAACTTTTTTTTTACCTGGACAGAACCAAGGATATCAGGGAAACAGAGCAACTGTTTGTTTCTTATGCAACAAACACCCTAGGCAAAGCCATTTCAAAACAGACCATTTCTAAATGGATTGCGCATGGAATCAGATTTTGTTACTCTCATTATGGCAAGCAAATCCCAGGAAATTTAGGACTCACTCTACCAGAGCTGCTGCTACTTCAGCTGCCTTTCTCAGGGGAGTACCTACCAAAGATTTTTTGGAAGCTGCAACTTGGAGTTCAGTGCATACTTTCTCTAAGCACTATATTATCCCTCTTTACTCTAAGTCTAGGGCAGGCTTTGCTTCTGCAGTTTTGCAGGGCCTTCTAGCCGCACCTTCTTCTCTATAACCACCACCCCTTATCTCAGCTTTGGGATTCAACCCTACAGTGATGACTGCAACAGTGAAACACGATGAACATAGTACAGTTGTGTACACTTACCATAAATGCAGATGTTCGAGTGTCTTCACTGTTGCAGTCTGGGTTACCCTCCCTCCTGTCCCCTCTTATACTTTCACTAGTGTGCTTACCTTCTTCACCTTTCTTCTGAGGTGTATTTGCTACAGGCTATGGGGTTTGTGGTATGTCATTTTTTGGTTTTTACTATTGGCCTTTTTTAGGCACCTGACATCTGGGGCAAGAAAAACTGGAGAACATGGCGTCGGCTGGCAGCTTTGTACTCCTGGCGCTCTGACGTCAGGGAGCATGACTGAACAGCCGACGCCGGTCCCAGACTTTGGGATTCTGGCCGACCGAGGACTGCCTACCAGCAGAAAGAACCCTACAGTGATGACTGCAACAGTGAAGACACTCGAACATCTACATTTATGGTAAGTGTACACAACTGTACTTTGTTATTGTCTGCCTGGCTGTGGGTAAGGTGAAAGGCCGTCCCTTGTTGTGGTGACAAGCCTGGGACCACCATCTAAGCTCCTGTTGTAGGCAGGGAATTAAAGTTATGATTGTGTCCAGGCTGTGACAATGCTGAGTCCAAACACTTTTTAGATACCATTGCAGTTTCCTCATATGCAGTTTTGCATATAGAATTAGTAGAATGCAGGATGCCATGAAGCCCAGGGCCTGCAGAATTTTTCTTGCAGGGAGCTGGGTTTTTGTTGCCATCATTTGAAAGTAATGAGTCAGTTGCCTTTGCTTGTCTGGAGTGAGATAAGCCATCTGGGCAGTTATATTTAAGCTTGCACCCAGGAATATTATCTCTTGAGAGGGCACTAGTTTTGATTTCTTTTCATTTACTGTGCACCCTAGGCAAATCAGCAATCTTTTTACAAACGCCAGATGCTTTAGAAGAATGTCCTTGCTCTCTGCTTGAATAAGGCAGTCGTCCAAGTAGGGATATATTTGAATTCCTTTTTGTCTGCAAAATGCAATTACTGGTGCCAAGCATTTTGTGAAGACCCTGGGTGCAGTAGATAAGCTGAAGGGCAGTGCAGAGAATTGGTAATGCATAGAGCCTGCTATGAATTGGAGGTATCTTCTGCAAGATTGTCTGATTGGAACATGCAGGTATACCTCCTTGAGGTCCAAAGTAACTAGCCAAGCCTTCTTGCCCAGCATGGGCAGAAGTTGCTGTAGTATTAACATTTTGAATTTTGAAACATCCAGGAAAGTATTTACGATTGACAGGTCTAGTATTGGTCTCCAGGCTTTGTCCTTTCTGGGTACTAAGAAATGTCTCGAGTAAAATCCTTGGCCCTGTTCTTGCTATGGAACTTTTTGAATTGCTCCCATGTCTATAAGAGCAGCAATCTGTTTTTGTGCCTCTGCCCATTGGTTTTGTGGCAGGTCTGGCAGACTTTTTGGTTTTGGAAGCGTGTGGAAGTGGAACCTGTAACCATGAGAAACAATATTCAGCACCCATTTGTCCTGGGTGATCATGTGCCAATTTCTTGAGAAAAGTGCTAGCTTTCCCACTAGAGGTGCTGTCAAAAGGTAATTGCTTGGCATCTGCAGAGGGAAGTCATTGGGACTGTTTCCTATAAGGTTGTGATTTGTCTTCCCCTCCTTTGGGGGCTGAAACACCCCATTGTTTAGGTCTGTAGGAGGCTTGGGGCTGAGATCTGCCTCTTGGGCGTCTGTATCTGCCTCTTTGTGGCCTGTCTGACACTGGAAAGGACCAATTTTTTGAAGGCCAGTTTCTACTAAATCTAGGTGGTTGAACCTGTAAGAAATCTTTCACTGTCTGCATTGACTTTGCTTTATCCTCCATTTTCTTTAACACCTCTTCTGCCTTAACACCAAACAAAGTATCATGCTGTAATGGAGCATCCAATAATTTTACTTTAACATGGTCAGGTAAACTTTGTTCTTTCAACCAAGCATGCCTTCAAATAACAGAGCCTGTAACTGCGGCTCTACAAGAAGCCTCTAATGAATCAAAACCACATTGCAGAGTATGCTTTCCCACTTATTCAACTGCATGCAATAAATCCTGCATTTCCTTACTGTCAGGACTTTCTGTATTTGAAACCATTTTCTGCTTTAACAATGACATGAGGTACTGTTGATATTTAAGCATGTGAAACTGACAGTTTATAGCTCTTAAAGCTGTAGCAGAAGTGTAAACTTTTTCCCCCATCTGTCCATAGCTTTGGAATCCCTATCCGAGGGTACAGGATTTTTAGCAGTGGAAGCCTTAACCCCTTTAGGACCCTGATAAATTGTTTCTGGGTCAGCAGCGGAGTTTTTGTAAAGAAATTTGTGAGACTCAGGGACCCTGTAGTACCTGTCTGGCTTGACTGGTGCAGGGGGTAAGGAATCAGGAGACAGGCTGGATTCAGAAAAAATATCATCCACAATATCAAGCGCAGGGGGGATAGCCAGGGGCCTGTGCTGATGCAATAATAGGAAGTCTCTGAGCCTTTTCTTAGATTCTGAATAATCCTGGCTCTCCCAATGGAAATACTCCCTCATGGTGTGCAGGGTTTCCCCAAAAGAATAATCCTCAGGCGGAGAGGCTGAAGGTATGGACTCTTCTGCATCAGAGTCCTCATAGGGAGGGAGAGAATATCCCTGATCAGAAGAGGAATCAGAGGAAATGGAAACCTGGTCAGAGGAATCATAATCAGTGTCTTGCCTAGGCCTTTTGTCATGAGGAGGATGGGAACCCCTGATTAAAGTAATTAAGTCTTCGGCCATTTTAAGCATTTGTTTCTTTGGCATGGATGACTGTTCTGGAGAATGCTGTACTTGTTTCCTTGTCTTTAATGGTGTTTTTGACTTTGCCTTTGCTGCTGTAGTGGGCTTAATTGTAAGCTGTGAAGGTCTGAAAACACCCTCAGAAGCCGATGCCTGCTCAGCGGCTCTGGACCCATCTGAGGGTATAGATTCCGTAGGCCCAATACCTTGAGTTTCTACAGGCCTCAGTGTCTCCACGTGGCTGTCGGTTACGGCCTGTGGCTCTGAGGTAGCGGGTGTCAGGGGCTGCGAAAGCGCCTCACTGAGAACCGGCGACTGGCCTAGAAGAGGCTTTGTCATTGGTTTTGGACCTCGGATGCCTGTCCTTTTCTTTGTCTTTGCGTTTTTTATAAATTCCGGTCGTCGGTTGTTCTGACGGCATTATGTAATTAAACCTTCGGCCAAAATAATGTAAAGCAAAATCAAACCGATGTTTAATAGTGCGTTTATAGAATCTAGCCCAAAACCGACAACTAGTAACGTCATGGTCAAGGCCTAGACAAGGAATACAGTAAAAGTGAAAGTCCTTATGAGGTATTTGCTTCCCACAAGAAATACAATTATTAACTTTTACTGACATCGGTCTGGAGCAAGAAAAAGTTTCCCCAATGGGCTACTTAGCTTTATTGAAGATTTCGGTTCTGAAACTCAATTTTGAAAATCTCAGGAGTCGGCCGACAGGCACTTGTGAACTGCTTTTGCTTCGGGCACCGTGCGGCAAGAAAGACTGAAGAAAATGGCGTCTGTTGCAACTTTTATACCCCTAGCGCACTAATATCAGGGAAGAAGCGACAGCAACTGATGCCGGACCAAGACTTTGGAACTTGGGCCGACTGCGGGTCGCCTGCCAGCAGGATAACCCAAGTGTAATGACTGCAACAGTGAAACACGATGAACATCAGTCATTCTCACTTAATTCCATTTTATATACTTTGCCACTATTTAATTTGTCAGCATTTCATACCCTGACATTACCAGCTACTATACTTAACCTGCCCCTAAGACGCCTAAACAGTAATTTCTACACAGTTTTTCATTTTAAGCTCAACATTCACTGCATCTTAGCACAAATGCTCTCCAAATATTCATTTTACACTTACTATCTCAATTTGTTCACTCACAGCTTCACTCATTCTCCTCATTCCCTTTTTAAGGCCATTACATCCCACACTCATTATATATTGTTTAATAACTACTGCAACTCATTAAAAGAAGATAAATTTATCCTTTTTTAAATTAATTTTAATTTCCTTTGTTCCTTTATGTAACAGGACTACTATAAAAAATAAAGTGCATCCATTTCACTGCCTTAGTAGCACCTACAGTATTAGCAAAGCTTTTATCTCCCTTATTAAAGATCATTAATTTTTGGCCTGAACAGCTGAACAATGAACATTAATTTCTTTTTTATCACCCCACCACTGACTGGTTCCTGGCCAGAGACACTACCAAAAGAGGCATGTGGTACTCCAGCATATACTTTCTTTGCTAGGCCTCACCCTTGTATTTTAGGATAGCTTCAATGACTACACTGGCCTGAATCGCCAGCAACTGGGAAGTAGAGCAGGAGATTCAGAAATGTTATACTGTAGCCAAGCTGAGATTTTTCTTAAGCCCTCGTTACCTCAGCCTGCTGGCACATTCAGGGTAGGCTGAGTGACCAATAAGCTGTTTCCCTGAGAAGGTGTCTGCCTTCAGACCCACTGTAGAAACATCTCTGCAATCATTCTTGCCCTCTCCAGCCCAACAATCGCTCCCATGCTGGTCTCCACCAGGTGTAATGAGTAATCTGCTATGTCATCACACCTCACCTGCTCCAGGACTGGCACACCAATCTACCCTGCCTGCCCCATCAAGCACCCAGCTGCTAAATAAACTCTGGTTGCCTGGAGCATGAGCAGGGCTTCATCATTATGTCACTGGGCAGGCTAGGAGTTCTCCTTTTTATACATTCTACATGTACACAGACTAAGTCACGGTGGTGCAGCAGTAGCGTTTGTTGCCTCACAGCAAGAGGTTCACCCGTTCGATTTTCGGCTGGAGCGCCTTCTGTGTGGAGTCTGCATGTCCTCCCCACAGTCGAGTGGCATTCGAAAGACATGCGTAGAATGGGTGTACCTTTGCTGAAGGTTGGGCGTCGAGCTGGCACCTCGGCACCCATAAAAAATCTACTGCCAATCATCAGTGGACCAGAGGTCCGCTGTGGCGACACCTAACTGGGAAAAGCCAAAAGAAGAAGTACAACATGTACACAGACTAATGATAAAATGACACTCCACAATCAGTAAATCATTTCAAAATCTGGATAATAATGTCAAGGCACAAAAGTACTAGACCCAAAATCACTGCAGGTGAGCATCCTTCCCCAGTTTTGTATACATGCAGATCACACTGAATGCAGTGCCCTTATCTACAACTCAGTATTAATCTCACATATTTTAACTATATTAATCATAGTATACATTCCATTATTAAACAAACATTTATTAAATATCATTATAAACAGGCTTAATATAAAGCATATATATAGCACACAGTGGCATAACTTCACAACATATGACATTGCACTATTAGAAACAATTACACCATAGTGAAAATTTTAGCAGCTACATACATAATATGCAACTTCTTGATGACCCAGCACAGGTTGTATAACTGCAGATCATGCTAAAATATTAATAATTTGACATTTTCTTTATTATAGGAGCTCTATAGTAGAACCAGTATTTAGATCCATTAATCTTCATGGTTGCATTGATGGAGGCCAGAAATTCAGCAGGAGCACTGACTTTAAGAAGGGGGAGGGAAGTCTTGTAGATTCACCTGTTGCAATCCCTTCATATGTATGATCATCCATTAGGATTTTCCTCCATAACTCCAGTTAGATAATCTCTTACAATATACAGGATGTCACAGCATTTGTCAGGTATACAGAGATTCTCATTTCTTAAGTAAGTAAAATAAATGTGTAATAAAAATGCTCAGTGGCCCCTTTAAAGTAATATACTCTTCAGTGCCAGGGATTCTAGTAAACAGCTTAATTCTTACATAAACATCTCTATTTTAGATGTAACATATACAAGCTTTCTTGTTTGTAAAGTCAAGTCTCTCAATACATTCAAGTGCACAAATGGCCAAATTAAAGCTGCTCTCAATACCATGTATATCCAGGTGCACTGCCTGAAAATATTACTTTCCCATCTAATTCCTGTCACCTCTCCCACTGCCATAAAGCTGGAAGAATCATGGATTTACAGCTCTGATCTGTTCAGTCTCCATCACCTCCCTGACCTGACTGACAACTCTAACTTACCCATTGCTTCCTCAAAATTTACAAATGTCAAAGACTCCCTTCTGCTGAATAAACTTTCAGTAGAGCTACATTACATGTCTTCCATTATCTGACAACATCCACAGACAACAGCCTCTGATGAAAAGCAGCATCTAAATAATTAAGATCTAAATGTGACATTAAACCACCCACCATAAATTTCCTTCCTGGTTGCTTAAACTATTGCAGTACGTTAGTCTCATTTTCACTATTTTAATTAACATTTCAACTGGTTCAGCCCCCACTGCAACACTAAAAATTTCCCAAACCACTGTTTCCACAAAATTTCCTTTTTAATAAGCTAGCTGTTTTGGTGAAGACAGAGCCCTGACAATAACCCTGGTGGCCAGGGTTTGAATAGCAGCTTGGGTATCTGCTGGAAGAGAGGAGTGAAGTGGCTTTGCTGACTCACATTTCTTCTGGAGGAGAGAGCAGGGCACATGTTCAGGTGCTGGTTCCCACTGTAGGTTCCCTAGTGGAGACTTGAGATCCAGTGAACAGCCACAGAAGATAGTCATATGCCTCTGCTGTCACCCATTCCATGCAGAAACCTAGAGCAGTTATGAGCATGCATATGGGGGTTAGGAGTGAAGTGGCTTTGCTGACGCACCTTTTTCTGGAGACAGGGCAGGGCACATGTTCAGGTGGTGGTTCCCACTGAAGAATCCTGGGGGAGACCAATAGGGGCAGGGAAGACTTGAGAGGTTATGTCACCCACAGAAGATAGTCATATGCTCTTGCTTACACCCATTCCATGCTGAAACCTGGGGAAGTTACAGCATGCACATAGGGGTTAGGGCCTTACAGCTGCCACCCTTCCCCTGGGTCTTGGAAAAGTTACTACTCCATTCTCCATTGCTTGGCTCTCACTTGTAACAGGAATGAATGAAATTAATGGAGCAGTGGACTGAGTGGCATTTGACTGTCACAGACAAAGGAAGCAAAATAAAAAAAAGGCAAAATGTCCTCTGTGCTAACCAAAAATATAACTAATTATCCTCATGACATGGACTAAACAGAGAAGATATGCAACCTTGTCAACCATAACAAGACAACCCCCCCTGCCCACACACACAGTCTTACAAGTATCTGAAATACCACCGTCTTCCCTTCACTTTTACAAGCCTTTGCGATACCACTGTAGCCTTCTAATGTTCACCATGGTCATGCCCACCATTAGTATGGATGTCGGCACATAACCTATGATCTTCAGGCAGATCTCAGTTGGTAAAACCATCCTCCAGATTAGGACTAAAATTCTCCAACTGAATGACCTTGTACACTAAGAAACAGCTTCCTTTGTTCTGTGTCTAGAATTGGTCCCAAGAAGATTTCTGCCTTCCCTAGAGTTAGACTTGATTAGAGAAAGTTCAGGTAGATCACCATGTGGGTCAGTAAGTGAATGGAGTAATTCAAAACCCTCTACATTTCCCTTACTGATGTCTGGATGAAACAATCACCCATATATGAATAAATACAGATCCCCTAGGTTCTGAGATGGGCAAACACTGGTACAAATATTTGATAAATACTCTGGATGCAATGATTAACTCAAAAGGGCAAGGAGGTGTTATGAAAATGTTTTTCTCCTATCCTGAATATCAGATAATGCCTATGGTCCTATTGGATTGGGCTATGCAAACGTGTGTCTTTCAGAGCCACTTGCTTTTGGTAAAAGGAGCAGGAGTAATGTTTCCAAGGTCAGTATCCTGGACACTGTTACCTTCAAAATCTTCAGTCTGGAAATATTTTGGGTAGGCCTTCAAGTGTCATCTATTTTTAGGACTAGTAATAGTTGGTAATATAACATTTTCCCATGCTTCTCTGGGGGAACACTTCTAATGTTTAACCTCTCGCTCTAATACTGCTTTTAATGTTCTAATAGATAATCCATTCATGATGTTATGTACCTGCACATTTTTCTATGTTTATAATTGATATTTCTCAAAAAAGTCATTCTTATCCTTACGTCTGTACCAGTTCTGTGCTCTGTAGGGAGTCAGTCAATTAATCAATACCTTATCCAAAGGGGCAAATATAAAAAGTTTTCAATAAATAATAAGAAAACAGTTTACATACTTTCTGGTACTAATAGAAATTTAAATCCTTCTGACTCTATTAAGAGTCTTGATTCCCTAGGTAATCCATTACACAGCAAGGTCATACTTATAAATTATATAACAACTCTTCTTTAATGTACTTGTTTACTCCAGGAACATATAGAACTAACTTTGGCAAAGGTAAAAGCTAAGCATAAGGTATGTTATTCTGTATCTACATCTCATTTCAGGTTCTACATTAAAGGCCTGCAGCATTTTCATGGCCAAAGAGCCACACAGTGAAAAATTCCAACAGCAATCATCAACAAGAGAAGAGAGCCATGTGAAAATGCAGACAATTTTATCACTGGCATGTGGAAATTATACATGTATGGGAACAAAACACACCAGGGCATCCACATGTCACATACATGATACATCTGCAAGAAGTTTAATGAGCATAAGGTAGACTATTACATTGATCAAAAAATAATTTTACTGAAAAATGACTTTTCGCATGCATTCTACATGCACGCAATCTATTTGTAACATTCAGTGGAAAAGACCCTTACATAGGTTCATAGGTTCATAGTTTAGTACTAAGCTAACTGCCTTTGCGAGCCATTTTAAGCCGTAGCCAATTATCCCTTGTGAGATTCAAGCCCTGCGCCTTGTGTTTGTAAGGGAAACACCTTAGCCATTAAGCCACCCTCCAAACCCATAATTCAGAATGGGGATTTTTATTTAAAAAAAAGTTATTGCTTACATACCTTACAAATGCATGCAATATATTTACATATTATTTAATGGAAAAGATAAAAAAGTATAAACCTCAGAAAGAACATTTTACTGAATAAAAAGGTATAAGTTCACTGATTTCTCACTGTACACTATAGTACTGCTATTCATATTACTTCTTTAAAAGTGTTTTTGTTCTACAATATAGATTCTAATTAAACAATATGTACATAAGGCACATAATTATCTACCTACATACTTATAATATTGGGCACAGTTACCTTCTTTGCTGGTCCACTTGTACCCTTTTTATTTCATTTATGCTTCTTATTTCTCCAGAATTAAACTGTCTGATGCTATAAGATGTATACAACTTTGCTGTTTTAACACTAAAGAGAAAAACAGTCTGCCTTGAACAGATTTGTATGTTATTTGTGCACAATAAAATAATCATTACATTTTAAGAAATGCGTTACAGTAGTGTGATGTACTCACCATAACAGCAGATTCTGGAGGGAAACTACATTCTGTAGGGGATACAGAATGAGATTTTTTTAAAAAGAGGACCATGCTGCTCTAATAACTTATTCAGTCCTATACTGCCCTTTTTTGTAAACTTCCATTTAACACCCACAGCTTTGTATTGTGTCCTGACATTTTTAGAAATGGATTCCTTAACCTATTGACTTACCAATTAATACCAGGCAGCATAAACAGCAAGATGCAACAAAATTAGGCTATTTTACATTAGGACTCACTATATGCAAGGCCATTTCTAGGAAAATCATCCCGCCCCTTGAACTGAAAGAATAAAAAGACAGACAGTATAACGTACACTGGAGGGCTTCTGCCCCTGCCCCACCCCACAGTAGGGCTGTAAGTTAAAATTATATACAACAGGGGGTGCGGCTCGGCAGCCTCTTTGCTTGATGTCAATTTTGCCTAACCACTGCCTGCTACTTTTGAGTACACAGGTGTCACTCTATTATGCCTACATGTATGACTTGGAGAAGGTGAATCCCAATATAAAAATTTGCCAAAATTACACAAATACTCAATCTGGGATGTCTTGCAGTCATTGAGTCCCTCAACAATGTTAATATACTGCAGATAGGGTTAATAGGTTCATAGGTAGGTACTAGGCTATTGGCTCCGGCGCCTATATAAGCCTAGCCAAATGTACCCTGGCTTTCGCCACCCAAGAAAATTATTTTCCTGTGCCACTGTCGAGCAGACAAATGATTGGTGCCAAAGCCACGGATTAAAAAATGTTGATTCTAAATCAGTGAAGATGTCGTGTATGCATGAGTGTACTTGGAGCTTTTCTCCCCAGGCCTCTGCTGAAAATGGACCTGTGTCCAGCCGGACTCTCCCGATTAACAAATGTAAAATAAAAAAATTATATTTAATAATCACTGTTTTGTCACTTGCTATTCATCTGCTCATATTTGCATACATGTTTTCACAACAGAGACAGCTGCACGTTAATGAGGGGCATGGAGAGAAATGCTGATGTCACTGTCCATTTAACTTTCAAAAAATGGATATATTGCTAGCCGTTTGCCAGTAACTCCAAAAATAGGCAATATCACCATACATACATTAATATTTATAAAAAATCTACTGACTTAAAAATATTCCATGGCATCAGGTGAAATTCAGATGAGGAAAACTGCCACTGATATTTGAATTTGTAAGTGTATATCTTGAAAAATGTCAATTCATATTAATGACACAAATTAGTACAATTTTCAAATTTCTGCAAAACTATCGGTAAAAAAAAACACTCATTTCTTTCTGTCACGTCAAAGCTCAAGTCTGGCTGAACAAAATGCTTTGATACTAGTGTCTGGGTTGTACAATTTCCAAGATATGAAAATGTTTGTGAAACTTTAGAGAAAAAACACAATTCTGGGTTTGTGTGCATTATAATATATTACAGTTCTGACAAAGACTGCGAATTAATTTTCTATCATCACTGTACAGAAGGCTTTTTACTAATAACATTGCTGTTTGTAATTTTAAACAGCATTCACAGTTCAGAAGATATTTACACTTGTTTGGCCTACACTTCTTAATCTGACTTTCAGAAATGCTCTGTAATTTAAGAATAGAATGCATGTAGTCTGCTAAAGGTGTGCTCAAAGTGTTCATGAGGTAACTAACAGATACATGTGCTAGAAAAAAAAAATCAAGCTTTCAAATGACCCTGCATATATAGGAAAGACTCCTTTCAAGTATAAGCATGCCCAAGAGTATACAACAGGCATGACTGCTTTTCAATGCAAGGAAACCTTTCAGAAGTTAGTATGCAGCCTCACTAGAATGAAGAGCAAAAGCATGAGCTTCTCGGCAAAATATATCAACATGTTCATGCAAGCGCCACCCCACAAGGACAGGACTCTCAAAAGTAAAAAACTAAATCAACTGAAGTGGAGAGTGCAAATAACTGTCCCCATCACTCACACTAATACCTAATACCTATGTGGCCAAAAATCAAATACCTGATTAAAGAACAAGAGCTCAGGAACAAGGAGAGAGGGAAACATTTGTTAGTCTCAGCTGTGATTTTATGGAGTAGGACAATGATAACATTTGTTATCTCTGATTAAATAATAGGGTTAATATAAAGAGGCTATATGAAGGGTCGGATAGATGAAATTAAATTGGAAGAATTCCTCTCTCACAAGCTATGTTTGAACAGAGAATCCAGGCAGGTACACCCATCGTCACCTTTGTTGTTTACTTTATATTTAGAGCTGTTAGCAAAGAAAATGGCATATTCACAAATTCACATCTACAAATGGTATGTTAATCAAATTTTGGACAGTGATCAATATCGATCAACTTTGGTAACCCTTGCTAGTACAAAATACTTTATAATCATGACTTCAAACTGAAATGGATTTAAATGAAGCTGAATTGGAAGGGTCTTCACCATCTTTGAATAATATAGCCACTACAGTTTTTCTTTCAAGATGCTGGTACTCCCACTGCTTTTAAAATATTGTTAAACAAAACCTTTCAGACCTTTATTACTATCTTCCATCCTACGTTCCACATTTCTGCAGAAACAGTCTGTTCCTGGAGACTTCCTAGTTAATGGATTATACATTACAGATTTACTTCATCTCTTTCTGTCTTCGCTATTAACTTGCTGAACCTCATCTTACTGTAAGTTTGGCATAATTAATTCTTCCATAAATGTTCCCATTAGTATCTTTCCTCAATTTTCCCGTTCCTTTGTTTTATACAAATTTTCATAAACTTTCAGAAAAAACTATAACACCTCTATAGCAGCCCTGTTATTTTTGTCACAGTCTGCCTAAGCTTCTCAACAACTCTTTGTACTTTCTGCTACTGAAGTCAATGTGCTAAAGTTTCTCTTCTCTAGATGGGTTATCAAAAATAGTTAACAGAAACTTTCGAAACTCATTCACATTATCCATATATTCTTTATTTTCTCTTTACCACTGTGCAGTTGCTCTTCTTGGGCAATTCCCTTCTTATGTAATATTTTAACCTTTGTCAACCGCTCTATATAATTCCTATTATCTCTTTCCTATATCTTTTTTTCTTTTTACATTAACTTTAATTTATCCCACTCATTAGCTATTAATTTAAAAAAAAATGTCTAACTTCCCTAATAACTCCTAAATCATAATGATTACCCATTCCTTAAACAACTCTCAGATAAGTAGTAAAGAGCCAGTGTCTCATTTTTACATCATTACCTCTCATCTTTACCGTATTTGTTACTGATGCATGATTTTTGCTATAGTTGTTGGATGGGTTTCGAAGCTTGCAATTAAATACAAATGCTCCTGTGAAATATAATTTTATTCTTGTCTAGATTACTTTTTTTATCTTGGGGATTACTACAAGCCCCTGCTACTGGATTTATTTACTTATACATTTGTTAACCAGGTAAGTTTCATTGCTCCAAAGTCCCTTTTCAGACAGTACCTAGCCAAACTGCAGAGACTTGAAAAAATCATACAAAATAATGGTGATGAATGTTAAGTATAGACATTAGTAAAGTGTCATTTAATAATAATAGTAATAATGATGTAAGATATGAATAATATTACTGATGTTACAGTAATTATAAGTTCATAGGTTGGTACTAGGCTATCAGCCCTAGGGCCTATACAAGCCTAGCCATAACAATTCTAAAACCTTCTTCACTAACTCGATACACTCATCCTTTTTAAAAGTGTTTCCAGAAGCATTACTTCTCCTATTCACATTGTTTGGTTATAGTAATGTTCCATGTTAGTACACAAATATTTGTTCACGTCTGTCCTCCCTTTAACTTTATTTCCACCTTCTGCACAATAATGAGTCTGTCTCATTTCCCATGTTTTACTGCGATTCGGCTTGTCTGTGCACTCTTGCTCTTAATTTGTTCTAGCAGTTTTGATTGATAACATTAAGAAAATGTAAAACTATATACATACAGTCCCCCTGATTAATCTGCCTTCCTTATAAATTGATTAGCCAGTGCTCTCTACACAATGTTTCATGTTTCACTATCCTCTTTTTCCTGCTTCTTGTGTTTGTTGCTATTCCCTTCTCGAGATATATATGTTCCTGTTTCTTTCATTTTCAGCCCTGTAGCTTAGCTAGGGTGGGTGAAAGGAGCAACTGCTCCAAACTCCATGTGTTTTTTTTTGGGGGGGGGGGGGTTGCGATCAGACAATCTTCATCTCTTTTTACAATACCAGATTTTAAAAGCCAGTATTGCATTTGTGAGCAAACCTGAGTGCTGTAGTGCTCTGTGTGCGGTCTAAGCTGTAGCAACGTTCTACATTTTTTGCCAGCAGTTTGCTACAGTTTTAAAAATATATTTTTAAACTATAATACAAGTTCCATAGCTCTCCGTGCAGGCCATACACTGTAGTGACTATTTGCTAAATTAGTAGCAAGCAGTTTGCTACAGTTTAAGAAAATGATTTTTTAGAGGGCCATAGTGCTCTATGCAGGCAGGGCATAAATGTAGCAACTGTCTGCTACATTTGTAGCAAGCTTAACTACAGTTTAAAAATAAGAATTTTCTTAAACTAAACATGAATGCTGTAGCAATCCATGCAGGCAGGTAATAGCGTCCAGTAACCGTTTGCTACAGTTTAAATAAAGACATTTTTTTTTAATAAAATATGTTGAAGCAGTGTTGGGGGCAGGGCAGAGGGACCTGAATGGGGAAGAAAGGAAGTGTCTTGAATCTTGCCACCTGGTTGGTGTGCCAGTACATTCTTTTTTGTTTTGCTCTTCAGTGGACGAGCTGGGGAGGGGAAAATATGCATACAGCTAACTGTAATAAGCAAATCACTTGCAATGTAGTGATCAGCTTATTACAATGAAGTGCATTTTTTTTTTGCTCTTCACTTGAAGAGCTGAGGGGATGGGGTATTGGTTCACAGTACCAGTTACACTTCTGTTTAAGCCTGACAGTTTTCTTTTTAAACCCACCCATTTTGTCTTATTTTCCCCACTTCACCATCATCTCTCCTCTCTACTTTCTACCTTTTATTTTCCCCTACAGTCCTCACCTTCCACTCCTTCAGGAATATTCATGAATCATAAGTCCTCCCTCCTCTCCTCTGTCTCTAATCACATCTGACATTTTCCTGGGCTGCTTCCAACTCAGCCAGTCTCACTATATGTTCATTTTCTACCTTTTGTAATGTCCCTATCATATCCCAATGTGTAGAAAACTGTTTTGATCTCTTGCTGTTTTACTTGATCTAGTCCAACAATGACGGAGTAATTTTCAACATCTCCATATACATCTTCTCTACCTTTTTTGAAGGTCTGTCATGCCTTCAAGAATTCTTTGGATGGCCCTCGGATTCTTGTTTCTGACCTGTCCTCTTATCAGGTCTCCATTGCCAGTAAAGTTACCCATTTTCCTCTTTTTTAATGTTACCTATTGTTTCTCTCTTCCTTTCCCCAGTCATTCAGGCTGATTCAGCCTTAATCATCTGTGTTTTTTACTTATTTGATATATTCCAGGAAAGAGAGTGGTCAATCACTGCCTTCAACTTTGTGCCATACAAGACATCCAGTCCAGTTACTTATTTGTACTTTCATACAATTAATCAAGGCAATGGCTTGCAAATTCTCCTGTATAGCAAAAATATCAGAAGACAGACCATACAGTCAAACCTAACTCCATTTTTTAAACAGCACTTCTTGAGAAGTCTCATGCTCAGCCAAGTCTTTTCTCTCATTTCAACCTTCGAGTTCTGTGGTTTTATTAACTCATCTGAATAGCCGCTTAAAGCTTCCAGCCTTTTGTAAATTGACTTTATATATTCCTCCATACTCTCAATTACTTTAAACACATCTGAGTACATTTGATTTATTTTTCCTCTAAAGTACTGAAAGCAATCATCTGTGTTAGAGATGAAATTTGAACTACATTTTGCTGAACAGCTACAACAGTCTTTCTTGATAGAACTTTTTCTTTTCCCTTTCTGGTCAATTTTAACTTTTTTTTCTTTCTTCTTTACTGGCATCCGTCTAATTACTAGTCAGTAACTGAATTTTACCCATATTGACATTTTTTTCAGGCTTTTTGAAACAATCTCTCAGTTTTCACACTGGGATAGCTCTAATCAACCTGTTACTCAGTGTGTAGCTCTGTTGGAAATCTGCCATGGGGGATTTCTGTTCTTGACATGTAGCAAACTCGGATCTTATATCAAATAAGCAGGTAACAAGGAGATTAAACATTCACAAGGAAAGTTCCATTTAACACTGATTTAGGCTGTGGAATTTGGTGAATATGCGGGACCAATGTTAGGTATCACCATCAGTACTATCTTCTTTAAGGTCCTTGTAGCAGTAATACATGTATTTTGCATACACTGAACAGAAATTATAACTTTTTTCCCCAATAAACATTCTTATTAAATTATTACGTATGACATAGACAATCTTACATTTATATAAATGAAAAACAAATATTGACACCACTTTAGAAGAAATCATTATAACATCACAGGTACCACAGAAACAACTGTAGTTGCAAACATTACACATCACTTATCTATCCAGTCATTGCCAGTTAAGCATACGGCTCATTTAAATCCTGCCTCTTAAACCTTGTTCCTACTCAACATATATTGTCCCTACAATTCCCATTTTTTTCTATGTAGTTTTATCCGTCTGTTTTCTAAAGATTTCAATTCCAGTATTGTCTCTGTTACTATATTAACTACTAGTAAAGTTGGTCTATACTTTGATTTCCATTTTCTATTAAGTGCATTTTACGTGGCCACCATAATTAGACTCAACAAGGCTTTACTATGTCCAGGCAATTCCAATTCTGTATCATGGTTCAAAAAAGTCATTTCCACAGTCAATCGAATTCACTCACCCAGCACCTCCGACAGAGCGGTCCACAGGGAATCCCTAAAGTCAGCCAGCTCATTACACTCCCAAAAAATATGTTCCCAGCCACCTCTTTCTTGCCTGTCACACCTCCAACATTTGCTATCCCCCGGAGGAAAAATTCTTTGGAGTCTACTTGGGGTATAAAAATAACTATGTAAACATTTCCAGGCAAAGATCCTAAATCTTCTAGACTTTGTTGCATATTTAGGAGATATACATATATCCCCCCATTGTCTCATTGTGAATTGCTTATCCAGTCTCTTTTTCCCCATCCTTTCTAAGCTCCTCTAATTGATTATTATAATTGTCATGCAATATTTTATATGGTGTACTAATTATTCCTTTTTTACTGGCAGCTTCTGTTCTAGATTCTATTAAAAACTCTATCAGTGCTGGCCTTTCATTTAGGACTCCCCTATTTCTTTCTCTTTGCCTATACTCTGATATCCATCCAATCTATAACATGCAGTCCAAATAAATCATGGCCTCTTCCCATTCTATTACCTTTCCCTTTCTAGTTATTTGCTCCCAATACCTTGGTTCCTTTTCCAGTTTTCTTCCAATAAATTCCAGCCCCCTCTTGCCTATTACCTGTATCCCTAACCACAGTCAACCCTAGCGGCAGAATCTCTTTTCTAAATTCTCATGATGGTTTAGTTCTTAGAATACTCCCTGTATTTTATGGATATAATACCCTGTATGACTTTTGTTGTTCTCCTTAAAATCTGCATCCAAAATCCCAATCTCTCCTTATTTCTTGAGCTTCCCCTTTGTATCATCATCATCCCATTCCATTTTGAATTATAGTTTTCTGCTTGTGACATATATAAGAGCCTTAACTGTGTTGCTCTAAAATACCCCCTCAAATTGGGTGCTCTTAGTCTGCCTTATTCTATTGGAAGAATCATCTTATCCTACTTGACCTCGCTGTTTTCTCCTCCCAGATAAAACCCTTTAACTCTTTAATTGCTATCCACATCTTCTCCTCTGGTTGATAAAAATATGTCAGACCTGTACATATGACTAAAGGGACTAACTGTTTTAATCACTTGTATCTTAGTATCCATATCCATATAACAAAGCTTTCAGTTTCTTAATTTTTATATTATCTTCTCTTTAGTCTCTTCCCACATATCCTTAGCTGCCACAAGAGTCATTTCTAATCTATACTCCTAAATACTTCATTTTATCATGTTCTCATAAATATGGATATCGTTGGACCAATTTGCATGTGCATGCATAATTTACCGCTATTGTCTTTGTTCAGCTTCATTAATTTTGTATCCTGAGAAGATCTGAAACTGCCTTAAAATGTTCCACAACACTGTAAGGTCCCTTTCTGATTTTGTCATCTATAAAATATCTGCAAACACAGTCAGCTTTTCTTGACTACCATACCAATTATATCCTTGAATTTCTGAGCCCCTTACTTTCTTTGCCAATGGTTCTAAATATAATACAAACAACAAAGGGGAAAGTGGACAATCCTGCCCATTTCCACTACTTTAGCCATTATAGACATACACTTTATAATCATGCAAACAGTAATAAAAATAAAAAAGTGAGCCACCAAGGCAGTATTTGCGTGAAACAGATTTATTTAACATTAAACACGGTCAAAGTAAAACCAAATAAGCGCTTTCGCCAAGAAACATGAATTGGCTTCATTTAACAGCAATCTTTCTAAACTTGTGCATATTATTGAAGTAATCCCTTATTTTCGGTTTGGCATTTTGCAGTTGCTTCTTTTTCTTGTTCTGAGAGATTCCCCCTATTTTGCAATATTTTAACATCGGTCAGTCCCTCTAAATAATTACTTCTTAGCCATATCTCCCTTTCCTATATTTTCCACTTTAGTTTTAATCATTAGCGGACCGGAGTTCCGCTGTGGCGACCCCTAACCGGGAAAAGCCGAAAGACACACACAGAGTTTTAAACTCCAGTTTAATTTTATCCCACTCCCTGGCTATATTTTCAGAAGAAATTTCTATATTTTCTAGTAGATCCTAAATTAATTCTAAAACCCATTCCTTAAATTTGTCTCTTTTCAGCTAATAGGTGGGAAAGCGCCAGTGTCTCATTTTTATTTCATTACCTTGCATTTTTGTTTTAGTTATTATTGGCACATGAATCTGAAATAGTTATTGAGTGCATTTCAAGACCTTCAATTAAATGCACATGTTCATGTGAGATATAAATTCTTTCTAGCCTAACCCAGTTTTTGCATCTTGGAGAATAATATGTAAATTCATCACAAACTCCTAAGTACTGAATTCACATCTTCCATGCCAAACATTTCCATAAAATTCTTCAAAATATCTACTCTCCTTTGTTATATTTTCCCTTCTATGCCCCTCAGACACATCTTTAGTGTTGCAAACCAAATTCCAGTCTCCACCTATAAGTAATATTCATTGCTGAAAACTGATCATTTCTCCCAGAATTTTCTTAAGTTCCATTACTGCAGCTTTAGGTGGAATGTAAATGCATGCCAGTGCAGTCCTCCTCCCTTGCCAGTAGCCCCTTAGTACTATACATCTTCCATTATCTTTTTTCCCCTTCTATCACTACTGGAGCTCCTCTTGCAATTAATATAAGTACTATTTTCCCTTGTCCCATATTCTGCTGAATAACCATCCTGAAAATCTCTCTTTATCAAATTTATATGTTCAGTTTTTCCCAGGTGTGTCTCCATCTCCTGTACCACAGCTATTTGCACTCTACATTTTTAATATAGTTCACTACTCTTTCTTTTTTATATCTATAAGACCATTCAGATTGAAACTCATTACAGAAAGCAACTGCTTTTTCGTTAAATGTCTAGTTCCGAATTTTATGTTACATGCATATACTGTTTGGCAGGTTAGTCTTTTATACAGTTGTTTCGTGTTATATCCATTTGAGCCTGTGCCACATCTTATATAACTTTTTGATTTTTTGAAAGCCCTGAAACAGAACAACCCCTCCCAAAAAAAACTATTAATTTAATAATAACATACACAACTATGTACATCTTCAAATACTGAAGGTTTTGCTTCTTAATAAGAGCAAAAGTTGTAAGTTGATAACCACACAGACAGGCTAGAGTTAACAAAAGAAAGGTTAGTCATGCTGAGAACCATGATACAGCCTGTGTTATTAGTAAGTGCTATTTGATTTGGTCTATCTTTATAGCTCTTCCGGCTGAGAAAACACTTAAATGCTTTCAGTAAACAAGCCATTTCTCTTTATCAAATTGTCTTGTAGTGGCATGCACAACAGACATAAAACTACTAAGGGTATCTTGTACCAGAAAAAAGCCTTATAATATTCAATATTATTTTTCATTTACATGCTTTCTAATAAACTTGTTACTGGATAACGTCTAGGGTTTCAACCCAATCATTTCCTTATGTAAGAATGGGAAAAAGCACACTGATGTTTTTGTCATACTCTCCTAACCAGACCCTTTCCTCTCTTCCCCACTTCTCTTCTCTCTCCCTTTTTTACATTGCAGTACCCACATTTCTCAAAACCGAGCAAAGAAAAAGAGAAACGGAGAAAAAAAGCACCTGTTTATATTAGAATCCCCAATGCATTTCAAAACAAAAAAACTGAGAAAAGACAAAACCAATTAGATTTAAAGTAAAAAGTTATCTTTAAAGCCCTCCCAGCTGGGAAAAACCCTGATTGCTTTCAGAGAACATTATGTCCTAGCCAATTTCTCTCTTCTTTTTTTCTTTTCCCTCAGCCAATCCCCTTCCACCAGTCTATCTCCAGTTTCTCTATCAGATTGTCTCCATGGAGACATGAGAACCAGACAGCCAGTTTCTCTTTATCAGACTATTTCCATGGAAACATGAAGATCAGCTGCTGCATTGCCACTAAGTATACATGCATTTGCTAGGAACAAAATCTCATAACATTTAATATTTGTTTTCATTTACTTGCTCTCTTAAAACGAATCAATCTAGGTCCTTAATACAGTCATTTCTCTATGCAAGAATGAAACAAAGCACATTAATTTTAACTTTGTCATGCCTTTTTAACCAGGCTTTTTTACATTGCTTTGCCTATATCTCTCAAAACTGTACAAGAAGACAGAGAAGAGGGGAGAAAAAGAAAAACAGCAGCACCTGTTTACAATCCAAATTACACTTAAAAATAGCATGCAAAGAAAACTATACACCCTAAATGCAGTACTCTTAATAAAAGAAAATGTTTTCTTTACTTACAGTTAGCTTCCCCCTCTCTTCCCCTCCCTTAAGCATTTTTCCAAACATTTATGATATGAAGTAGGGCATGCACTTTAGAGTCCTTCACAAATCCAAGAAATTTTGAAAAAGTCCAATATTTCCAGATTTTCTTGTTCAGTCATACTTCACAAAGATAATTATTGGATTGTAATCCCACACTGAGTTACTGGTTTCATTACTGTTCTCCACTGCCCAAATCTGGTCTCTGCTTCATTTTCAACTTATTCTCGAGTCTTTTAGTCAACTCGTGTGCTCATTTCCTTTTCTCCATTTTCTGTTGAAATACTGGAAAAGCCTCTCTGTGGTCTTTCTTACCAGAAGAACAAGCAGAATCTCCTTCCATTTCACAGCTTACGTTTTGCTGGACAAACTTTTGTATTTCCTCCTTAACGTGCACTTCATCAAAAAATGATTTTGTCCCTCCAGGGAAAAATACTTTAAAGACAGCTGGATACAGCAGTTTGCATCTCACATCCATGTCTCAACTTTCCCTGAATAATGGAATTTACTCCTCTTCTGCCTCGTGTACAGTGAGTAATCATTCTCCACAAACACTCTATTTTCTCCTACTTTTAGTATTTTGTCCATCTGCTACAGTTTTGTCAGAATTAACACCTTCTGCTAGTAGGATTACATCTTTACTATTAAAGGTCTAGATTGCTTTCTTATAGCTAGGTTTGGAGCATACTTAAGATGTGCCCTTTCAACTATCAACTCCTGCCGTGGAACACCAGTCCAGTTGCTTAGTTGTGCTTTCATAAAATTAAAGCAGTCTGTTCCTTCCAGCTTCTCTGGTATAGCTGAAAATCTCAGGTTTTCCTTATGTGCTCTGTCCTCTAATTTTACTACTTTTTGAAACATCTCTTCCTCAGCAGTCCCATATTCAGCCAGCCTTTTTTTCATTTCGTACTCTGATTTTTGCAGCTTTAGCATCTTATCTGAATATCTCTTTAAAGCTTCTTCCATTTTTTCCAGACCTTTGTTTGTGTTGCTATACACCATCAGTGTTTTGTTTAGTTTAACCAGGTCTGTATGCAGCTGTCTTATATCCCCCTGTAGCTTACTGGAAGTCATATCTGAAGGTTACATTGCTTTTTGCTAAATTGCTGCAGAACTTTCCCCAGTCAGTGTTTCTTCCTCACTTTTTGTAGCTGATTTTTCCAGGTCTTCTGGATTTCTTTATTCCTGGCGGTGCACTTACTTGCCAGTTACTAAAATTTACCCATAAACACAAGTCTACTGGCCTTTTCTGCAGAGTTTCTGTTTTCACACTGGGAGAGCTAGAAACAAGTGGTTACTCACTGTGCAGCCATCTTGGAAGTCCAGAAATAATAACTTTGTTGAAGGAATTCTCTAGTATGGCCTGGATGATTACTGTTATAAATCCACCACAGACGTGGATGGGAATATAGTATGTAAAGTTTGGTAAAAGACTGAGCCATTGTTCAAATTAATGCTTCAAAAATGTCATGGCATTCTTAAAAAAAGTGGTAGCAGTAAAAGCAATTGTTCTGGTGATGTAAGCCTTTATTCTTCTGTAAAACTTATTTCTCAAATCACAAAGAGACAGCTAGCAAATTACTTCAACATCAGAAGGACCAATCTTACCTGAAGAAAACAGCTGATGCATGCTTTTTATGTCTTTTGTTCTGTGTTTGCTATGAACATTCATGGGGTCCAAGAGACTCTTTCTCCCTGTTTTGTAGGATGGGAAAATACTGGCAAACATATGGCCTAGTTGTGAAGTTTGTACCTGTCCAAGACAAATTCTTTGACACTCTGTCTTGTGACACCTGCACAGCTGAGCAATGACATCTCTGGTATTATGTGACTGCATTTTGTTAAGCAAAGTTGTTGCAGTATAAAAATTTTATTTTGCAGAAATCTTATGGTAATGTTAAAAGTTTAGTTGTACAAAGGACATAATGTCTATAAAAGGACATGAGAGTAACTTACCCGAAGAGTAAAAGTGCAATTATTTGACCCTACTTATGCTAACAGTGCATATTCAAGTACAGGGATCACTGCTGTAGGATACTATTTCTCAATGGGCAGATATCTGCCTTTCCAGACACAACCAAGGCAATACAACATCCCCATAGCCTGGCTTAATGCCTCCTTTTCCCAGGCCTCAGTCTGACATAAGAGTATAACGGCAAGCAGCCTATGCTATCTTTAGAGCAGTCTGCTGAAAAGGCTAAAGTACAGCTTGTACTGTTTAGGTCGACTTTTTCGGCACAGTCCTTAGACTGTCAAGTCATTTAAAACCAACAACATACTTTAAGAGACCAAATTTCTTTCACATTGTGAAAGAATATATCCAAACTAATTTAGAGGTTGTCACAGGCATTTGGCTTTTAACATTAATAACCAAAAACATCAAAAAGAATACCAGAGGTGGCTTGCAAGATAGCAGTGGTAGTGTAAGCCGCTAAAATACAGCCTTAGGTAGAGAACAGTTGAAAACAGCAAAAGCCTGCAAACTACTGAAAATAATTAACATAAATTGGTAGCTAAGGTGTCTATGATTTCGAGAAGTTCAACAAAGAAGAGAAAAAGTTCAGGAAAAGGGGGGCACAACTGTGAAAACTCAGGAGAATGAAAATACTGTGGTGGATCAGAGGTCAGAAAAGCAGATGATAATGGCAGCCAAAGGAGAAAACTATTTAATCACCTTAGAGAGAAAGATTGATCAAATGCATTCTGAGATTTTCAAGATAAGTGGTTTCCTTTTGGAATATGTGGAGACAAATAGAAGGCTACAACAAACAATACGTTTTAACCAGGTATTTCGAGAAAACTAATTTGCAAACTGCTGAGAAGCACATGAATTAAAAAAACAGTGGTCCAGCAATTAAAATATGAACAAATGGCATAAAACCAAAACAAGAACTTGACAACAGGTCACATAACATCTTGAGGTTTACAGCAGTACCAGAACAAATCAAAGAAAAAGATTGCAAAGACTTTATGAGAAAATGCCTCACCAAATATACTGGACATTCTATTGCTGATCTTAAAATTGAAGCGGCAAACAGACAGTAAGTGTTACTAATTGGAGACTGAAAAAGCAACATTCTTAAATATAAATAACAGCAAAAAACTTTGTATCATAGCTCTCTATATGCTCCCTGGAAACAACATACTCATATTGGAAGATATCCTAGCCTAGATCTCTTCCAGTATTACAAATGAGACTATCATACCCAACTAGGCGATGCAACTGGCTAGAACTCAACTCCAACCACCCACCCTCTAATATTAATATTTTCAACTTTAACCATCTCATTGACTCCCCCACCAGACCTAACAATGACAATGGAAAAAGTTTAGACATTATTCTAGTTACAAACCCTAACAAAATATCCTCAGCCAGAATACTCCCAAACACTCTCAGCAACCATCTCCCAGTCTTTATAAACCATACTTCCCCCTCCAGTCAAGGTCAACATCAATATAAACAAACAAGGAATTTGACATCATTCAACCCTTTTAACATTTAACAATATTCTAAAAACAACAGATTAGAAATTACTAAAAACTTTCCCTCTTGACGAAGCTGTTGATTACTTCAACACCACCTTCATGAACACACTAAATAGCTTTGTATCTCTATGTGTACAGATGATCAAAAATAACAATGCCCCTTGGCTATCGAAGCCTACGTGACATCTTATGCATGCCAGAGACAAAATATGGAAGTTATGGCAAACACACAGAAACACTCCAGACCTACTAAAATTCAAACAACTTCACAAACAAGCAAAAAGGCTAGTGAACAAAGATTAAAAAAGAACATTACCTAAACCTTCAGTCTAACCACAAACAGCACCCAAAGAAATTCTGGAATTCCGTTACGTCACTACTAAACCCAGGCAAGAAAAATGACCCCTGCCCTCATCTGGACAAATCTCCTGAAGAAATAGCCTCCCTTTTTAATTCCTTCTTTATCAACTCCATAGCCGGCATAACAGCAACATTTTCTTAAACAAATTACCCCACATATGCATCTAGATCCCAAACACATTCCCCCTTCCCAACCCACACCCAGCATTCACAAAATCCCAACACCTACTAGTCTTCTACCTTTATACCCTAAAGCCAATCCCAATCTCAGCTACAGAAAGGCTACTAATAAAGCCAAACGCTTGCTCTAACTCCCCCGGATGGCATACCCTCAGAATACTTAAAAATTGCTGCTAACAGTATCACTTACCCTACAAGCATACTGATCAATAGAGCCATCCTTAAGTCCTACGCTCCCAAAACCTGGAAAAAGGCCTTCATTCTCCCTCTCCATAAAGGTAAAAATACTAACATCTCTAACTTCTGACCCATTGAAATTCTTTCTCCAGTCTCTTAGAAAAATACATCAATATTCAACTTCTCCGCTATATTCTTGACAAACAAATTCTTTCACCTCACAACATGGCTTTAGACCTGGCCATAGTACAACAACAGCCCTTCTTGCCCTTTATGGATACAGTCAACAGAGCCTGTGATGCTGGCAACATTGTCTCCACCCTCTTCTTTGACCTATTTAAAGCATTTGACACTGTTTCTCACCCTTTACTCATCACCCAACTCTTTCCCGCTCCACTCTAAGCTGGTTCACCAGTTACTTAAAAGAGACAACAGGCTGTCAAGATGGCAAAGCTCCATCTCATCTTCCTCAACACCCCTACGGGAGTTCCCCAAGGCTCTATACTTTGATCACTCCGATTTAGCATATTCATAAACAACTTCCACACATCTCTATCTCAAGGATCTGCCATTCAATACACAGACAGCTCTACTATTGTCTGCTCTCTCAACTCCTTTTCTGATCTACTTCAACTACCTGAACAGGCCTTCTCCTCCACTGAATCCTGGATGCACAACCAACACCTAGCCCAGAACCCAAATAAAATTAAAATCATAATATTCATTCCTACAAAAACAACCCCCTTAATCAAAACTGAGTTTGCCATCTATTCTTATAGGTTCATAGGCTAGTACTAGGCTAACTGCCCTTGCGAGCCATTTTAAGCCTAGCCAGTTATCCCCTGTGAGATTCAAACCCTGTACCTTGTGTTTGTAAGGCAAACACCTTAACCATTAGGCCACCCTCCCAACTAGTAAGTCTATTATCGAAGTTTGACAACCACACAAAGCTCCATGGAGTCACTATCGAACACATGAAATTCGACTTGCATATACAACACAACATTCAGAAAATCCATCTTAAAATTGAAATCCTCTATAGACTTACTCACTTCTTAAGCCCAGCCACAAAAATAACCCTCTTTCATCTACGGTGCCCCTCTACTTACCAATATCCAGACTCTACTAAGTCCAAACTTGAGGCATGCTACAATAAAATCACAAAATTCGCAAACAATTCTAAATACTCCACCCATCACTGCACTGCTCTTAAGTCACTGAAATTGCCTAAAACTACCAAACTATCTCTCCTACTTGCAACTATCCACAGTTCACAAAATACTCCTTAGGCCATTAGATTGTCCTGCCCTGAGCTCAACATTCAACTATTATCATCTTAACAGGCCTCTCAGATTAGGGGATCAGAAGCTCTTGCAGGTTCACAAACCTAACCTCCCACTTGGCCAGCTTCTTTATTTATGCTCAGTAGTCAAGAACTGGAATGCTCTGCCTCTGTCCATTAGAAAAACTCAAACTCTTATCTCTTTTAATACTGCCCTTCACAACCACCTATCCTCAAGCTGGCAGTATACCTGCAACAAGCCCCCTAGAAAGTGTAAATCACATCAACATTATTTATTTATTTATTTATTTTTTTTGTGTGTGATAATACTACTGAAGATAGAGATTACAGAGACAGCACACTATGTAGAGCTTTACTCTATACTGATTGTTCAGATTATACTACTATACATTTTCTTCACTGCATTTACTCTATACTTGTACATACTTTCCTTTGTAATTCAATTTTGTAATTCAAACTGTTAATTTCATGTACTGCTGAGCTTTTCTCCCTGGGCCTCCACTGAAACTGGGTACTGTTTGGCCCTGTGGACTTTCCCGGTAAACAAAATGCAGACAAATAAATAAATAAAATGACAAATTATTGACTAATTGCTTTTGTAACATTTCTCTGAACCAACTCAAAACATTTAAGTTACCTGGATGTGTGGCTACAAAAGAGAGTTGTTATACTATAGTATAAGTCGTATGCAAGTCTTAAATACGCTTGCCATACAAGCCTCATCCCTTGTTGTGATGTTCCTCAATAGTAAATTAGTCTGTCACAAAGCTCGGTTTATGATAATGTAAATATATTTAGGAAATGACAATCTATTTTAGATTGTATTTCCAAGGTCTTTATATTCTCTTACTTTTCCTAAAGGAACACTATCCATTAATATTGGTTAAGTGATTAAAGATTTTCTAAAGAACATAAGTTTACTAATTGCTGCCATCTTCTGAGGGTTCCATTATGTCTCAAATCACCCAAGCTTATATCACAAAAGATTGCAAACAAAAAAAATGTATACTACATGAGCTCTGTGATGATATGAGGTATTGCCAGCTAATCTGCCCTCATCCATTGTTTCAGTATCCTTCCCGAAACAGCTGACCAGGTCAAGTAGGCAAGATCTGCCCTAGATGGATATGAACTGGCTTGGATCAAGATTTTGTAGGTTACTATGTCCTTACTTACTAATTTCATAACAATCCTTTTCATAGCCTTACAGATGAGGCTGGTCAGGCTTATGGGACTATAATTTTCTGGGTATGTTGACACACTACTTTTGTTTAAGGGGTTGACTGTTACTTTTCACCATTCATCTGGTACAAAGCCTGATTTGGAGGCTGATACTGAATAACCTCTCCAGGGAGTCTGACAAGTCATGTTTCAGGCTAACCAGTAGGCAAGCTTGGTATGTTATCCAGCCCCACAGAAGGTGTGTTCTTGGCCCTGGATAGCAGCTTGAGGACTATCAGTTTTTTTTTATTAGCTCTGCACAGTGCTAGGCATTGAGATTTCTAATAAAGGAGGCTTTACAGTATTCATTCATCTGGGTGGCTATTTTTACCTCATATCTGGCTTTGGCCGATTTGATCAAGGTCTGGCATTCCTTGTTAAGTTTAGCAAGAGCATTACTAGTATTTTGGGAGTTAAATTTATTTCTATGTGCAATAAGTTTTTTTTTTTTATTATAGAGCAGTTTATATTAGAGCCCGTTTATATTAGCGTTCCACCACAGGGGGTTATTTTTAAATCTGAGATTGCATTTCTCTCTGAGGGGGATAGATGCATCAATGTAGCTATTTACAAGGGCACAGAATTTACTGGTAGATGATTCTGCATAAGTAGTGGAATTGTCAAGATGGATGGCGGCTTTTGAATTTAGCCAGATCCTCATTCAGTTCTGGAAGATCAGCCTTGGCATAATCTCTAAATACCAAGGTACTGGAAGATATTTCTGTCTTTAGTATTAAAGTGAATGTAATTTATTTGTGGTCTGATTTGACTGACCCGGGGGGGGGGGGGCTACAGCTGGTGGAGAGCAAAGTTGTCTCATATTGGTAAGGACAGTCTAGCATTTTATTGCTCCTGGTTGGAGTGTGGATTAACTAGTTTATAGAGTTTGTAGTGATGAAATCTCTAAATTTCTGGTCATATATGTTCGAGAATGTACATATCTCCCAATTAATGGAGGGGTAAAGTCTCCTAGGAGAATGGTATTTGCCTTAATACATAGGGACTGGTTAGATAGAAGGTAAGAGCTGAGGGGGACATAGAAGGGATCTTGTATTTAGCTATGACATGACAATGGGTTTTGCTAATAATAAGTTGGATGTAGAAGAGTTCCATGTCTATCTTGTCTGAGTCTGGATGTGATTTTTTTAAGAATATAAAGACTCCTCTGCCTTTAGTGCCTTCATCTAATGTGCGAAAACGAATAAACAAAAAGAAACCAGCAAAATGTAAAAATGCAGCAAGCACAAAAGACCAAGGGAGCTCCTCTTAACATAGATTTATTAAAAAGTAAAATACAATCAACGTTTTCGCTACTTGATAAGGTAGTAGCTTCTTCAGAGATGCAGAAAAAAGGCGCCACAGTTTTTTAAAAATGATGTTAAGGAACACCCACTGTCTGCGTCAGAATTTACCTTAAAGAAACAGCATACTTAACCATGCAAGTGTTGAGAACGGACTTCAAATAAGTTTTGTAACACACAAGTTAAAAACACATTAGAAACATTCAATACAATGCTACCAAGTTGAGTTTGTTGCTAAACTTATATATAATAAACAAAAGTGAGCAAGAGTAAAAATGAAGAAAGATGGAAAAGCTTATGTTCCTGTTCTTTTCGTATACTTATTGAACCAATTCAATCTTCTAATGCACAAGAATATATGTGCTTTTTTTGCACACAGGTCTCACCATGTGTGCAACTCTCAAAATTAAACTCATCATAAAAAGAGGGTTGACAAGTTCACCATATTAAAAATAAAAAGATAATATTAAGAAAAAGTCTAGTTAATGCTAAAAATTGTATACTAGAAAGTTACAGTTGGTAGTTCAAAATTTAGTATAAAAACAAGTCACTAAATTAGAAATTTGTGTAAACTACCTCCTGTAATTTCTCAATTTCAAAATGCATGTTATGTTACAGTTTTCATTGAGCCCCGGAGGGCTAAAAGCATTAAGAGTGAGTTGCCATTCCAATTCTTTACTTTCTAGTAACAGTGTAACAGGTCCACCTCTAATTGAAGGCAAGACTTGATCGATGGCTAAAAAGTGAAAACTGTGACCAGGACATTTAGTTATGTGTTTAGCTAGTGCATTGTCAATCTTGTTTTTCTTAATAGCGTATTGGTGTTCATAGAGTCTGTCACGTAACCTTCGATCAGTCTTGCCTACATAAAATGCCATACAGCAGTTGCATTGGGCTAACTATACTATTGATTTAGACTCACAATTAAATTTACGTCGGATGTAAAATTTCCTATTTCCTACAGTGAAAGTTTTAGCTACTTTTACATATTTACACCAATTACAAGCACCGCACTGAAGAGTGCCTGTATGTCTAGAAGTCACGTCTACGTCGAGGTCCCTTTCTAATAACATTTTGATGTTACAACCTCTCCTGTAAGTTATGTTAGGAAAATCTCCTAACTTATCCAGTAGTTGTCCATTATTTGTGATGAAATGCCAATTCTTGAAAAGTATGAATCTAATTTCAGTAGAATTAATGTTGAAAGGAGTAATGAAGCTAGTTTTATATTTGTCTTTCACACTAGTTTGGCCATCCGTGATATCAGAAGTTGTAATAAAAGGACAATTGTCACCAAAGGTACTACTGGCATTAGTAGTCGTCTGAAAGAGACGTGCCTGTAAAATAGGTTTATATGTTCCATTATTACGTTTAAGTTCAACTTCATTAATTAATTCTAAAATTAACTGAGTTGGATATTTCCTGTTAGAAAACATGTCTTTTAACTTTTGACATTCTTCTTTAAAGGACATGTCACAACTGCACATCCTGGCTGCCCTAATAAGCTGCCCTTTAACAATAGATCTCTTCTGCTTGAAGGGGTGTGAGCTGTCAAAGTGCAGGAAGTAGTTGCAGTATGTATGTTTCCTAAAAATGGAAGAATTGTACACACCCACATTTAAATCTTTCACCAGTTTCACATCAAGGTAATCAATTTCTTTTTCATTAAATTTATAAGTAAATTTAAGAAAATCAGTGGTCCCATTTAAATAGTCCACTAAGTTGGTCGCTATTATCGCAGTTATCATATGACCAAAAAACTGTTTACCCTAAACTTCAACTAACTAGTAACACAAACCAAATGTCCACCATTAATCCCACCACTGCAGAGACAGCATTATCATCTACTTCCAATTACGTCGACTCTAACCGTGTGGAAGAAAATAATGAGGATGAATTCATTGAAGTCCCTCGACGGAGTAACCGAATTAAAGCCCAAAATAAAAACCAAAAAGGGTTTCAAAGGAACGGTTACAACAAAAATAACCATTTTGTCAACAACAGTAATAACAACAATGGACATTTTTTAGGGGGGCGCAACAGCCACAACCAACAGTTCAGGAATATGAACTGGAACAAATCACGGAAGTGAGTGGCGTCCCTGTTTTGACTGACATTACTGACCAAAGTAATGTAAAAATAATATCTAACTCCAAGGGGGACTTCACAATTTACAACTTTTCCAGTTTTGTCCTTGAACCATGTCTTATAGAACTGCTAGCTTTTGGCAGTACTTTTGTACCTACTAGGAAATGTAACTTAGCAAACATTATTATTGATTTAAAATGTTTTGTTCGCAAATTGAATTTAGATATCCTATTTACCAGTGTTTTGCAAGGTGACAATTCCACTCTTAAGCTTGCTAGTACATTCAATCCTCCCCTGCACCCAGATTTACTTCTATTTGAGAGAGTTTGCAAATTAGATTTCAGGCACCTAAGTCAACGAAACACTTTTGTTAACTCAAACAGGAAACTAAATGTTACTGTCGAACAAATGAGTGCCTTGAACCACCTATGCAACTCTCCTGTAAGGGTGATTAAGCCAGATAAAGGCGGAGGACTAGTCATATTTGATAATTTTGACTATATAGAAAGGATGTCATTAGTACTTAGTGGGCCAGCTTACACACTATCATCCCTGAATGAAATGAATACAAGTTTAAGTAGAACTAGAGGGTATTTCAAGGATCTCTTTATTAATGCTAAAATAGACTTAGACACATACAACTACATTGACATCCAGATGCCCAAGACTCCTACGATCTTTGGCATCCCGAAAATTCATAAGAGTTTTAACAATCCCCCTATGAGGGAGTTAATAGATAGCCGAGCATCAATGACTTACCCTTGTGCTCAATTGGTTGAGTCAATTTTGGCTAAATACTTGAAACTTCTCCCAGAAATTTGCAAGGACTCTTGGTCCTTCCTTCAGAATATCAATAACATACCATTTGACAAGTCAGTTAACTTCTTGACTGTGGACGTTATTGACTTATACACCAATTCCACATGGTGAAGCTATCGAAAGGTTGACTTTAATACTAATTGAACTTAAAGCAAGTGAAATGGACATCTATATTGTGTCAGAACTATTAGACATCATTCTGACTTCCAATTTTTTCACCTTTAATGGCCATTTCTACTTACAGAAACAAGGGATAGCTATGGGGTCACCATGTGGTGCAAGTGTAGCTAACCTCTTTGTTGCATACTGGGAGAGACATTTTCTACTTAACAATTTAACTTTTAAACCTTATTTAAGATTTTACACGAGATTCTTGGATGACATCTTCATTCTCTTTCAAGGAAATGCTTTAGAAGCGACCAACTTAGTTGACTATTTAAATGGGACCACTGATTTTCTTAAATTTACTTATAAATTTAATGAAAAAGAAATTGACTACCTTGATGTGAAACTCGTGAAAGATTTAAATGTGGGTGTGTACAATTCTTCCATTTTTAGGAAACATACATACTGCAACTCCTTCCTGCACTTTGACAGCTCACACCCCTTCAAGCAGAAGAAATCTATTGTTAAAGGGCAGCTTATTAGGGCAGCCAGGATGTGCAGTTGTGACATGTCCTTTAAAGAAGAATGTCAAAAGTTAAAAGACATGTTTTCTAACAGGAAATATCCAACTCAGTTAATTTTAGAATTAATTAATGAAGTTGAACTTAAACGTAATAATGGAACATATAAACCTATTTTACAGGCACGTCTCTTTCAGACGACTACTAATGCCAGTAGTACCTTTGGTGACAATTGTCCTTTTATTACAACTTCTGATATCACGGATGGCCAAACTAGTGTGAAAGACAAATATAAAACTAGCTTCATTACTCCTTTCAACATTAATTCTACTGAAATTAGATTCATACTTTTCAAGAATTGGAATTTCATCACAAATAATGGACAACTACTGGATAAGTTAGGAGATTTTCCTAACATAACTTACAGGAGAGGTTGTAACATCAAAATGTTATTAGAAAGGGACCTCGACGTAGACGTGACTTCTAGACATACAGGCACGCTTCAGTGCGGTGCAGTAATTGGTGTAAATATGTAAAAGTAGCTAAAACTTTCACTGTAGGAAATAGGAAATTTTACATCCGACGTAAATTTAATTGCGAGTCTAAATCAATAGTATATTTAGCCCAATGCAACTGCTGTATGGCATTTTATGTAGGCAAGACTGATCAAAGGTTACGTGACAGACTCTATGAACACCAATACGCTATTAAGAAAAACAAGATTGACAATGCATTAGCTAAACACGTAACTAAATGTCCTGGACACAGTTTTCACTTTTTAGCCATCGATCAAGTCTTGCCTTCAATTAGAGGTGGACCTGTTACACTGTTACTAGAAAGTAAAGAATTGGAATGGCAACTCACTCTTAATGCTTTTAGCCCTCTGGGGCTCAATGAAAACTGTAACATAACATACATTTTGAAATTGAGAAATTACAGGAGGTAGTTTACACAAATTTCTAATTTAGTGACTTGTTTTAATACTAAATTTTGAACTACCAACTGTAACTTTCTAGTATACAATTTTTAGCATTAACTAGACTTTTTCTTAATATTATCTTTTTATTTTTAATATGGCGAACTTGTCAACCCTCTTTTTATGATGAGTTTAATTTTGAGAGTTGCACACATAGCGAGACCTGTGTGCAAAAAAAGCACATATATTCTTGTGCATTAGAGGATTGAATTGGTTCAATAAGTATACAAAAAGAACAGGAACATAAGCTTTTCCATCTTTCTTCATTTTTACTCTTGCTCACCTTTGTTTATTATATATAAGTTTAGCAACAAACTCAACTTGGTAGCATTGTATTGAATGTTTCTAATGTGTTTTTAACTTGTGTGTTACAAAACTTATTTGAAGTCCGTTCTCAACACTTGCATGGTTAAGTATGCTGTTTCTTTAAGGTAAATTCTGACGCAGACAGTGGGTATTCCTTAACATCATTTTTAAAAAACTGTGGCGCCTTTTTTCCTTCATCTAATGTGTTCGGCCTAAATGTATGGTAGGCATTAAAACTCTGCACTAATGGACTGCTCTTATTGGTCTTGAACCATGTTGCTGTGACTTTGCATATATCAATGCTCTGCAGAGTAAGGAGAAGTTATATAGAGTGAAGTTTTTTAAGACTCTTAATGCTAAGTAGCAATACATTTATGTTATCTAGATGGGCTGTGCAGTGGTGCAGCAGTTAATGTTGTCATCGCACAGCAAGAGGTTCTCCAGTTCGATTCTCGGCTGGGGTGCCTTCTGTACAGAGTCTGCATGTCCTCCCTGCATTCGTGTGGGTTGCCTCCTGGTACTCTGGTTTCCTCCCACATTCCAAAGACATGCATCTGGAGCATTTCTCCTCAGGCCTCCGCTGAAAATAGGCTATATCCTAGTTGGACTTTCCCAGTTAACAAATGTTAAATAAAAGTAAATAAATAAAAATGGCATTGCATAAAAAACTATTATGGGGATGGACAAGAATTCAGCTAATATATAGGAGCCTCAGGAGACAGGTGTGGGCCATTCCTGGAAAAGCCATTAGGACTGCCTAACATCTCCCCAAAAACACATAAAACGCTAATACTTCACAATTCAAATATATCCGAAAAACTTGCTTAAACAAAACCTGGATATGCCCTTGTTCTAGCACAAGCTAAGAAAAATATCTTTTAGCCAACCAGCCTCTCATAACTTCATATCCATTACTTCAAAATATCTAACACCCCTGGCACTTCCACCCTGACTGTTTTCATCAAACTCCTGTCCCCATTGCTGCTATTCTATGTACTCTGTCCTTGACTGTGCTTCCATCATAATCCTGTCCAAGATTACTGCTCTTTTATGTACTCTATCTTTTTCTAAGATTGTTGTCTCTGCACTAGAATCCAAGAACAGTAATATGGTTGCACTGAACTGATATAATGTGACACGTTTGATTTATATCTCTGTTGGAGTTTTTCTTCCCGGGCCTCCACTGAAAAAGGACAGCTTGTCCAGACAGACTTTCCCGGTAAACAAATGTAAAATAAATAAAATAAATAAAATCTCCTCTCAGGCTGATCAATTTATAACCACTTAGAATGACACCAGATGCCAATCTCTATTCTTCATTTATGAAACTTTATGATACTTTATGAATACAATATTCTGTATAGTTGTTACTATTCTCTATAGGAACTTGCATCCAAAATTCTAGCCTCTACTTATCTCTCAGCAAAATCTACACCACTAAATTTTGCTAACCTCAGCAAGGCTAGAGAGGAGAGTCCTCACTCTCAAATGCTACAACTTAGCAAGCATCGGTGACAAATGGGACTGCTCTGCACACATGCAGGCTGGCCTTGGGCAAGCTGAAATTACTATTACTGGAGTGTGTAGAATGCTACCACAAAGTTATTGCCAAAGGTATTCCTCCCATGGGCCTCTGTTGTTCTCTGAAGTGAAAGACAACAGCATGACAAAGAAAGACCTGAATATGGTCTCTTGGAAGTATTTACCTCCAGGATGCTATATGAATAATACATACCCATTACACTTTCTGCTTTCCCCTGGTGCTTTGGCAAAAGAGTGAGGGATATGCGAGATATGTCCCTTGTCAGTCCCTGCAATAGCAATACTAATTGCTGCCATCTTCTGAGGGTTCCATTACGTCTCAAATCACCCAAGCTTATATCACAAAATTTTGCCAACAAGAAAACCTATACCACATGAGCTCTGTGATGTTGTGACGTATTGCCAGCTATGCCAGGAGAAGTAGGCCAATGGATGTGTAACATATGCCAGCATAGCTAGCTGGAGTTTTGTAAACATTTGTCATTTGTATATCAAACTGATTTTACAGGTGCTTATCTTGAAAATCTATTTGTAAAGATGCTTGTGTTAAAAATGTACCAACAGTGGGTCCTGCTGGACAGAAAAGAAAGACACCCGTATGTCAGACTGCATTGTAACTGCTGAAATGAATATATTGTAACAGAGGGTATTGGAAGAGAAGAGGTTAATCTCAGTCCAGCTAACTTTGAAAAATAGTCTGAAATTAAAATTACCTGGTTTAGGCCATAAAGATTGCATCTTACAGTTCTGATTGCAGCCAGAGACAAAATGTTTGTGAAAACCAGGACTAGGCATCCTACTGTATTGTCCTTAGAGGTGAACTAATTGCTATTCTGGAAGGGTGGAAGTTTTTGAAATTGTTTTATAGCTTCCAGATCCTATAACACAACTTGGCAAACGTCTGTGTGTATTATGATATGTATGTGCTAGACTCTAGTTCGGTTTCTAGTAAAGGGGGTAGTGTGGGAACCAAAAGTCAGATGACCTGATGTATGTGATGTCATTCTGTAATCCAGCATTGAAACAATATTTTAACACCAGATGAGACAGAAGTCTCAGAGCAGTCTGTTTGTGAAACCTGACAAAGAAGGACAACTTACTCACATCATCTTGCCTTGCTCTAGTAAGTGAACTAGGGGACAGTAATTCTTTAGATCACTAAAGAAATTATAGTGAGATTAGTTAAGTATTGGTTTTCTGTATCTGTGTAAATCTTTCCATCAGTGTTATTTTTAATATTTCCTGTGACTAAATGTTGGTGTTTATTGCAAACAGATATAGAGTATTTTCATGTTCTTTTATTACTCATTATTAAACATATTTAAACATTTAATTGTGACTGGTTTTTAGAGAATATTTTAACCTTTGAGAGTGCTTATATTTACTGGGTGACACTGTGGGCGCTCCTGAAAGCCTTGCTGCACTGGTTGAACACTACCATTTGTATTGGTTTTAATATTACTAAGTATAATTGGATACTCTCGTTATAGTCTTAGAGTAGCTGGCTTTAGAGTGTTCTGGTTGCAGTATCTACCTTATAGCCTGGGCAGAGGGAGCATAGCTATTAAATCTGTGCCAGCCTATTCCAGCAGGGTGTGTGTGTGTGTGTGTGTGTGTGTGTGTGTGTGTGTGTGTGTGTGTGTGTGTGTGTGTGTGTGTGTGAAAATCAAATCTCAAAGACTATGCATGTCAGCTACTTGCAGCAGGGACACAGAGCACTGGTTTCACAGTGGCTTTGAACTCTGGGTTGAGGACTCAACTCTACAGCTGTGGTCAGTATGGAGTCTTTTTTGGGACCTGATGAGAGAGAAGGAAACCCAGCCTCAGGACGAGAGTATGCTCTTAAGGATAATTGTGCTTTATGCAGAGAGCTGAGTGTATGTTTTTTGTTCCAAGTGAACATCCCTCACCAGTGTCAGTACTGAAGATAGAGGCTCCTTGATTACTGGCCCAGAGGAGGGGGGCATCACAAGCTCAAATGCAAAATCAATAAGTACTTAACCTTGTATCAGTATCAGCATGAATGAATGCATTATAAAATAAAAGTTAATTTTCACCATTCTTTACTTTATTTGCACTCCACGGCCAGTGGACGTCAAAGAATGAGCAATTACTGATGACCAGCGTAACACCCGTTTCATTCTTTCTGCAGGAGGCTACAAGACCACAGAAGTTATCTGAATAGTTACATATGTGCAATAGTGTCTCATCTGGTTGTCTTGAAGAACAGAATACAAGCAACTGCCAGCTTGGGCTATTACAGCCAAGAAGATATCACATAAGCTCAGGTGAGTCAAAGAACTGACATGCAGCCTCCTCTACCAACATTAAACAGACTTCTAACTTCTCCCATCAGCTTCTAGAGGCCAGTTCATGACACTAAGTCTTTCCTTAGGCAAAACAAGCAATGCATTATGGGTCTGGGGTGATGATTTGGCGAACAAATTAATACTTGCATTGCTTGAATTTCTTAGGCACCTAACATGGACTTTGGCATGAACTGGAAGGTGTTTTGTGCCCCTGAATACAGAAAAAAAGCAGAGTTGTGAATTACAGGAGAGGAAATTCCAATTCCAACAGTCAAACTGTTGCAGAATCCTCCTGCTGCTGGATCTTGGTATATATTGCATGTCCCTAAAACCAGAAACAGAAGTCTAGAAAGGATTACACGTCCATCACCACCCTACTTGTACAGCAGGAGAAACTTCAGGAAATAATTCCTCTCCAAAAGTAAGAACTACAAGAAAAACATAGCCAAGATACAGTTTTCACTGTGTGATACCTTAAACCTCCTGTAACAGAGGCCCATGGGATGTATGGAAACAAATCATTAAGGACATCATGTTTCAGCTGTATAGCATTTGAATGTCCATGACGTTTTACTTTTTCTTTTTAAGTTTTTGTGGATACATTCAGACCAATAAAGCCAAACCCCACTAGTGGTACATGCAACACAGCACATTGAGACATATAGCCTAGAATTTTACAGAAACTTTGCACAAATAGTCTGATAAAGCAGCAGAGACTACAATGAGAGGGGACTCGGAGTTTTTGAATGTAACCTCCTATGTAAGGTCGGGTGGCACAATGCCAGGGTAATCCTATGGGCTAGGCTTGGAACGGCTCCAAGGCCATTAGCCTAGTACAGACCTATGAACCTATGATATCCAGAACTTATATGGTCTCCTCAGGTGGCTCTTCAAGCTGGGACAAACTAATTTACTAGCTGTCAGCATGGCTTTAGACCATTCCATAGCACCACCACAGCCCTCTTATCCTTGTCTGACTGTATTAACAAAAATTGTAATAATAATTCTCTAACCTCAGCACTGTTTATTGATCTCTCAAAAGCCTTCGACATGGTTGACCATCAGCTACTTTTAAACTTACTTAAATCCCTCTCCCTAGATACACAAGCACTACTATGGTTCAAGTCCTACCTAGAAAGTAGGCAACAGCTGTGCTATGGGATAACAATCTATCCACACATCTCCCTGTTACCCTTGGTGGCCCTCAAGGATCTATTCTGGGCCCTCTCCTATTCTCAATCTTTATCAACGATCTAAATGAAAATATTCCTCAAGCTACCTGAATACAATATGCAGATGACTCCACATTAATATGCTCTGCTATTTCTGTATCAGAACTCCACTCCCTTACCAAAAAGTGTTTAATAGTGGAAAACTGGTTCCTACAGTGCTGCCTCCTCCTGAACCCCAAAAAAAACAAAACTATTGCTCTTCACTCCAATGCAAAAGTCCCCCCCAATAAACTTAATTTCTTCTAATAACGGTACTGTCATATCTTCTGACCCAATCACAAACCTCTTAGGAGTTATAATTGACCACAACCTTAACTTTGACGCACACATTAACTACAATAAAATAGTAAATAGAAAACTAGGCTCTCTCTATAGGATTAAACCCTTCCTTACTCAGACAGCTAAAACTACTACTGCCCACAACCATCTTATCTCCACCCTCCTCTATGCCTCACCCATTTATACCAATCTATCCAAAACTAACCTCAACAAACTGGCAATCTCATATAATAATATTGCCAGATTTGCCACAGGCTCCCCATATAGAACCCACCACTGTCACAATCTAAAATAGCTAGGTTGACTGGAACGTCATAATCAACTTCAGTTTCACCAACTTATTGGCATCATCCTAGCAATACTCCAATACTCACTAGCCTCGTCACCCCCTACAAAAATGTTACAATCCTACGCTCTGCAACTAAATTACATGTAGCCATTCATAAATCCAACAATAAGGCTGGAGACTCACTGTTTTCCAACACTGTGGGGAAAACATGGAACTTACTTCCCAGTGAACTCTCATCTCTTCCCTCAAATGTACTTTTCAAAAAGCAACTTAAAGTTTACCTTAATTCTCACTGGCTATGCCCGTGCACTAACCCAGACTAATAATCCTCTCCTGCTATGTTCACTGCTTGCTTATCTCCCTACTTCTGCTTTCAGTCTACCTCCTTCATGAACCTCAGAGAATATGATCTGTAAGCTACTGAAGTCTGTCTTGATTTAGTCTTTACAGGGAACCTCTACAGAGTATAAACTGGCTTAGCAAGCTATCGACTGTATAGACACATCCATAAAAACATTTACTTCTCTTTCTTTTTAATGTGTTAGTAACCTCAGTACAATGCTATATGTAACAATTTGCATCCCTGGTCTTACTACTTACTGTACTGTACAATGCTAGATGTAACAATTTGCATCCCTGGTCTTACTATATATTGTACTAATGCTGATATTATCTCCCCGTGTCTCTACGGAAAATGGACATATATCTAGTTAGACTAGCCTGGTCAACAAATGTAAAACAAAACAAATAAAGAACTTGTCTCACAAACAGAATTCTGACTGGCAGTCAGGCCTGCTGCAGAGTACCCTGGACAGCATGCATGACCTACAGGGACTGAAACACTGCTGAATGTTTAGGCAGTCTTCTCTTCTGTTAATAAGGGCTCTTCTTAGCCAAGTGTGGGCTGGCATGGATAAGAGAAAAAAGTTGTGGTTACATAAAGTACAGTTTTGTACCTACCATAAATGTAGATGTTCGTGTGTACACCCTACTGCAGTCATCACACTTGGGTTATCCTGTCATCAGGCGGTCCCACAGTCGGCCGGAATTCCAAAGTCTTGGTCCGGCATCGGTTGCTGTCACTTCTTCCCTGACGTCAGTGCGCCAGGGGTATATACAATGCATCCGACGCCATTTTCTCCAGTTTGTCTTGCCCCAGATGTCAGGTGCCCCCAAAAAGGTGGTCAGTAATTAGTACCAAATTAAGTAATTTTTGCACAAACACAAAATCCCTCCAGCTATAAGCAAATACATCAGGAAGGTATTATAGAGATTTAGCCAGTTAGATCAGAGGGGATGGAGGGAGGGTAATCTGGACTGCAGCAGGGTGTACACTCGAACATCTACATTTATGGTAGGTACAAAACTGTACTATGTTCAGCGTGTTACCCTGCTGTAGTCATCACACTTGGGTAGAATCCCAAAGCTAAGGATGGGTGGAGGAGTTATAGAGGGTTAGAGGAGGCTAGAAGGCCCTGCAGAACTGCAGTGGCGAAGCCAGCTCTTAGAGTAAAGTGGTAAGTGATAGTGTTTGGTAAAGGTGTGTACTGAACTCCAAGTTGCAGCTTCCAAAATCTCCTTGGTTGGAACCCCCCTGAGGAAGGCTGTAGATGTAGCTGTTGCCCTGGTAAAGTGGGGCCTAATGGTAGCAGGAAAGTACAGTTTTGTACCTACCATAAATGTAGATGTTCGAGTGTACACCCTGCTGCAGTCATCACACTTGGGTTATCCTGCCGTCAGGCGGTCCCTCAGTCGGCCGGAATTCCAAAGTCTTGGTCCAACGTCGGTTGCTGTCGCTTCTTCCCTGACGTCAGTGTGCCAGGGGTATATATAATGCATCCAACGCCATTTTCTTCAGTTTTTCTTGCCCCAGATGTCAGGTACCCCCAAGAAGGTGGTCAGTAATTCGTACCAAATTAAGTAAATTTTGCACAAACACAAAATCCCTCCAGCTACAAGCAAATACATCAGGAAGGTATTGTAGAGATTTAGCCAGTTAGATCAGAGGGGATGGAGGAAGGATAACCTGGACTGCAGCAGGGTGTACACTCGAGCATCTACATTTATGGTAGGTACAAAACTGTACTATGTTCATCGTGTTACCCTGCTGCAGTCATCACACTTGGGTAGAATCCCAAAGCTAAGGATGGGTGGAGGAGTCATAGAGGGTTAGAGGAGGCTAGAAGGCCCTGCAGAGCTGCAGTGGTGAAGCCAGCCCTAGTCTTAGAGTAAAGTGGTAAGTGATAGTGTTTGGTAAAGGTGTGTACTGAACTCCAAGTTGCAGCTTCCAAAATCTCCTTAGTTGGAACCCCCCTGAGGAAGGCTGTAGATGTAGCCATTGCCCTGGTAGAGTGGGGCCTAATGGTAGCAGGAACTGGTTTTCCATGATGGGTATAGCAAAAACGAATGCAATGTCCTATCCATTTGGAAATGGTTTGTTTTGATATAGCCTTCCCTTGTGAAGCTGTAGCATAGGATACAAAGAGCTGGTCAGATTTTCTGAAAGCCTTAGTTTTATCCAAGTAGTAACAAAGTTGCCTGTGAATGTCCAAGGAATGCAGGAGTCTTTCTCCTTTGTTCTGTGGATTTGGGAAGAAGGTGGGTAAGTGGATGGTTTGATTTAAAGCCACACTGGAAACCACCTTAGGCATGAAGGAAGGATTAGTTCATAGAGAAACTCTGTCTTGATGGAAAATGAGGAAAGGTTCCACTGCCATTAGTGCCTGCAGCTCTGAGGCTCTTCTAGCTGAAGTTATTGCTAGCAGCAGGGCAGTCTTCCATGATAGGAACTGTAGATCTGCAGAGAAAGCTGGTTCAAAGGGAGGTAGCGTAAGTTTTTCCAGAACAAAATTGAGGTCCCATGTTGGTATAGGTGCTCTCCTGGGGGGGGCCTAATGTTTTTTGCCCCTCTGAGGAACTGCCTTAGAAGTGGATGCGAAAATAAGGGTGGATCCGTGTTACAGTGGGCTGAAATAGCTGATGCATGGATTTTAATGGAAGAAAAAGAAAGTCCTTTGTGCAACATCTCAGTTAAATACTGTAGAATGAGAGGCAGGTGAGGCTGAATTGTGTTTTGGCCTTTAGCTTGGTTCCAGGCACAAAACCTTTTCCATTTGTCCGAAAAGGCCTTCCTAGTGCTGGGCCTCCTAGCTTCCAGAATAACATCCATAACTGCTTGGGAAAGAGGAGCTGGCTGAATGCTTAGGTGATTTGCCATGCAGCCAGATTTAAGGTTTTGAGCTGGCTGTGAAGAATCTGATTGTTTTGCTGTGTGAGCAAATGGGTAATTTGTGGTAAAATCCAAGGTGGGCCCTGGGCCATATTCCTCAATAGTGGGTACCAGTGCTGGCGTGGCCAGTCTGGGGCTATGAGTATCAGTCGTCGTCTCTCCTTTCTGACTTTCAGAAGCACCTTTGTGAGGGGAGGCAAAGGAGGGAAGGCATATACTGCCAGGTTTTTCCAACTGAATGAGAGTGCGTCCACTTTCCAAGCTTGATGGTGAAGTGTCCTTGTACAAAATTTTGTTAGTTGATAGTTTTGAGGACTGGCAAACAGGTCTATGTCTGGAAGGCCACATTTTTGAGTTATCATTGCAAATACTTGTGGATCCAGTTTCCACTCGTGGGGATCCATGATGTTTCTGCTGAGGCCTTCTGCCAACGTGTTCTTCTTTCCTGGCAGGAATTGAGCTAGTAACTGAACTTGGTAAGCCAGAGCTGTGTTCCACAAGGTCATTGCTTGCCTGCATAGAGGGTAGGAGTGTGTACCCCCTTGTTTGTTTATGTACCACATTACTGTGGTATTGTCCGTCCTTATTGTAAGTTGTCCTGGATGTAATAGATTCTTGAAGGCTGTCAGAGCATTCTGTACAGCTAGCATCTCTTTTTGATTGATGTGCAGATTCCTTTGATCTGCAGTCCATACCTTGAACGCACTGTCCTGCCATGTGTGCCCCCCACATGCATCTGTTGTCATAGTTTGCCTGGCTGGGGGCAAGGTGAAAGGCTGACCCTTGTTGAGGTGACATGCCTGTGACCACCATAGTAACTCCTGTTGTAGGCAGGGAATGAAAGATATCATTGTGTCCAAGCTGTGGCTGTGTTGAGACCATAAGCTTTTTAGGTACCACTGTAATTTCCTCATATGCAGCTTTGCAAATGGTATTAGTAGTATGCAAGATGCCATGAAGCCCAAGGCCTGCAGAATTTTTCTTGCAGGTAGTTGGGTCTTTGTTGCCATTGTTTTGAAATATTGAGTCAGTTGTAGTTGTTTGTCTGGCGTCAGATAAGCCTTCTGGGCCATTGTATTCAAGCTGGCACCCAGGAATGTCATATTTTGTGAGGGCACTAGTTTTGATTTCTTTTCGTTTACTGTGTACCCCAGGCAACTTAGAAGATGTTTTACAAAAGCCAGATGTTGTAAGAGGATGTCCTTGCTTTCTGCTTGGATGAGGCAGTCGTCCAGGTATGGGTATATTTGAATTCCTCTTTGTCTGCAGTATGCAATTACTGGTGCCAGGCATTTTGTGAAGACCCTGGGCACAGTAGATAAGTCAAAGGGCAGTGCAGAGAATTGGTAATGGGTTGAACCTGCAATGAAACGGAGGTATCTTCTGCAAATTTGTCTGATAGGGACATGCAGGTATGCCTCCTTGAGGTCCAATGTTACTAGCTATGCTTCCTTGCCCAACATGGGAAGAAGCTGCTGTAGTGTTAGCATCTTGAATTTGGGTACTTGTAAGAAGGTGTTTAGAAATGAAAGGTCCAGAAATGGTCTCCAGGCATTGTCCTTTCTGGGAACTAGAAAGAGTCTCGAGTAAAATCCTTGGCCTTGCTCTCAAGTAGGTACCAGTTGAATGGCTCTCATGTCCATGAGAGCTGTAATTTGTTTTTGTGCCTCTGCCCATTGATTTTGTGGCAGGTTTGGCATTCCTCTTTCCATTGGCAAGGTGTGAAAATGGAATCTGTATCCTCGTGAAATTATGTCTAGGACCCATTTGTCCTTTGTGACAATGTGCCAGTTGTCTGAAAAAAGTGCGAGTTTTCCTCCCAAGGGGGCTGCCAAGAGAGTGTTGCTTGACCAGATGAGGTGCAAGTCATTGAGTTTGCCTTCTGGTAGTTTGGGACCTGTCTTCTCCTCCCTTCTGTGTTGCAGTGCCCCATTGGCGAGGTTTGTACTGGGCTTGCGGATGTCCTCTGCCTCTTGGACGTCTGTATTTACCCCTCTGTGGTCTGTCAGTAGCTGGAAAGGACCAATTTTTTGTTGACCAATTTCTGCTGAAGCGAGGGGGCTGTACCTGTAGGAAATCTTTGACTGTCTGCATAGATTTTGCCTTATCCTCCATTTTCTTTAAGACTTCTTCTGCTTTAACTCCAAAAAGAACATCCTGCTGTAAGGGAGCATCTAGAATCTTTGTTTTAACATGATCAGGCAGAGTTTGTTCCTTTAACCAAGCATGCCTACGTATAACAGACCCAGTGACAGCTGCTCTGCAGGAAGCCTCCAAAGAATCAAACCCACATTGTAAAGTATGTTTGCCCACCTGTTCAGTTGCATGCAACAGATCCTGCATTTCTTTCAATTCAGACTGTTGAGGAAGTGTGCTCATTCTTTGTTTTAACTGAGAGATAAGAAATTGCTGATATTTTAGCATGTGAAATTGGCAATTTAGTGCCCTCATAGCTAGAGTGGCTGAGGTGTAAACCTTTTCCCCCCACCTGTCTAGTGCTCTGGAGTCCCTTTCAGAGGGTACAGGATTTTTTGCCATAGAAGCCTTAGCCCCTTTGGGACCCTGGGAGATAGTCTCTGGATCAGCAACAGGGCTTTTATAAAGAAATTTGTGGAAATCAGGCACTCTATAGTATCTGTCAGGCTTGGCCGGACCAGGAGGCAGAGAGTCTGGGTTCAAACTGGATTCTAAGTAAACATCATCCACAATGTCTAAAACTGGGGGGATGGCAAGTGGTCTGTGCTGGGGGAGTAAAAGAAACTCTCTGAGCCTTTTCTTTGAGTCAGAGTAGTCCTGACCTTCCCAGTGAAAATGTTCCCTCAGTGTGTAAAGTTTCCCCAAAGGAGTAGTCTTCAGGAGGAGAAGCTGAAGGAATGGAATCCTCAGCATTAGAATCTTCATAAGGGGAGAAGGAGTAATCTTGGTCCTCTGAGGAGCTTGAGGAAATGGACACTTCTTCAGAGGATGCATAATCTTCCTCTTGTCTAGGCCTTTTGTTAGGAGGGGGTTGGGAACCCCTGATTAAAGAGATCAAATCTTCAGCCATTTTGAGCATCTGTTTCTTAGGCATGGGGCCTTGAACAGGGGACTGAAGTGCAGTCTTTTTAGGTTTAATAGGAGTCTTCGTTTTAGGATACGTTTTAATGGTAAGCGTCGTCGGTCTGAAGACGCCTTCAGAAACCGAAGGTGTTTCCGCAGCACCGACATCTTTTTCAGCAGTGTCGTCGGTAGGGGCTGAACAAAATGGCTGCGTCGGCCTGGTACTTTCCGCCAAAAGTTCCGAAGCGGTCTCGGGTTCCAGATCTGCAGTAGTCAGGGGATGCGTCGGAGCCTCACTGAAGACTGGTGAACCGGAGACCGGACCAACTGAGGCCTCGGAGTCTGGCTTGGGTCTAGGCTGCCTGTCCTTATCCTTGCGTTTTTTGTGCACGCCAGTAGTCGGTTGCTCCGACGGCATAGTGTAGTTAAATTTTCTACCGTAGTGTTGTGCGAAATCAAAGCGTCTTTTTATAGTACGCTTATTAAACCTAGCACAAAAACGACAACTAGTGACATCGTGGTCTGGGCCTAGGCAAGGTATGCAGTAAGAATGAAAATCCTTATGAGGTATTTGCTTCCCACAAGAAATACAATTGTTAACTTTTTCTGACATCGGTCTGAGGCAAGAAAAGTTTCCCCAATGGGGTACTTAGCTTTACTGAAGACTTCGGTCTGAAATTAGAGTTCGAAAATCACAGGAGTCGACCGACCGGCAGTTGCGAACTGCTTCTGTTTCGGGCACCGCACGGCAAGAAAGACTGAAGAAAATGTCGTCGGATGCATTATATATACCCCTGGTGCACTGACGTCAGAGAAGAAGCGACAGCAACTGACGCCGGACCAAGACTTTGGAATTCCGGCCGACTGCGGGACCACCTGACGACAGGATAACCCAAGTGTGATGACTGCAGCAGGGTAACACGATGAACATCTTCAGTTATGCACAGCACTTTATGTGTCCTGTAAAGCCCCTTAATAATCTGTTGTATTGTATTGTAGGGTCCTCTGATGAGGGCCTCTGCCATGATAGTGCCACTGAGTATGGCCTGACAGAAATGGAGAGGAGAGCCAGAACCATTTCTTCCTATATTGGCACATAACTGACATTTTCCTTGATCACAACATCGGCAGTCTTTTAGTCACTCCTTCCCTCTCCACTGTGTGCTAATCATTAGTTACTTCCTGACAAAATGATCTATCAGCTCCCCCCCTTTCACCTGGGACAACAGTGAAGCTAGTGGGGACATCATTTAGGCAACTGTTCATGGATTTTCTTAGTTTTAACCCTAATTGAGCCTTGTCGCCATGGTAGACGGGACGTGCTGGAGGGACAGGTTCCTGTCCCGGGGACTTCTCATGCTCTAGAACGGGTTACCCATCTATGTAAAACAAAGTTCCTCATTATCAGTCTTCAAGAAAAATCTTGCTAAGTGGATGGGAAATAGGAAATACACCCCGGAGATCACTTCTGAGGCTCTGCTCGACAGGGACATAGGAAAATAACTTTCTTGGGTGGCGTAAGCCAGGGAACCTTGTTGGCTAGGCTTACTTAGGCCCTTGGGCCAATAGCCTAGTACCTACCTATGAACCTATATCAAGACACGTCAGTTAACACTCTCCAGGGTTCAGCTTGCAATGGTTGTCATTGAGGATGTATCAATCATTTATGCAAGTGATGTAATTTCTTTAGACTCCCTTGCACCAATGTTTACTTACTGTTATACCCCAAGCAGACATCAAAGAATTTTGCCTCAGGTAGAAAGCAAATAATGGAGGTGTGGTGGGAAAAAGAAAGAGGTAACTGGGAATGTGTTTTTTGGGAGTGTAATAAGCTGGCAGACTTTTAAAAATTCCGTATAGAATACCTCTGTCAGAAATACTGGGGGAACAACTGTAACAAAGGAAATTATTCTTTTGAGCTGCGACACAGGACCCAAATTCCAGGACAGAGTAACGGCTTATCAAGTTTAATTCTCTTAGGTACCAAAAAAGCAAATACTAGAAAACAGAAATGAAAATCTAAACAAACAGTATTTAAAGTATTAAATATTGTAAAAGAGAGAAAAGAACTTGAAGTAGGATCTTTAAAAAAGGGAAGGAGCAAATTACATCAAAATAAATGGAATTTGTGGGACCAATACATGCAGAATAATGTTCAGGAGGAGTGAGGTTTAAGGGAAGGTAGTAATTAAGCAATTTATATAATGGTGGACTGAATGACAGTTGTTATAAAAATATATATATATATATATATGTAATGTACAATGTATGTAAAGGAAAAAATGGTTTGTTTTGTTTTCTTTTCTATTAAGGTACTACGTGCTGACATCTTAAGTGATAATTTAATACAGAGGTTTAAGACTGCCCTGCCCCACAGGAGCCAGTGTTCCTGTGTGGTCTCCAATCTCCCTCAGGGACTCTACTGCAGGACTAGGGACCCTAGGCACACAAACCATTCCCTCCATTGAAGAGAGGTGAGCCAGCAATGCCACATCACTCTTCCCCTCTCCTGCTAGCTCCAGCAGGTGCCCAAGCAGATAACTAAACTTGGGTCATAGTCAGGGTGTTCTATTCGTCAACAGCAATGGAGTTGCACTGTCTAGTCAAAATTATAAGGAGGGATATGAAAGTCCATTAAAGAAGAAGAACACAGAGTCACTTATATAAACTCTTATCCCAGAATTAACGGAGAAAACTGCCAACTTTCAAGTTCCTGATATGTAATACAGAACTGAAAAAAACGAAACAAGTAATTTACAACCCTAATTGCTCAAGTGACACAACGGGAAATCCTTTTGTCAATCCTGTACCCACCCTCTGATTCCACAGTCAGCAGAAGCATCACAAGTTGGTGAGAATCTATGGGTTTAACGCTAGGCCAAAAAGGTGATACAGCATTTTGCATTGAAATGTTTGCACAGCAAAGACTACAACTTAGTCAGGGGCTTGTGGTGGATTTCTGCCTTTTGGTGGACTGAGCAGTGAGTATTTGGGTGCAAACAGGTAGATTCTAGGTGTGGCATGACTTAAGGACATTCATCCTTCTTTCCAAACTTCTGAGTAAATCTCTTAAGGAGAGGAGAGACAGAGAATGCAGGAATGCAGACAGCCTGTACTGGTTAGCCACAAAAGAAGGGACAGCTTTGGAAGAATCATTATCTTTACCAATTTCTGAGACAAGAATCTTGGCCACACTAATACTCATCTATGAAGGAGGATGAAAGGGAAAGGGAGATATCTTCCTCTTACCAGATCTCAAAGAGATAGACTCTCTGCCCATCCTGTCTCACAGCAGCAAGCAGATGCACAACACACGAGAAGTGACGATTCCTTACCCTAAAGGGGGGAAGCAGTGCCTGAAGAACGCATGGATTCTACCAAAACAAATGCAGAAATGACTTCCCTGTTTCAGTTCAACGTCACTCTCTTTAACAGCAAATATCTCAGAGAGCTTACTAACAGGTTCTGATCTAGATCCTGCATCCTCATGCAAGTAAGTGTTCACTGTGAAAAGTGCTAAAATGCGTTTCTAATTATGTGCAGTATTAGTCTGTCTACCTGCATGTCTGTGACGTACCAGCTAGGTGTTACGTGTAAATGTCTATGAAAACAGTCTATATGTTGTCTGCACTTTGAGTCTGTAGACATAGAATTCTGTTCAGTTTTTGCACTTGAGTCATTTCTGAATGACAAAGTTTACTTTGACTGACTATATGCAGACTTCATGGTACCAGAAGACTGAATGATTCACTGGCTCTTTCACTACAGTCTCTTGACAGACCATAACTGGAAGTACTCGACTTGTATGATTCTCTGACACAAAAACTTCCCCTGGAATTCTTGCCAAATGTCTCTGGTTGCTCCTGTTGAGTTCGATATCTTTACCTGAAAAAAACAAGATTATGGACTTTGCAGATTGACTAACACAGCTGCCTGGATCTGTGAGTTTTGACCTTAGATCTGATGCAGTGTCACCCTAGGGTTGCCACCTTTTCAAATGCCAAAAGTGGGACATTTTTGGTACAAACTTCAGATTTTGCATGCCAAAACATGCCCATGGCCAGTACAAAGGACAGAACTTCACTTTTTTGCCTAAATAGAAGCTTATTCTTGTAGCATTTTAGTTGCTTATTCTGTTTCTTATAACATTTAGGTGTTTCAGATACAGAATAACTGTTTTATGCAACTATTACATAAAATGTAAGAAATAATGTTGCCCTAAAATCTCAGGACATTTGCCATTTTTACAATTTTTTTGCAGGACACAACTGCCCAAAGAGGGACTGTCCCTCGTAAAGTGGGACAGGTGGTAACCCTATGTCACCCTAACCCTTTTCTCATCCTTTACCACTGACTAGTACTTGGCAGTTCTGTTGTAAAACTGATCTCTTCTCAAAAAACTCTTTCCTTTATCCTTCTGCTTTCTTGTATTAAGAATGAAAATGTATGCTGAGAATTCTGACCAAGTCCTTCCTTCTATCGATAATTGTGATGGAACAGAATTCTATTGTTTGAAATGTATTTCTGCACTCTCAGCAACACTAAACATTTGCTCTAATACATCATATTTCTTTAGAATATTATTTATAATCTGAATCATGCATTTAACTTTACTCAATTTGCCCACTGGACTACAGCTACCTTGGATCTAACATAAGATGTTCGACTTCTATGCTTAGAGGAAGAAATTATGAACTTCCCAATGTACAAACTGCGTATTATTATTTGACACCATCTTGTTTCAGTGCCTCACTGCCTCAGCATTAAAAATAAGCTCCTCACATATTCAAACAACCAGTAGCATTTGTGTATTTACTACCCAGTCCCCTAAAACTAAACACCACTGTAAAACATTGAAAAAAGCAAAATGTGACCCTGTTCAACAAAGAGCTGACATTCATCTAGGATCCCATGTACTCAAACTCCTAGTCAACCAGTCTGACTCCTTAGGTAAAATGAACACTGGATCGCTCCTAACAACTAAAATAATCACCAAATCTTCCACTTGCAGCCTCAGAAATCTTCATAAATCTGCCCCCACACTTCAACGTTCCCAAAACTAAACCCTCCTTGTAGAGGTCACTGCTTTTCCATACTAGCTCCATAACTCTGGGAAAGTATTCTCCAACAAATAAAAGAAGCATCTTACCCTGAATTTAGGACCCAGCTAAAAGCCCACCTCCACCCATCAGACATGGATCATTGCCTCTCATCCACCCATAAAGCTGTAGATGGCTCATATTGCACCCATTGAGGTTCTACAGTTTGGTACCTCTAAACTATCTGTTGAGTGGCAGAGATCTATTCCCCCATATGGCACTCTGAGTCTCTGCACCTATCAACCCGCTGATCACACCCCTAACACACCGTGGATGGGGTGGCTGCCCCCTTCTACCCACCCTTTTGTCCATCCTCATTATCTAACCTGAGCTACATTACAAACTTTTTTTTTCTACTAGTATCACTTTCTCTCTCTTGTATAGCATTCTATTGCACCAATCTATACTTCTCACTCACATAATACACTGTTTAACTTAACTTCACCTTCCATCTACTCACAAACTCTATCATCCTTCACTTCAATCAACTACCTTATCACTCCCAGTTAGACAACACACAGTTTTAGTTATCACAGTTATCTCATTTACTAAATTCATTTGTCTTGATTTACTGTAAATAATGTAGATTATAACTGCATATACTCTTTAGATTTTTGTTAGCTAATAATAGTATTTTACAGATGTGTATTTTCACTATACTCTTGTTGTCTCTCACTAAATGTAACTCCTCCTTTGTATTCCGGGCTGAGACTGAAACTGATCACTTGTGATCAGTGCTGTAAACAAATGTTTTATATATATATATATATATATATATATATATATATATATACACATGTATATATACCTATACACATATATACATACATACACACACACACATATATTTTGTTGTTCTTTCGGCTTTTCCCAGTTAGGGGTCGCCACAGCGGAACTCCGGTCCGCTAATGATTGGCAGCAGATTTTTACGGCGCTGAGGTGCCAGCCCGACGCTCAACCTTCAACGAAGGCATGCCCATTCACACATGTCTTTCGAACACCACTCTACCACAGGGAGGACATGCAGACGCCACACAGAAGGCGCTCCAGCCGAGAATCGAACGGGAGAACCTCTTGCTGCGAGGCAAACAATGCTACCGCTGCACCACCACGGCTTCAGACACATATGTGTGTGTATAAATATACAGATACATACACACAAACACTATAAACACATCAATTAAAGACAGCTCCTTCACTCCTGATTTAAATAACTTCCGGATATTTAGAGTAATAATAAACTCGCAGAAGGAAGTTAAGGTTAGTATGGTGAAAAAAGGCAACTTCCTCTTTTAACCATACCAAAACTAGCACTTCATGAGGTATCAGTTCCACCTCCTTTTTCTGACTATGGTTTCTATACACAACACAAAGAGTATAATATTGCTTCATCTGTTCTATTTTAAGACCAATATGTATCTTTGGCCCTCTCCTTGCATTAGGCATTCCTAAATGTGATTCATGTACCTGCATCAGTATTCGATTCCTCAAGTAAAATGAACAATGAATCTATGACCACTAAACAAGAAACTATGCATGCAGAAAAGGTATCTTACTGCACAGTGAGGCTTAATTAATGGATACGCTGCTTCAGAGAAACAGGCTATTTTGATATTACAGCCTCCTGCAAAACTGCATTTCTGTTTCATTTATCCATGTCGCTTTCAGTTCCTAAAGTTTTTTTAGTAGCATCTCATGACCCTTACAATTTCCTGTTTTCTTCTATCAAATATTAAAAAACAGAAAAACTAGTAGTCTTAAAACTTTGTTGATGATCTCAATAATTTCAATAATTTCTAAAAATCATGAAGCCAAGGTAGTGTTCCAAAGCAACAAGCCTTTATTTGTCACAGACAAGCGATCATCAGTAACAAAAAAAAAAATCAGAAATACTTCACAATGTTAAACACATCAGCTTTTATACACTTAGAAGTAAGTGTGGAAAATATATGCATGGTTTCATTTTAAACCAGTCTATTCAAGGCAAACAATATAAACAGGGCCGTAAAAGTGCATTTAAGAACAGCAAGTACCTACCCCCCATACACTATTATTGATTAGATCAAACTAAATCCTAGTTAAGAAAAACACTACCCATTTGCAACCCACGTTTCAAAATCAGGTATTGAGAAAAGCATAACTTATAAAAAGACAGACTTTTAACAAACATTGCTCTTGGCTAACTAATGCAGTAAAGCCTTCATCAGGTCTGTGACAAGAACCAAAATTATATACATAGATAAGTAAAAAGAGCTAACTAGATAGATACAAGAAAAAACAAACTAGCTATCTAACCACAAACATTAGCCAATTAAAACAATATATATATATATATATATATATATATAATATATATTCTGTGTAATAATACTTAATAAGCATCCATCCATATGTATTAGTGTGCATAAAAAAGTTATTTACAGCTCAGAAAAAATGTCAGCGTTTTGCAGTTGAGAGAAAAAATACCTTTCATGACAGTTTTCATGTTTACAGCCCCAAAAATGTTTATACAATGAAAACCAGTAGAAAAAACACACACAAATACAGAAAACAGTGGATGAAGTAAAGGTACAGTTGTGTACCTACCATAAATGTAGATGTTCGAGTGTATTCACTGTTGCAGTCATTACACTTGGGTTATCCTGTTGACAGGCTACCTGCAGTCGGCCTGAATTCCAAAGTCCTGGTCCGACGTCGGCTGATGTCGCCTCTTCCCTGACATCAGTGAGCCAGGGGTATAAAACATGCAGCCGACGCCATTTTCTTAATTTTTTCTTGCCCCAGATGTCAAGTGCCCCTAAAGTGGTAGGCTAAATTATGCCAATAAGCATGCATACACAAAAAACAACTTTTCCTTCATCTACAAGCAAATACACCACATAGGTTGCATAGAATAGAGAAGTAAAGATAAGGTCCAGCAAAGATAAGGGGGATGGAGGGAGAGTAACTTGGACTGCAACAGTGAATACACTCAAACATCTACATTTATGGTAGATACACAACTGTACCATGTTCATCGTGTTTCACTGTTGCAGTCATTACACTTGGGTTGAATCCAAAAGCTGAGGTTGGCTGGCTGGGCCTAAATGGAATTAGGAGTGGCTATGAGGCCCTGCAGAACTGCAGTGGCGAAGCCTGCCATGGATTTGGAGTAAAGAGGTAAGTGGTAGTGCTTAGGAAAGGTGTGCACTGAAGTCAAAGTTGCAGCTTCCAAAATGTCCTTAGTTGGTACTCCTCTGAGGAAGGCTGCTGAAGTAGCTGCTGCTCTGGTTCACTGTGGCCTGATGCCCTTAGGCACTGATTTGCCATGGTGAGAATAACAGAAACTAATGCAGTGGGCTATCCACTTGGAAATAGTCTGCTTTGAGATAGCTTTTCCTTGAGATTCTGCAGCATATGCCACTAAGAGTTGCTCAGATTTTCTGAAAGCTTTAGTTTTGTCCAAGTAGAAGTGTAGCTGTCTGTGTATGTCCAAATAATGTAGAAGTCTCTCCCCCTTATTCTGTGGGTTTGGATAAAAGGTAGGCAAATGAATTGTTTGATTAAGAGCCACACTGGACACTACCTTAGGCATAAATGTTGGGTTTGTCCTCAGAGAAACCCTGTCCGGGTGGAAAATTATAAAAGGTTCAACCGCCATTAGTGCCTGTAACTCTGAGATTCTCCTTGCTGAAGTTATTGCTAAGAGCAGAGCTGTTTTCCATGATAAGAATTTTATCTCAGCTGTATTGGCTGGCTCAAAAGGAGGCAGTGTGAGTTTTTCCAAGACAAAATTGAGGTGCCATGCAGGTATGTTTTTGGCCCCTCTGAGGTACTGCCTTAGTAGTCGATGTGAAAAAACTAGGTGGGTCCATATTGTAATGGACTGAAATGGCAGAGGCATTAATTTTAATCGATGAAAAGGATAGGCCTTTGTCCAACATCTCAGTTAGGTATTGTAAAATCCGAGGAATATTTGGTACATGCATGTCAATTTCTTGTGCCTGGTTCCAAGCACAGAATCATTTCCACTTTTCTGCATATGATTTTCTGGTGCTGGGCCTCCTGGCCTCCAGAATAACATCCACAACTGCTTTGGAGAGAGGTGTGTTCTGAATGGTTACATTATCCACCATGCAACCAGATTTAGGGTTTTGAGTAGGCTGTGCAGTATCTGATTGTTCTGTTGGGTCAGTAAATGAGGAATTTGAGGCAATGTCCAGGCTGGGCTTTGAGACAAGCTCTTTAGGATTGGGTACCAGTGCTGGTGTGGCCAGTCTGGGGCAATCAGAATCATTTTTGGCTTCTCTTGTCTGACCTTTAGGAGTACTTTGGGGAGGAGAGGTAGTGGAGGAAAGGCATATACTGAAAGTTTTTTCCAGCTGGATGATAGAGCATCCACTTTCCATGCTAGCTTGTGATAAGTCCTTGTGCAGAATTTCTGCAGTTGGCAGTTGTTTGGGGAGGCAAACAGATCTATGTCTGGGCATCCCCATGGCCTTGTTATTATGCTGAAGATGTGTGGATCTAGTTTCCACTCGTGAGGATCTATGAGGTTTCTGCTTAGTTCGTCTGCCAGAGTATTTGTCTTTCCTGGCAGGAATTGTGCTTGTAGGTGTACTTGATAAGTCAGTGTTGTGTTCCACAAAACCATGGCTTGTCTGCAGAGGGGGTAGGAATGCGTGCCTCCCTGCTTGTTTATGTACCACATGACTGCATTATTGTCCATCTTTATCAACAGTTGTCCTGGATGAAGCAGATCCTTGAAAGCTGTCAGTGCATTTTGGACAGCCAGCATTTCTTTTAGATTTATATGAAGATGCATTTGGCTTGTTGGCCATGTGCCCCGAATACATTTTCCTGCCATGTGGGCCCCCCAGAATCTGTTGCATCTGTTGTTATTGTCTGCCTAGCAGTGGGTAAGGTGAAAGGCTGTCCCTTGTTGTGGTGACAGGCCTGTGCCCACCATCGAAACTCCTGTTGCAGGCAGGGAATGAGTGAAATTAATTTTTCTAGGCTGTGGCAATGTTGAGTCCAAACCCTTTTTAGATACCATTGTAGTTTCCTTATATGCAGTCTTGCATATGGAATTAACAGAATGCAGGATGCCATGAAGCCCAAAGCCTGCAGAATTTTTCTTGCAGATAACTGGGTTTTTGTTGCCAACATTTCGAAGAAGTCAGCTGCCTTTGTCTGGTGTGAGATAAGCCATCTGGGCAGTTGCATTTAAGCTTGCACCCAGGAATATTATCTCTTGTGAGGGTACTAGCTTTGATTTATTTTCGTTTACTGTGTACCTTAGGCAAATTAGCAATCTTTTTACAAACGCCAGATGATTTAGTAAAATGCCCTTGTTCTCTGCTTGAATACGGCAGTCGTCCAAGTAGGGATATATTTGAATTCCTCTTTGTCTGCAAAATGCAATTACTGGTGCCAGGCATTTTGTGAAGACCCTGGGCGCAGTAGATAAGCCAAAGGGCAGTGCAGAGAATTGGTAGTGCATTGAGCCAGCTATGAATCTGAGGCATCTTCTGCAAGACTGTCTGATTGGAACATGCAGGTATGCCTCTTTTAGGTCCAAAGTTACAAGCCAAGCCTTCTTGCCCAGCATGGGCAGAAGTTGCTGCAGTCTCAACATTTTGAATTTTGGAATATCCAGAAAAGTGTTTAGAATAGACAGGTCCAGTATTGGTCTCCAGGCTTTGTTCTTTCTGGGCAGCAAGAAAAGTCGTGAGTAAAATCCTTGTCCCTGCTCCTGTAGTGGTACTCGCTGAATGGCCCCCATGTCCATGAGGGATGAAACTTGTTTTTGTGCCTCTGTCCATTGACTGTGTGGCAGGTCTGGCATGCCTCTTGCCTTTGGCAGGGTGTGAAAGTGGAACCTGTAGCCCTGAGACACTATATTCAAGACCCATTTGTCCTGGGTGATCATGTGCCAGATTTGTGAAGAAAGTGCTAGTTTTCCCCCTAAGGGGGCTGCCAAAAGGTAAGTGCTTGGTACTGGTAGAGGAAAGTCATTGGGACTGTTTGCTATAGGGTTGAGATTTGTCTTCTCCGCTTTTGGAGGTAGAAGCACCCCATTGTTTAGGCCTGTATGAGCCTTGGGGCAGGGATCTGCCGCTAGGGCATCTGTATCTGCCTCTTTGTGGCCTGTCTGACACTGGAAAGGATCAATTTTTTGAAGGCCAGTTCCTGCTAAATCTGGGTGGCTGAACCTGTAAGAAATCCTTACCCGTCTGCATAGATTTCACTTTATCCTCTATTTTCTTCAACACCTCTTCTGCCTTAACACCAAACAAAGTATCATGCTGTAATGGAGCATCTAATAATTTTGCTTTAACATGATCAGGCAGATTCTGTTCCTTTAACCAAGCATGCCTCCTAATCACAGAACCCGTTACAGCGGCCCTGCAAGAGGCCTCCAAAGAATCAAAACCACATTGCAAAGTATGTTTTCCCACTTGTTCAGCTGCATGCAATAAATCCTGAATTTCCTTGTTTTCTGGACATTCAGAGTTAGACAACATTTTCTGTTTTAATAGTGACATTAAGTATTGCTGACATTTAAGCATATGAAATTGACAATTTAAGGCCCACACAGCCAAAGTTGCAGAAGTGTAAACTTTTTTCCCCCATCTGTCCAGTGCTCTTGAATCTCTATCAGAAGGGACGGGGTTTTTAGCAGAGGAAGCTTTGACACCCTTAGGACCCTGAGATATGGTTTCTGGGTTTTTATATAGAAATTTATGGGAATCTGGGACCCTGTAGTATCTGTCTGGCTTAACCGGTGCAGGGGGTATAGAGTCTGGAGACAGGCTGGACTCCGAAAAAACATCATCTACAATGTCCAGAACAGGGGGAATAGCAAGGGGCCTGTGCTGAGGAAGTAAAAGAAAATCTCTGAGCTTTTTCTTAGATTCTGAGTAATCCTGGCTCTCCCAATGAAAGTGCTCCCTCATGGTATGCAGGGTTTCTCCAAAGGAGAAATCTTCAGGAGGAGAAGCTGAAGGAATAGATTCTTCAGCATCAGAATCCTCATAGGGAGGAAGAGAGTATTCCTGATCAGAGGAGGAATCAGAGGAAATGGAAACCTGATCTGAAGATGCATATTCTGTCTCTTGCCTAGGCCTCTTATCAGGAGGGGGATGGGAACCCCTGATCAAAGTAATAAGGTCTTCGGCCATTTTGAGCATTTGTTTTTTAGGCATGGAAGCTTGTCCTGGAGAATGCTGTACTTGTTTCTCTGTCTTTAGAGCTGCTTTAGTCTTTGGTTTAGAAGCTGAAGATGGCTTTACATATAACTGAGTTGGTCAGAAAACACCCTCAGAAGCCGATGCCTGCACAGCGGCTCCGGACCCATCTGAGGGAATAGTTTCTGAGGATCCAATACCTTGAGTTTCCAGAGGCCCAGTCGGCTCCATGTGGGAGTCGGAAGTGGCCTGTGGCTCTGAGGTAGTGGGTTGCGAAAGCGCCTCACTGAGAACTGGCGAACAGACGACTAGCTTAGCGGAAGCCTCATCGTCGGTTTTGGACCTCGGCTGCCTGTCCTTGTCTTTATCCTTGCACTTTTTAGAAACTCCGGTCATCGGTTGTTCGACGGCATTGTATAATTGAATCTTCGGCCGAAGTAATGAAAGGTAAAATTGCACTGACGCTTTATAGTGCATTGGTTAAATCTAGCACAAAACCAACAACAAGCAACATCGTGGTCAGGGCCTAGGCAAGGAATACAGTAAAAGTGAAAATCCTTATGAGGTATTTGCTTCCCACAAAAAATACAATTGTTAACTTTTTCTGACATCGGTCTGGAGCAAGAAAAAAGTTTCCCCAACGGGGTACTTAGCTTTAATGAAGACTATGGATCTGAAATTCGATTTTGAAAATCTCAGGAGTCGACCGACCGGCACTTGCAAACTGCTTTTGCTTCGAGCACCGCGTGGCAAGAAAGATGGAAGAAAATGGTGTCAGCCACATCTTTTATACCCCTGGTGCACTGACGTCAGGGAAGAGGCGACAGCATCCGACGCCGGACCAGGACTTTGGAATTCAGGCCGACTGCGGGTAGCCTGCCAGCAGGATAACCCAAATGTAATGACTGCAACAGTGAAACACGATGAACATCTAGTAATGTACAGAAGTGTGCAGGTGTGTGCATGAGCGAGGACCACTATGTTAAATGGGGGAATTATACCAAAACTTTATGGTAATAGCAGCTTGAAAAAAATGTGTGCTTTGAATCTATCATTTAAATCTCTGGTGTGATGCAAGAGTGTACTAAATCTAATCAAATCAGAATTGAGGTTAAAGTAACTAACAACTTTTTCAGTATTATATTTACCACCTGCTGAAGATTTCACTATCTTTTTAAGATAAGGGCACTCAAATGATTTGCACTCCATCAAGTACTCACAGAAAGTGCAGTTAGGTGGTCCACAGATGTTAGGGTTCATGTCATTCTGGTGTTCCTTAATTTTCTTTTGCACATAGCTATGTATGCTTCTACTCTTTTTCTATACAAAAATAGGGTGTTCTCCTAAAACCCCAACAAGCTGCTGATTGTCAGTGAGAATGATCCAGTTCTCCTTAATAATGGCTTTAACTATATTGAAATTTGCAACTGTTCTTCTTTTGCATTAGGATGGTCTCGTTGCATAATTCTACCAAAAGGCATATTCCACACAGGGTCATTGTTGAGTCATATCCTCTGGTTAAGAAATCATTTTCGAGATGATTCATATTTTTGAGAAAAGAGGCCAAATCTGTGGTAATGCATGCTAATCTGTAGCCTTGTGATTTTACATTGTGTTTAGTTTTTACTGGATGCATACTGTCTCTGTGAAGTAAGCTGTTTACTCTTGTTGGTTTCCTGTATCTTCCTCTGTCTTTATCAATACTGACAGTCATATCAAGGAACTGCACTGACTCAGAGCTAATGGAAGTGGCAAATTTCAGGAAGGAGGTGGAGTTACTAATGTAGTGGATAAACTCGGCGAGTTTAGATTTCTCATTAGGAATCCACTATGGTGGCACTTCTCAGCATGGAGAACACACAGCTTCAAGACCTAATAACTGTACCAGTATGGGAAAATGTAGGTCAGTGCCGCAACATTACTACAACTGACAACCCACAAGGTAATAACGTGAATATGAACTCTGATAATTTTACAAAGCTAGAAAAGCAACTTAAACTGCTACAAGGTCTGTTCTGGAAGCAATTATATTTGGAACAGAGTAGAAATAAAAGAAGATTACCAAGGGGACTGAGACTTAATAAAAAATAATGTGGAAAAATGTGCATGAAGAACTAGCACAGGAATGTACTACTTTTTAGAATAAGATATTATAAGCTTCAGTTACAAATGCATTAATTGATGATTTGGGTCTATACTAGAAGATTGAAAACTGCAAAAATTGAACGACCTAAAGGCCAAACTCGTTATTGTGGGGGGCTGCGCCCCTCACAATCCCCCGCTAAATATATATACCAACTCCAAGATTACACTACAGTGAGAAAAGGGCAAATATTCTGATTTTCACAGTACTGCGATCTCACAAAAAGCATATAGAGGTCCAACATTTTCAGCCTATAGGCCATTCGACATTTACAGTTTTCGATGTAGTAACAGGAACCCGATGATTCTAGGTATAAAAACATACAAAACATCTTCATATAATGGACTCTATTGTAGAGAAGTCTAAACTGTGTGGGTGGGGTGGGGGGGTGTGTATGTCATAAGTGACCAAAAAAAAAAAAAAATTCTGGAGAAGTAAACAGGAGTTTTCCTTCTGATGTAAAGACAAATCCATTAAAAAGTATTCTAGGTCACTAGTGTGCTCTGTATACTGAAATTCTATGCAACACTCACCATGGAAACAAAGTACAGTGCAGAATATCAGACTGGCGAGACTGGCAATGCATCTGGTACCTGTGTATATTAGACCATACTTCACAATTTCCCTACGAGATTTTGTTATTAAACTTTCATGCAGTAACAAAAGGGTATTCAGCTACAAAAAGGTTCTTGGATTGCTATTTCAATTTTAGTGTAGTATATATGCTAGATCTGACCACACCACTTCAGTTGCTCCAGTCTTTGGCACAATGCAAAAGGAAAATATTCTGTTAAAATATATTGGAATTTTATTTCTGACATAAGGTCAGTAAAGAAGTACTCTAGTCTATTACAGTACTCTGCATACCAAGCAGAAATTCAATGCAACACCCAGAATTATAATGCAAAATGTCAGACTGCAATAGAAACACACTTGAACAAATGGCTTTGGTGCTAGTGTATAAATGGCTATATTTTAGGTGATATACAAGACTTCATTATGACATTTTTTAGGTGCTGACAAGTTGTTCAGCCACAGAAAACCCAGAAGACTGACTTACAGTTGGAATTGGAGCATGTGAACCTTAAATTTTGACAGCTCACTCTCTGTTAACAAAATTGAGTTAAATGTCATCCATTACTCAGCTTACAGGGAATACTGTGCTTGCAGCACAATGTTGATTCTAATATCGCATTCTGCCCTTAATGGCAAAGTGCAACCTAAAAAAACAAAGAAACGGGCAGCATGGGAAGTATCTACACAAGATCAGCTTCCTACTGCAGCCCAGTCTTTGCAAACTGGTTTTAAACTAACAAAGGTTATTAAAACAGAATGGTGGAACTTAAACCTGATAATTTTCACCAAGTAATGGTGAATTTATAAAAATGTACTCTTCCTTGGTCAAATTAAACAGACACTCAGACGGTAGACGTGGGGAGATGGAAGTTGTTTTAAATAATCACTTACAGAAATGAATGCTAGTGTTAAATCCTCTGATAACCGTCTGCCTGCTGCTAAGGCTAAACTATGGGCACAAGAACTGTGAAGTATTGATTTAGAAGACAGGGGCTGTAAAAGGGACCTTCACTTCACTGGTGTTTTGGAGAAAGCAAATGGCATGGACTGTGGACAATTTATTAGATATAAAAGTGGAGAGGACTCGATTGCCACTCATATCTGGTAGTGCAGTATATACACACAGTACTTATACCCAAATCACTATGCTCAAAAAATACCTAAACCTCTCTTAGTGCTGTTTTAAGACTATAAAACTAAGGATGAGGTGCTTGCTAAATTTGTTGCAAGCTTGCAAAAATTCTGAGTGGGTGAAGCTTGTGTCTGGTGTAACAATGTCTACTCTATGGAGGCCAGGAAAAGGAGAGCTGCAAAATTTCAGGGAGTTATAAATCCTTCCAGTCAAAATAAATAAAAAATTAAGCTTTTCTTTACTCAGCCTGCATTAGAGTTAACTATCCAGAGAGCTCAGTAGCATTTCATGACCTGGAAGATGCAGTGAGTACAATCCAGTAACACAGATAGCTGACCAGTGATGGAGAATTTGTTCAGATTGCTAAAAGTCAGTATGAGACTCAAGTCAGTTGGCCATGTTCAGTGAGATAACAGATTGGATAACTCTCATTACTTAAAAGAAGGATGATGCATCAGCAGATGGCTGATTTAGAAGCCAGGAGAAAGACAGCTACCCCTGAGATATTGTGAAAAGGTCTATTAAAAGTCTTTGGACAACATTTGCAGGTTGTTTTTTTTACTTTTCTGATGAAAGTGTATACATTTATTTTTTGGGGTACATAAAATTGTAAAGCCATTCTTGGTTGATTTTTCTCCCTCTGTGTATTAGCTATTAATTTTTAGATGATTTCTAGGTAAAAGTAAATAGCAATAATCTAAGACAGTTAAAATGAGGTTAACATGCTTGTGATACAGACAGATGTTACTTTTACTAATACCGTATTAAAAAAGTTATGTACTTACCATAATGTTCCATATCTCTGTTGTCTATTTTCATTCTTTCCCAACAGCTGGGTTCGAATCTGATCCTCGAATACGACTCAGCCATTACTAAAGCTCATGGTAACCAAAAAGCTCTCAAACTTCTCCCTTACCCATAGTGCACCAACCCCCTACATACCTCAGATGTTATTGAAACCACACAAGAAAAAAAGTGAAATCTACCACAGAAGACCAGGAACCAGTACTCCTCCCAAACAAAATTTGTTTATTAGCACACCAAATCAATCCTCCTAGCGTATTGGCTAAAACACAGCCTTTACAGAGTAAATTCACCTCCAAAATGAACTTCTTTTAAACAAAAAGAACACAATCATCCAGCTAATAAAACAATTATTCAATATCATAATCAATTAACCTCTTAAAAAGATTTTCCCTTAAAAAAATATACATTTTAAATAAAACTCTTCCAGTTGCACTCCTTGTTCAAACCCATTGGTTGGAGTGCATTATATTTCAATATAAAAATTGATTCTTTCTCAAAAGATATTTGATCGTATCTTCACCTAAAAAATCAGATTTAATTTGCTCTAAAACTGTCACTTGTAAATCACTAAAATTTCCTTGATGCACCTTTTTAAAATGTTCTGCTATAGAACTAATTATTTTATTGTTTTTAACATCCCTAATGTGTTCCTTAATCCTCTCTCCTAAACTCCTTTTACATTCTCCTATATAAAAACTTCCACAGGGGCACTTAATAGCATAAATAATACCAACACTTTTACATGTGAAAAGACCTTGTACCTGAAACTTCTTTCCATTAATTGTATTAAAAGTTTCTACTACATTTTCCAGCGTTTATTGTGATTTAAAAGCTTTTTTCACATATTGTACTTATTTGACTGCCTGCACTTTTAAAAAGTTGTTTTTTGTTTAAATAATTTGTTTAACTGTTGTAGGCTACATACTAAAGTGTGATAGCCTTTTCTGATAGTTTGTAGTCGTTTAAAGCTGTTTTAAGTATATTTTTTTACTGTTTTTGCCCTCTTTTCAAAAAAACCAACAAACCAAAAAAAATTCCTGGTTTCCCGCCTTTCTAAGCTAGTATAGTCCAATTTTCAGGCTAGTGCTGAATTCAGGGCTGTGATACTAGTTTCTGAGTTGCCCATACCTTACTTGGATAGAAGGAAGTTTCTCTGTTCACCTGTGAGAGAGGGGAGCTTTGAGCAACCTATCTGTCCCTGGAGGAGTGGTTCCAGCCCAGAAGTTAGTAGTTTGTTGGCCATTTTGGGCTAATTTCTATCTCTTTCATTTCCTTACTATAAAAACCACGTTTCCATGGTTTTGCGCACTGGGCAGTGCCAGTTAGCTACAGTTAAATTATTCCCGGCTCCACTAAGTCTCCTCTTCGTTTTTTCCCTTGAAATTAGTCTAACTCTCAACCTAAGCACTCAAAAAGCATCTTACAGCCCAGCACTTGCTCAGACCTAATAGCAAGCACTAATATACCTTGACACTGACTGCCCAGCAGGGCAAGGCTCTTTATTCACCTCTCACCAACCAAGTGACTAAGCAGCTCACCCTACTATTCAGGCATGACCAAAGCAGGTGCACTCTCCAGTCCAGCTGGTGAATCTGGGTATCCTGAGGCAATGCTACAACTGCCTCATGTACACAGACAACCCTCTCCTCCTACCACAAAACACTAACATATGTGAGAGATACAATTATACAGCCAAACTGGAAGCTAAGCTGTCTCCACCCAAGACTGGAACAGACAGTCAAGACGAGAAGGTTAACACTTGCACCACAACTCCAGCCGCACACAGACCTACTAAAATAGCACTGGCAAAAAATACACATAAATGCACAAAATCATACTCGGAGGCTCTAAATAAAAACCTGCAAAAGCATCAGAGACCTCCAAAGCAGACACCCAAACAACCTGCACTTCTCATCACAAACCAGACAACACATAAAACACAAAATCAGTGTGCCGCACAATCACAGCCCTTAAGGCAAAATAACATACCTAACACACTAGTAATAGGTGACACTATAGTCAGGCACACTGACGTCCAACTCACTATGATGGACAAGCAGAAGGTTACTGTTAGCTGCCTGTCGGGAGCCAGAATCTGCCACATAACACAAGCACTCAGGTCACTCCAGAACAAGTACAAATATGACTCTGTCATTGTTCATGATGGTGTGAATGACCTGAGACATACCTCCCTAGACTACATGAAAAGAGACATGGAAGAGCTCTCTGATCATGTAGCCCAGGCTGGTATGACCCTGACCTTGAGTAGCATCCTACCCTCACCAACAATGATACCTCAGTATAAAGAAAAAATGATCAATTTCAACAATTGGCTAAGCTTCTGGTGTCATTCAAAGGGGATCCAGTGTCTGTCAGCCTGGGGCAACATGTTCGACAAGCCGCATTGCTTCGCAAGAGACGGCTTGCACTTGTCACCCCTAGGCTTTTGAATACTGGCCAAGGCTCTTGCTGCCCCCATAGTGCCTTTTTTAGGCAAGGCTCAAAAGTCAAAGCCACCTCTGTAAACAGTACAATTAACAAAAAACTGAGGGTTATGCTACTCAACGCCAGGAGTTTAAATCTCAAAATGCACGCACTCGAAGCACTCCTCAGTATGAAGAACGTTGACATCTGTACAGTAACAGAAACCTGGTTCAAGGATCCAGGGAGCACCCCAGCACTACCGAGCTACAACTCATAACACACGTTTCGGCCACAGAACACGGACCGAAACACAAAAGGAGTGGGTGTATCCATATTCATCAAGGATACCTACACCTCCAGGTTAGTGGCGCAGATGGTACCTCTGAGATCATCCATGTGCAACTAACATCGGGCAAATCTACAATACAAATTGTGGCCTGCTACAGATCACCCTCCATGACCCAAGGACCACCACGCCACCTTTCTGGAAACACTGGAAAACATGAAGGTCCTACCAAACACCCTGATATTGGGTGACTTCAATTACCCTACCATTCACTGGGAAAACTACTAGAGTACAAATTCCCAAGCCCAGCGCTTCCTGGAATTCATCAACTCAAATGCCCTGGATCAGCTGGCAAATTCCCCTACCAGAGGTGAAAACATAATGGACCTGGTCATCACCAACATGGGCGACAAGTGTTCCACACCGGAGGTCAACCCGTCACTGGTTAGATCAGACCATAAACTAATCACTCTGAAAGTCCACACCCCATCACCACCTCCAACTAAGGAAACCACAGTAAAACTTTTCTAAAGCAAACTTCACCTTACTTAAGACAGAGGTGGTAAATTTCACAGCCCCCCACGCTACAGGATAACGCTGCCCAAGATGCAGAAACCTTTACAAATGCACTCTATGAGCACCTGCAAGGATGCATGCATCGTGCCATCCCTAGCAAAACCAAGACTCAATCCTCTAAGAGAAGGAAACCAGTTTGGTGGACCCCTGCAATAAACAGGCTATACAACAGAAGGAGGAAACTAGTTCAGAAAAAAAGCAAACCCCAAGAAGGAAAGACATCTCTGATCAGTATCAGTAAGAAACTGAGGTCATGAAATCATCCAAGGCTAACTTCGAAAGAAAAATAGCCAGGGATTCAAAAGATAACCACAAAGCCTTCTTTAGCTATGTTAAGAATCTAAGTGGCAACTCGCAGATATGCACTGAACTAGTGCAAAAGAGCACAAAATATACTGAATCTATTGATACTGCCAACATCCTGGCAGATGGATTCAGTGCAAACTTCATCCCTCTCTCACCTCCAAAAGGGCCCACAACAATATGGGAAAAGTGTAGTGTCCCAAAAATCACAGACGCACAGGTGAAAACAGCCCTTTCAAAATCCAAAAACACAGCGTCAATGGGACCAGATGGTCTCCCATGCTGCGTCTTGCATGAATTACAGAACGAACTAACCCCCACCTAAACACACTGTTCAACGTCAGCCTCTCCACAGGCTACGTGCCAATAGAATGGCGCACAGCAATGGTTATTCTTCTCCACAAAGGAGGGGCCACAACTGATCCTGGTAACTATTGCCCCATAAGCCTGACTAGCATGGTCTGCAAGGCTATGGAGTGCATCATCATGGAACTCATTAACAAAGACATTGGGAACCTCTAAACCCTTGACCAGGCCCAGTTTGGCTTTGTTTGATCATGCCTACTAAACCTGGTTGACTTCTTCGAGACAGTCACCAAGGCCATGGACGAGGGAAAGGTGGTTCACACAGCCTACCTTGACCTCACCAAGGCTTTTGACACCATTCCCCACTCGGGTATTACAGAAAAACTCACCAGCCTGAAGATAAACCCCTACGTCACAAGATGGGTTGCCAACTGGCTTACAGACAGAACTCACACGGTAAGAATAGCGGGCTCCAGGTCCGACTCTAAACCAGTCAGAAGTGGTGTCCCGCAAGGCTCGGTCCTGGGACCCCTACTGTTCAGCATATACTTCTCAGAAGTACAGGCAAACACAGGAGGACTATGGCTAACCAAGTTCGCTGATGACTGCAAACTGGGAGCCATAATTGCCTCTCCAGCTGATACGGACATCCTCCAAAAGGGCCTTACTAAGACGGACACCTCATGTCAAAGTCATGGCCTTTAACTAAATGCCAAAAAATGCATAGTCATCCCATTTGGGAAAAACAAAACACCCACGAATTACCACATAGGTGGCAGCCCCCTTAATACAGAAGAGGTAATAAGAGATCTGGGGACCCAGGTAGATAGTAATCTCTCCTTTGACAATCATATTGACAAAGTAGTTAGGAAATCCTTCTATGTGGCCCATCTAATTACTAAAGAGTTTGCATCTAGAAATAAAGAGGTTATAGTGCCCCTTTACTCGTCACTCATTAGACCCATTATAGAATACAATGCCCCATTTGGGATGTACCTCACAAGACACTTTCAACAGCTGGAAAGACCACAAAAGTACCTCACCAAGAGGATTACTGGTCTCAAACATATGTCCTATGCATCCCGACTGAAAATAATCTCCAGCTGTACTCAGTGGCATATCGCTTACTCAGAGGTGATCTCTGCCGGACTTACAAAGCCATGTACAACTCAGAATTGATGGACATGCTCCACTTAAAGAAATCCAAGTCACTGACAGCCAGGCGCTCTAGTGAGCTAAACTTCGTCACGACAATAAATAGAACATGCTGGAGGGATAGATTCCTGTCACAGAGACTCCCCATGCTTTGGAACAAAATTCCAAATTACATCAGGCAGAGCCCCTCACTAACACTCTTCAAGAGAAACCTTGATGAGTGGATGGGTAACTGAAAATGCACCCCTGGGATCACTTCATTGGCTCTGCTTGACAGAGGATCAGTTAATTAATCAATGGGGCGGCGAAAGCCGACACACTCTGGCTAGGCTTGTAAATTTCCTCGGGCAGAGAGCCTAGTACCTACCTATGAATCTATGAACCTATGTTTACAAATAGTACAGTTTCCACAGGGTTTGCTACTTCTAATTCCCATTTCTTTTGTTCTATTCTCCAGGGGTTTCCTAAAAATTCCATGTACCAAAAAATCTTTTAGGTGACGGATGTAACCTGAATTTTCAGGAAACTTCTGGAGAATAGAAGAAAAGAAATGGGAATTAGAGGTATCATGTAAGAACCAGTAAGGGATAGATACTAACAATGGTATTTAAAGAACTACAATGTGTATCAGGGAAAGAGGGAAAAAAAGTAACTAGAAAAAAAATTAGAAAATACGGCAAAAATATATGCACACTTTATACAATATATAATACACAAACAGAAAAGCTAGCTTTTCTGAAAAAAAAAACACTGAAGCTTAAGAGCTATGGCTGACCACATCCTTTAGAGAAAAGTAGCAAACAAGATCTAGGGTATGTTAGGGTTGGTAAATTATGGGTAAGGGAGAAGTCGGACTGAAGGATCTGATCCAATCCCAAAAGTTGAAGATAGAATGAAAATTTACATCATCAGATCAGTTTATTTTGTTTAATGTTTTTTGATTGTTTTTACAAACATACCAAGCAAGACATAGAAACAGGTACTTTTTTCTTTTTCTCTACTGTTGTCTTTTTAATAATTTATACTGTTAGACATTTGGTTCAATCATGTTATCTTGGTGACTTGTTAGTAATGCGGAGATTCAAATGGCTTTTGTCAAGAAGCATTTTTTAATGCTTGTGATTTTGCAGGAAATTGTATCATTTTACTCCTGAACAGTTAATTCAGCTGTGGAATGTGTTTTCTTAGCCCTGTTATGCTTTTATTTGATACCTTTTTGGAAGCATTTGAATATTGTATATAGTTATTCTACAAGGGTTGTAGTTGGGGTAAACTGTGTTGTTTTTCTTCTTGAAGTTGCTTATTTTTTTTTTTTTACCTGAAAAGAGTCACCTGGAAGTTCTATTATGTAGTTGGGCAGAATGTGCCTTAGAATTTTATGCTTTCTGTTTTCTAAGAAACTGGTCACAGCTCAGGAATAATTAAGTTACTGTTTACTTAAGAAGGTATTTTTGCTGGAGTTTGATAACTATAACTGCCAACCCCGTTAAGATGAAAACATTTTTGTCTTTTAAGAATTTCTGTCATTATTTGTTCTGCTGCAAGACCCATGTGAATGATGGAGATGGAAATTACTGGAAGCAAGGTGGCTTTGGCTATAAGTTGATTGGGGTTTTCCTATCATTTGTCAGGTTGTTGGATAGTGGCAGTTACCCTGAGCTGATATAATATTCATTTTAATTTGCTTATGGGAAGATTAGACACTGAAGGCAGACATGCTGATGAACAGCAGATTGGATGATTGTCTATGTACTTTGATTAACATAAATGGGTCTCCTGGTATTGTATTTTACAAGAGGACCTTATTACCATGTTAAATGAATGGGTATCAGCCCAGGAAGGCTTGACCTTATGGGCTGTAGATGGGAATATCATCTGTACAACCAATGGAGATCCATTCTGATCCCAGACCCTGTAGAGTACCCATGTTGGGCAGATATGTAAACAGCTAATAATGGATATGGGTATTGTAAACAGTCAAATGTTTTTTTCAAATCAACCAATATTTATAAATGTTCTTTTCTGCAGATACAAGACTTGCTCGAGGTTAGAAAAAATGCTGATATCTGAATAACACTTGCATCTTGTGGGTAGCTTCCAGATAATGCCATCTATAATACTGGATCAAACTGCATATGGATAAGTTAAACACCATCTACACTGTAGTGTCAAGTTTATACTCTTGTAGTGGTTCGCTGTTTAAGACTACAATAGACTAGTTTATTTCCTCCTACCAGAACATGCACGTTTTGGAGATAACTCAATTGCACCATAGCTGGGATAGATTTAAAGAGGATTTACACTGTGTTGATAGCCTCTGTTCAACAACTGGGGTCACACACTAATTATTTGGAGCTGTTAAGCTCAGAATTAAGGTGGCAGCAGAACTGTGCTGAAGATATAGAAAGTACATAGTAGAAGATATTAAAGCTCCAACAGCACACAAAAAGGTTTCCAGATTATGAGATTGACTATGTAAAAAAGCTTTTAGATTAAAGGAGTATGAAGCCTCCTCCAAGGGTGTAAGACACCTAGTCCTTAGGTTGAGAAAAAAAGAGAAATCTTGCCTTGGGTAGTGTGGTTCAGAAACCCACTGAGATACTTAATTATTTTACCATTTTTTTATGAAAAACTATATACCCCAGATCCTGATAACTGACTGACAGCAACAGAATTGGACATTACTTCAATTCACTACAGTTAGTCAAATTAGATGTAGATAAGGCACAAAGGATTGTGCTTGAGTTTATGAAAGAAGAAATTAAGGCTACCCTCTAAGCTCAAAAGATGGGTAAGATTATGGTTCCTAATAGACACTGGCAGAAATATTCACTAGGAAATATTTACCTGCAGACTGACACTTTTTTTTTTAAACTATGGATGACAAGAAGGTTCGCCACTCATGGAATCAGGCTATAATTCCATCGTCAATTAAACCTGATGGATTCATTACAGCTAGGCTCTTACAGGCTTATTTCTATTTTATAATCATAATTATAAAATTTTTGTGGCCTTACGGATGACCAGAGTGGCAATAATCTTACTAAGAATGGTTAATCTTAATAAAACCTAGTTTGATCGTACTGATAATTTAGTTAAACATTGTCTTTTAACTGAACATGCCAATAAGTATAAACAAAGCTTATACTACTTGCTTGTCTGGATACTGAAAAAACATTTTTGACTGTGTAAACTGGATTTTTTTTTATTTATGTTTTTAAAGTATCTGGGGTTTCCAATTGAGCTCATTAGGATTATGTCTACTGAATCACTGGGCATTAACAAAGATAAAATTGGACAACAAATGGTCACTATATCTATCAACCTCTTAGAGCAAAAAATCTGGACAATGCTTAAAATGATGGGAGGACAAATAGGGACAGATTTTAAATATTGCTCTTGCATACTTAGAAAGTTGACAGAATAATAGGTTTTGCATTAGCATGAATTTCCAAAGGGTGTGGAGTCAAACTCAAATGTTTGCCATTATGTAATGACTTCAATCCTCAGCTATTTGCCAGAAAGATGCAGATTTTAGGAGGAACACACCAAAAATATGAGGCAAAAATCTGTACAGCTGAGGGGTATGGCACTGGGGATCCATTATCTTGGACAAGCTGACAATGTTCACTTTCCTTGCTTTTTTGCTCTTTATTTGGAGTATTTTCCTTTTCAGATAAGACAACTTGAAGTAAGAGGTTATAGAATCAATATGGGCACACCTTTATCATTACATTCAGAGGATGTCTTGCTTTATTTATCTGACCAAGAGCAAGAGTTAATATTTCTGGTGTTGCATTATTATGGCAGTCTGAGTATAGGAGAATCCCCCCCACCAAAAAAAAAAAAAAAAAAAGACAGGGTTATTGTAGCTATTCTAGTTCTGCCTGCAGTTGTGATAAGGTAATACACCTTCCTTAAATAGAGGAATTATTTTGTTTATCTAAGACTGAGGTTTTTGAAAATTTTGGACGGTACACTTTAATTGATGTTTCTCAAGGTAAAGTTAAAAGAAAAATTAAGAACTGGTGAAATATACGTTTGGTTATGACACAAAGAATTCAAGCCATACAATGATTTGTACTTCCATTAGTTATATAAGCTTCCTCTGGCTTACCTTGATGTCCGCCTGCTGAGGATTGTGACACACTGATGAAGTCTATCCTTGAACTTATTTGCAACAAAAACCAAAAAGTACAGTTGTGTACACTTACCATAAATGTAGATGTTAGAGTGTATTCACTGTTGCAGTCATCACTGTTGCAGTCATCACTTTTGGGTTATCTGCTTGCAGTAGCTCTCAGTCAGCATGATTAACAAAGTCTTGGGTCCTGCGTCGGTTGCTGTCCCTTCTTCCATGACGTCAGGTCGGCAGGGGTATAAAACATGCAGCCGACGCCATTACATCAGTTTTTCTTGCCCTAGATGTCAGGTGCCCCCTTAATGGGAAGCAAGTAAGTCTATAAATATACAAGTTTATACCTTCAACAAAAAAGCAAATACACCAAAAAGCTTTTGAAGATAGTAAAGGAAAGTAGAGGTATATCCAAAAAAGAAAAAGAAGGGGGCTGGAGGGAGGGTAACTAGGACTGCAACAGTGAATACACTCGAACATCTACATTTATGGTAAGTGTACACAACTGTACTATGTTCTTCGTGTTTCACTGTTGCAGTCATCATTTTGGGTAGATTCCCAAAGCTAAGGATGGGAGGAGGAATTTAAATAGAATTAGGACCAGCTAAAAGGCCCTGCAAGACTGCAGTGGCAATGCCAGCTCTGGATTTAGAGAAAATTGGCAGATGGCAATGCTTGGTGAAAGTATATACAGACCTCCAGGTAGAAGCTTCTAGGATGTCCCTGGTAGGGACGCCTCTGAGAAAGGCTGTAGAGGTAGATGCAGCCCTGGTAGAGTGGGGTCTGACCCCCGTGGGATAGGTTTTCCATGGTGTTTGTAGAAAAAATGAATGCAATGGCCTATCCATTTGGAAATGGTTTGCTTTGAAATAGCCTTCCCATCTGCCCCTGCAACAAATGCCACTAGCAGTTGATCAGATTTACTTTGAGGTTTAGTTCTGTCCAAGTAGAATCTAAGTCGTCTGTGCACGTCTAAGGAGAGAAGAATCCATTCCCCTTTGTTCTGTGGATTAGGAAAGAAGGTTGGCAAATGTAGGGACTGATTAAGGGCCACACTGGATACCACCTTGGGCATGAATGAGGGATTGGTCCTGAGGGACACCCTGTCCGCATGAAAGATGATGAAAAGCTCCACTGCCATGAGGGCCTGTAATTCAGATACCCTTCTTGCTGAAGTGATTGCTAAAAGGAAAGCTGTTTTCCAAGAAAGGAATTTTAAGTCCTCAGTGGTAGCTGGCTCAAAAGGAGGAAGGGTGAGCTTTTCCAATGCAAAGTTGAGGTCCCAGGCTGGAGTTGGAGCTCTCCTGGGTGGTCGTAGATTTTTGGCCCCTCTGAGGAACTGCTTAAGCAGTTGATGAGAGAAGAGGGGTGGTTCTGTGCTATAATGAGCTGAGATGGCTGAGGGTGAATTTTGATGGAGGAGAAAGACAGGCCCTTATGCAGCATCTCAGTTAAGTATTGTAAAATCTGAGATAAATTGGGCACTGCTGTGCTCATCCCTTGAGAATGGTTCCAGGCATAGAATCTTTTCCATTTTTCAGCTTAAGACGTTCTGGTACTAGGCCTCCTTGCCTCTAAAATGATATCCATCACTGGTTTACTGAGAGATGGTAAAGCAGAAATTATGCAATTAGCCAGGCTGCTAGATTCAGTGTCTGAAGTTGAGGATGCAGAATTTGGTTCTCGTGCTGAGACAATAGAGTAGGAGTCTGAGGCAGGTGCCATGGGGCCCACAGTGACAGTCTGGTGCAATCAAAATCACCCTTGGTTTGTCTTGTTTGATCTTTAGTAGTACTTTGAAGAGCAGAGGCAGAGGAGGAAAAGCATAAACTGACAGGTTTTTCCAGCTGAAGGACAGAGCATCCACTTTCCAAGCTTGTTTGTGGGGAGTCTTTGTACAAAATTTGTCCAACTGACAGTTTTGGGGGGAGGCAAACAGGTCTATATCTGGGCTCCACCATTTGCTTGTCAACATGTTGAAAACCCTTTGTTCCAGTTTCCACTTATATGGGTCCATGAGGTTTCTGCTTAGTTTGTCTGCCAGTGTATTTAGTTTTCCTGGCAGGAATTGAGCTTGTAAATGTACTTGACAGCTCAGGGCTGTGTTCCACAATGCCATGGCTAGTCTGCAGAGGGGGTAATAATGTGTACTCCCATGCTTGTTTATGTACCACATAACAGTAGTGTTGTTCGTATTTATCATTAATTGTCCTGGAAGAATGTGGTCCTTGAAGGCTGTCAGAGCATTCTGTACAGCTAACATTTCTTTTTGATTGATAAGCAGGTGCATTTGACTTGGGTTCCATTTGCCCTGAATGCACTTTCCTGCCAGGTGGGCCCCCCCATGCATAGTCTGATGCGTCTGTTGTTAAGGTTTGGCCGGCAGGGGGCAGTGTGAATGGTAGTCCCTTGTTCTGGTGGCAGGTCTTTGCCCACCAAAGGAACTCTAGGTATAGGCAAGGTATGATAGGAATCATTGCTTCTAGATCCTGTGAATGTTGACACCATAGGCTTTTGAGATACCATTGCAGTTTCCTCATATGCAGCCTTGCATATGGAATTAGAAGAATGCAGGATGCCATGAACCCCAAGGCTTGCAGTATTTGCCTTGCAGATAACTGGGTTTTTGTGGCCACTTGTTTGAAGTAGGTTGTCAAACGATCCGTTTCTCTGGTGTGAGGAAAGCCATCTGGGAAGTTGTATTCAAGCTTGCTCCCAGGAATATAATTTGTTGACAGGGTACCAGTTGTGATTTCTTTTTGTTTATGGTGTACCCTAGACAAGTCAGTACCCTCGGAACAAAGGCCAGATGATTCAAAATATGTTCTGGCTTTCTGCATGAATTAGACAATCGTCCAGATATGGGTATATTTGAATATTTTTTTGCCTGCAGAATGCAATGACTGGAGCTAGGCACTTTATAGGTTCATAGGTTGATGCTAGACTATCTGCCCTAGGGCATTTACAAGCCTAGCCAGAGTGTGTTTGGCTTTCACCACCCTTCTTAGACTAGTTGACTGTGCCTCTGTATAGTAGGTCACAGAAGATAGCCCATTTAAGGTTAGTTTACAGTGCCTCTGTCTAGCAGTGACACAGAAGAGATCCCAGAGGTAAAGTTACGATCTCCCATCCAAACATCAAGATTCTTCATGAAGAGGGTCATTGAGGGGCTCTGTCTGACATGGATTGGGATTTTGTTCCAGAGTGAGGGGAGCCTCTGGGATATGAATCTGTCCCTCCAGCATGTTCTATTTATTTCTGTGCTGAGGTTTAAGTCACTGGAGCATGTAGTTCTGATGGATTTGGATTTCTTGAGGTGGAGCATGTCCATTAATTCTGGGTTGGACATGGCTTTATACGTCAGGCACAGATCGCCTCTGAGTAGGCAATAAGCAACTGAGTAGAGCTGGAGTTTCTTTAGCCTAACTGCGTAGGGCATCTGTTTGAGTCCCTTGATCCTCTTGGTGAGGTACTTTTGGGGTCTTTCTAGTTGTAGCAGGTGTCGGGTAAGGTACATCCCAAATGGGGCATTGTATTCAATTATGGGCCTGATGAGTAGAGAGGCACAATGACCTCTCTTGATCTAGATGTGAACCCCTTTGTGATAAGGTGGGCTATATATCTTTCTAACCACTTTGGCAATATGATTGTCAAAGGAGAGATTGAAATCTACTTGGGTCCCCAAATCCCTAATTACTTCTTCCGTACTTAATGGATTACCACCTATGTGGTAATTTGTGGGCACTTTGTTTTTCCCAAAGGGGATGACTGTGCACTTTTTGGCATTTAGATTTAGGCCATGGCTCTGGCACCAGTTATCTGTCTCTGTGAGACCTTTTTGGAGGATGCTTGTGTCAGCCGGCGAGTCGATTATGGCCCCCAGTTTGAAGTCATCTGCAAACTTTGTCAGCCATAGTCCTCCTGTGTTAGCCTGTACCTCAGAGAAATATATACCGAACAAGAGAGGTCCCAGGACTGAGCCTTGTGGGATGCCACTTGTAACTGGTTTAGAGTCTGACATGGCACCTGCAATTTTGACCATGTGGGTTCTATCCCTAAGCCAGTTTGCAACCCATCTTGTGACATAGGGGTTGATATTTAAGCTGGTGAGCTTATTTATGATGCCCGAGTGGGGTATTGTGTTGAAGGCTTTTGCAAGGTCAAGGTAGGCTGTGTGGACTACCTTCCCTTCGTCTATGGCCTTGGTGACTGTTTCAAAGAAATTGACCAGGTTCAAGAGGCAAGATCTGCCCTTAACAAAGCTGAATTGGGTAGGATCCAGTGTTTGGAGGTTCCCAATGTCTTTGTTTATGAGTTCCATGATGGCTAGTTAGGCGTATAGGGCGATAGTTTCCGGGGTCCGTTGTGGCACCACCTTTATGGAGTGGGACCACTGTTGCTGTATGCCATTCTTTGGGTACATATCCTGTTGTAAGGCTGAGACTGAACAGTGATTTTAAGTGAGGGTTCAGTTCTTCTTGGAGCTCATGTAAAACGCAGCTCGGGACACCATCCGGTCCCATTGATGCTGTGTTTTTTGCTTTGGAGAGGGCGGCTCTCACCTGTGCATCTGTGATGTCCGGGAGGCTACACTCTGTTGGGATAGTCATTTGTTCATTTGGGGGGGGGGGGGTTTGCACTGAACCGGTCTGCCAGGATGTTGGCAATGTCTGTGGGTTCAGTGTATTGTTTGTCATTTTGCACTAACTCAGAGCATATCTGGGAGTTTCTGACATAACTAAAGAAAGCTTTGTGATTATCTTTAGCATCTTGTGCAATTTTTCTTTCAAAGCTAGCCTTAAATGATTTTATGAGGGATCGTAGTTTCTTGCTAGTACTGATCAGAGTTGCCTTCCCTTTCGGGGATTTTGCTCTATCATATAGTAGCTTCCTCCTTCTGTTGTACAGCTTATTTATGGCTGGGGTCCACCAGACAGGTCTCCTGCCTTTGGAGGAGTGTGTCTTGGTTTTATTTGGGATAGCACGATCCATGCATTCCTGTAGGTATCCATAGAATGCATTTGTAAAGGATTATGCGGTTTGGGCCATATTTTCCACTGGCCCTGGGGCTTTGAAGGATTCCACCTCGGTTTTGAGAAGTGGGAAGTTTGCTTTTGAGAAGTTTTTGACCGTGGTTTCCTTTGCTGGGGGTGGGGACGGGATATGGATGTCCATAGTGATTAATTTATGGTCAGATCTTACCAATGAGGGGTATACCTCTGGTATGGAACATACAGTGCCCATGTTGGTGATGATCAGGTCCAATATGTTTTCCCTCTTGTGGGAGTGGTGACCAGTTGTTCCATAGCATTTGAGTTTATAAATTCTAGGAACCATTGGGCTAGGGTGTTGGGGCTTGAGTAGTGCTCCCAGTCTATGTTTGGGTAGTTAAAGTCACTCAATATAATGGTGTTTGGAGAGACCTTCATATTCTCCAGTGTCTTCAGGAAAGCCGAGTGGGGTTCCTGAGTTTGGGAGGGTGGTCTGTAGCAGGCTACAAACTGGAAGGCAGTTTTGCCCACTGTTAGTTGCACATGGATGGTCTCAGATGCTTCGTGCAGTGCCACTAGCCTGGAGGTATGGGTATCTTTGATGAATATGGATACTTCCCCTCCTCTTGTGGTTCGGTCCGTGTTTTGGGGCCGAAAAGCATGGTATGAGGTATAGCCTGGTAGTGCTGGGGTGCTCTCGGGAGCCTTGAACCAGGTTTCTGTTATTGCACAGATATCGATATTCTCCATACTGAGGAGAGCCTCTAGTGCATGCATCTTCAGGTTTAGACTTCTGGCGTTGAGCAGCATTACCCTTAGTTTCTTTTTCCTTGTGTTGTCTAAGGAGGTGGGTTTGTCTTTTGAGCCTTGCCTAAAAAAGGCACTATGGAGGTGGCAAGAGCCTTGGCCAGTATTCGAAAACCCAGGTGTGACAGGTGCAAGCCGTCCCTAGTGAAGCAACGTGGCTCGTCAAGCATGTCATCCCAGGCTGACAGACACTGGATCCTCTTTGAGTGACAGCAATACTTTAGCCAATTGTTGAAATTGATCATTTTGTCTTTATACCGTGGTATCATTCTTGGTGAGGGTAAGATGCTACTCAAGGTCAGGGTCATACCAGCCTGGGCCACATGATCAGAGAGCTCCTCTATGTCTCTTTTCATGTAATCCAGAGAGATACGTCTCAGGTAATTCACACCAGCATGGACAATGATGGAGTCATATTTGTACTTGCTTTGGAGTGACCTGAGTGCTTGTGTTATGTGGCGGATCCTGGCACCCAACAGTGACCTTCTCCTTGTTCAGCCTGATGAGAGGGACGTCAGTGTGTCTGACAATAGAGTCACCTATTACAAGTGTATTAGGTGTGTTATTTAGCCTTAAGGGCTGTGACTGTGTGGCACACTGACTTTGTGAACTATGTGATACGTGGGTATTGTTGTGGGGTAGCGGTTGCTTGGATGTCTGCTTTGGAGGTCTCTGTTGCTTGGGCAGATTTTTACTTAGAGCCTCCAAGTATGCTTTTGTGTATTTATGTGTTTGGTTTGCTGTTGCGATAGGTCTATGTGAGACTGGATTTGTGGTGTGTGTGATTACCTTCTCCTCCAGACTGACCATGCCAGTACTATGTTGAGAGAGCTCAGCCTCCAGTTTGGCTATATAGTTGCATCTCTTACATATATTTGAGCTTGTTGGGAAGAGGAGAGGGTGGTCTGTGTACATAAGGCAGTTGTAACACTGCCTCAAGATTCCCATATTCACCAGCTGGACTGGAGAGTAAACCTGAAACTGACTTTTGGACATGCCAGAATAGTATAAGGAATTACTTTTTGACTTGATCAAAAAGGACCAATAGGGAGCCAAGTACTTAAAGGGAGTATAAGAGGGTGTAGTGCTTTTAGTTTATTAGTGCTTACTTATAAGACACTTATCCGAGCTATTGCTGGGTTTTAGAAGGAAAACAGAGTGCTTACTTTGAGATTTGGAACAGTTCTAAGGGAAAAAGTGAAGAGCAGACTTTGTGGAGCCGGGAATACTTTAAACCTGATTAAGCGGCGCTGCCCGATGCTGCGCTATGCGCAAAAACACGTAAAAGAGGGTTTTAAGAGAGGGGGAACAAGGAGTTTGGAATTGACCCAAAATGGCCAATAGCTACAGTTTCTATGCAGTAACTACTCCCACAGGGGCAGGCAGGCTGTTCAGTGTTTACCACTACCACTGCCTTTGTGAATACCCTGGGCACAGTAGATAAGCCAAAGGGCAGTGCAGAGAACTGATAGTGCATGTAGCCTTGCTTTGAAGCGTAGGTGTTTTCTGCAAGACTCCCTGATAGGGATGTGCAGGTATGCTTCTTTTAAGTCTAGTGTTGCCAACAATGCATCTTTGCCTAGCATAGGAAGCAGCTGGTGAATCAGCATCTTGAATTTTGGAATCACCAGAAAGGTATTTAGAACAGAAAGGTCCAGGAGAGGACGCTATGCATTGCCTTTTCTGGGTACCAGGAAAAGTCTCGAATACAACCCTTGTCCCTTTTCCTCTTCTGGTACCAACTGAATAGCCCCCATGCTTAAGAGAGAAATAGTACTTGATTTTGGGCCTCTGCCCACTGATTTGGGGGTAGATCTGGCCACCCGCTTGGTGTTGGTAAGGAGTGGAAGTGAAATCTGTATCCTTGGGACACTATATTTAAAACCCATTTGTCCTGGGTAATGAGTTCCCAATTTTTGGCCTGCAGACCAATCTTTCCGCCTAAAGGAGCATTCAGTTGGGAAGTGCTTGGAAGTTTTAGAAGCAAATCATTGAGACTGTTTTCCATGGGGGGGGGGTCTTACTACTCCCTGATTTGGGTGCAAAAACCCCCCACTGCTTAGTATTGTGTGTCCCCTGGGACTGAAACCTGGGGTTTCTGCTATGCCTGGGTTTGGCTTGAGAAGACCTTGAAGAGGCTGGAAAGGACCAATTCTTAGAAGGCCAGTGCCTACTAAATATAGGAGGCTTAACATAAGAAATCTTTAACAGTTTACATAGATTTAGCTTTATATTCCATCTTTTTAAGAACTTCCTCAGCCTTGTTGCCAAACAGGCAGTCCTGATTTAAGGGAGCATCCAACAATTTAGCTTTAACATGATCAGGTAAAGATTGCTTCTTAAGCCAAGCATGCCTTCTGAGCACCGAACCAGTAACAGCAGCCCTGCAAGAGGCCTCTAAAGAATCAAATCCACATTGCAAAGTATGTTTTCCAACCTGTTCAGTAGAATGCATTAAATCCTGTAATTCTTTATTTTCCGCACAGTCAGGAATCAACATAATTTTCTGTTTAAGCAATCCAATAACATGTTGTTGATACTTTAACATATGAAACTGGTAGTTTAAAGCCCTAATGGCCAAGGTTGCAGAAGTGTAAACCTTCTTACCCCATCTATCCAGCGCCCTGGAGTCCCTATCAGAAGGGGTAGGATTTTTAGCAGTAGAAGCCTTAATGCCCTTGGGTCCCTGTGAAATAGTCTCTGGATCCGCAATAGGATTTTTAAAAAGGAACTTGTGTGAATCAGGAACCCTGTAATATCGGTCAGGTTTTCTGGGAGCAGGAGGCAAGGAATCAGGGGCCAAACTAGATTCCGAAAAAGTATAATCAACAATGTCTAGAACAGGAGGAATAGCTAAAGGCCTATGCTGAGGCAGGAGTAAGAAATCCCTAAGCCTCTTTTTTGAATCAGAAAAATCCTGGCTTTCCCAATGGAAACGCTCCCTTAGAGTATGTAAGGTTTTACCAAAAGAAAAATCCTCTGGAAGGGAAACAGAGGGAACAGAGTCCTCTGCATCAGAATCCTCATAAATAGATCAGGGCAAATCCAGAACATCAGAAGAATCAGAAAAATCAGAATCCTGGTCAGAAGATTCATAAACAACTTCAGTCTTAGGTCTCTTAGAAGGGGGAGGATGGCTTCCCCTAATTAGAGTTATAAGATCTTCAGCCATTCTTATCATTTGTATTTTAGGCATAGAGGCCTGAGCATGCAGTCTGGGCGTCAGTTTTTTAGGCATGGCTCGAGATTTAAGCCTCAAAGGAGGAGGAGTTGGTTTAATATGCAAGTCTGAAGGCCTGAATACACTCTCAGAAGCCGGTGCCTGCACAGCGGCTCCGGACCCATCCAAGGTAGAGACATCCGCAGGTTCCATAGTTGAAGCATCTCGCAGCATACCAGACTTTGAATGGGTCTCAGTAGAGGCCTGCGAATCAGAAGTAGCGGGTATCAGGGGATGCAAAAGCACTTCACTGTGTACCAGCGAACTGGCGACTGGCTTAGGAGAAGCTTCGTCAGCAGTTTTGGACCTCGGCGGCCTCTCTCTGTCTTTATCCTTGCGTTTTTTCAGAATCCCGGTAGTCGGATGGCTAACCGATGACATTTCTGGATAATTAAACCGAGAACCGAAATATTTTGAGGTGAAAATATACCGACGACGGATAGTGTGCTGATTAAATAAAGCAGAAAACCAACAGCACAGTACATCGTGGTCAGGGCCTAGGCAAGGAATACAGTACGAATGAAAATCTTTATGAGGTATTTGCTTTCCACAAGTAATGCAATTATTAACTTTTACTGACATCGGTAAGGAGCAAGAAAAAGTTTCCCCAATGGGGTACTTAGCTTTACTTGAAGACTTCGGTTCTGAAACTCAAAAACAAAAATTTCAGGAGTCGAACTGCTTCTGCTTCAGGTACCACACGGCAAGAAAGACTGATGTAATGGCATTGGCTGCATGTTTTATACCCCTGATGACCTGACGTCATGGAAGAAGGGACAGCAACGGACGCAGGACCCAAGACTTTGTTAATCAGGCTGACTGAGGGCTTCTGCAAGCAGATAACCAAAAAGTGATGACTGCAACAGTGAAACATGAAGAACATCTGGCTTTGAAGTATTAACCATTCCTGTTCAGAGAGGTGGATTTGGTGTTCCTGACTTTAGTAAATAAATAGGGGCTCCCAAGCTTAAGGTATTTCACATCTTTTTGTTACATTATGTCAAATCAAGGTGGAAGAATGTGCTTCTTTTACAATGGGGAGGATTAAAGCAGCTTTCATCTTTACTAATTAGGAAAAGCATGATTACAGTTATGTAGGTCCACCCCTATTCATAAGACTTAATCAGGCTAGTTTTGGCTAAGATGAAAGGTAAAGGGGAGCAAGAGCAGATGCAAGATCTTCATTGGAAATTCTTTTTTTTTTTGAGGGGGGGGTCGCTCCTTTAAAGGTACTGAAATTATTAAAACAATCTGGTCAGTTGAGACAGTGGGAGCACTTATTAAAAGATGTCCCCCTCTGGACTTGTGATTGCGGATTCTGAACACTTTACTGCATTGAAAAAGTAGAAACTATATATGGTTAAAATGGTCAATTGCCTCATCTGGTTTCTTTGGTGGTTCAAAAGCTGCTAAGCTGAATGATTAGCCAGCATTATCTCCAGTTTATACCAATTATAAGGTGGTGGATCTTACCAATAAACTAAGAATAATCTGGGAACAGGAGTTGTGAGGGGAAATTTCACCATAAAATAGGACTATGGCAATTTTAGTCCCTAGATATGCCACTAAAGCAATGTCTATTTAACTATTTTTACACATCAAGGTTGTGTAGGATACAGCCAAAGGCTTTCCTGATGCGTTGGCACTGGATCTCAGGAAAATTAGGAGACTTCATGCATATTTTTGCTTTACCAAGCAGGATCAATTGAAGTTGGAAGTCACCATTCTTTGTTGAAAATTTTGGGGTAATAACCCAGAAATTGTTAAATCTTTATGGCGGACAGTTTTGGGAAGGGAATTTGTTGTTAAAGGCATAGCCAGGAAACTTTAATTATTACTGTTTCTTGTCATAAACAAAATCTATCATCAGAATACAGAAGTAATCTGATCTGCCTAATACTGAGGAGGATAAGGCCACAATGTCAGAAATATGCATTTGGACACAGCCACCAATGCAACAAAGCTGACAGAGAAGATTCATTCTAAATGGCTAGCGTGGATAACCTAAGTGAGACTTGCAATACAGTGAAGCCCTTTTAGTTTAAACATTTATTGGGGATTGGTACTGATGTGGCAGGAAAGGTGGCAGCAGGGTTTTTGCTCACTGGTGCAGCCCACTTGGGGGAAGCTCTATTAACAATATTGATTTCTTGTTTTCAGGGTTTTCTAAGCAAGACCAAAGCACTGACTGTATTTATTTGCATTGTATGGATGTAATATGCTATATATGACTCATTTTTTTTCTTGTTTGCAGAAAAAATAAAGTTTTATATAAAAATGGATGGTAAGATAATGATGAAAAGGCACAAAGGACTGTTACTCTACTCTTAGGGGTTTCAGTGAAGCCCTATGCTGAAGGCTGACTCCATCAATTTAGCTGCTTCATCTACAGCAACTTATCTATACAGGTTGCAAATGAAAAAAAAATCTGGCATAACAAATAGAATTTTTACTTTGGCTATAATGATAACTCATTGGGGAAACTTTATATGCTATTAATGTACAAAACAAACTGAGAAGAGCTTTACACAACACCCATAACTGAAACAGACTACAATACAAAACGTCAGACCCTAGCAGTGAATCTCACTAAATCAGTGGATGTGGAGTCCATGTTGAAAAGTTCACACTTCAGCCCCCACTGTAAGATTTCCTTATGAAACTTTCAAGGCAGTTGGCAAAAGAGTTATTTTACAAACAGCTTCTTCTTTTACTAGTCTACCCTCAAGAGTTTCAGTATAGGACTATGGTGAATCTAACCTAAGCAGTAGTTGCTCAAAACTTTGATCTGTTAGCCAAATGTTTCTGGACATGTACAAATAAAATGCATATCTTTTTCATAAAACATCATAAATTTTACTTCTGATGAAATTACAGCTCAGAATAAATATTCTATGCCATCACTACACTCTACACACTGTCCAAACATTCAACACAACGGTCACAATGGAAACAGAGTATTATGCATAACAGTGGATCTTGTGCCTAGGGCTATACATAGCCCATCAATTCCCCCCCTTTCTGATTTCATTATGAAACTTCTAAGAAGTAAAAACAGGTGCTGAGCTAAATAAAGCACCTAAAATTACTATTCAGTCTTAGAGGTTTCAGTACAGCATTACAACAAATTTGACTTCATAACTAACATGCCATAGAATGCAGCATCTAAAGTGGTGGAGTGTTACAAACGGAAAAAAAAAACATATCTAGTGAAATGTTTAAGATGGAAACCTGGCTCAAACCTCACATCAAAAGTGAGGAAATACTCCCACCTGGATATAACATCCTCCGCCAAGACAGACTATCCAGGAGAGGAGGTGGTGTAGCCCTGCTGTTCAAAGACCAACCTCAATATACAAAATCTTAACAAATAAGCTCTCCAGTTTAGCAAGGAAGAAATCCTTTAGGCCACTCTCAAAATTAACCCAAAGAAAACAATCGACATCATCGACATCATGGGGTGCTATTTCCCACCAGGACAAAATATACCTCCCCTAGAAAACCTCCTAAGCTGGGCCAACCTCTCCCTACCACAAGAAACTATAATGCTCAGTGACTAACATTAATTGCCTATCTTGTAATACTAACCACCCAGCCATCTGCCTAAATCTCCATGGGTTCTCACAATTAATGCAATCCCCCACCCAGATCAATAAACATCCTAATAATCACACCACTCTTGACTGGATCCTAGTCAACAAAGATTCTCACACTTGCCTATCAGGGTGTCAACCTGACTGCCTCAGCGACCATTCACCAACCTTCCTACGAAGTCATCACATAAACAATACCAAGCCTATTACCCACAGGCAAATTTGAAACAAAGCCAACTTCAACCCCCACTCCTTTACCTCCTCCCTCCAAAAAGTTAAATGGGTCACCACTAAAATACCTCAACCTAGACAAAGCTGTCCATTTCTTTAACAGCACCTTCCTCAACATCCTCAACACCCATGTCCCCTTAAGAAACACCAAAGTCAGAACTAAATGCTCCCCCTGGCTACAAAAAAACACCAGGGACCTAATGAAAACCAGGGACAAAGATTGGGAACACTGGCACCTAACAAAAAAACCCTCAGATAGGCAATCCTTCCTAGAACTACGTAATAAGGTTAAAAAACAAATAAAAATTGACAAAGCACTTTACTATCAGACCTCCCTAAACTCTTCCAACCATAACCCAAGGCAATTCTGGTCTACAATTAACTCTATCCTTAACCAAGGCAAAGTACAAAAACCACCCGCCATCTATCCCCTCCCTCCTCCTACAGTATAGCTAAATCCTTCAGCAAACATTTCACAGAAACCATTCTATTTCTTACCAAACAACACTTCCCTACAACAGCTCACCCCATGCCAAACACCAGTCCACCCTACCCTGCCTTCTCTTCCTCATCAGTACCCACCCTCCTTCATAAAAAGACTTCTGACAAAACTCGAACCCACCAAGCTAGCAGCTGACACTACCCCCCGAATATCTAAAAATAGCTGCCGAAGTCCTAGCATACCTTGTTTCCATATTAATCAACCATTCCATATCAGAATCCCATGTACCAACTTTATTGAAAATAACCCACATCATTCCCCTCCATAAAGTCGGCCCCTCCACTGACCTCTCCAATTATCGCCCCATCGCCATCCTCTCTCCCCTTTCCAAGATACTAGAAAAATGTGTCATCACTCAGGTCTCTAAATAACTCCTAACCAACATTCTCCTCTCTAATACCCAATATGGCTTCAGGCCATATCACAGCAGAACCACTGCTCTGGTCTCCTCACTAATACTATTCTTTAACACAGAAACAATGGCCTCTTCTCCTCTGATGTATTTATGGATCTATCGAAGGCCTTTGACATTGTATCGCTCAAACTACTACTCTCTCCAAACTTTCCTTCTCCAAACCAGCAACCAAATGGTTCCACTGTGACCTCCATGGCTGCCAGCAATCAGTTGTCTGGGAAAATAGCCTCTACCCTTGTCTTTCAGTTACCTTGGAGTCCCCCCAAGGCTCCATCCACGGCCCCCTTCTATTTCCCCTCTTCACTAACAACCTGCACACTGCCACCAAACAAGCATCTCTCATATAGTACGCTGACGACTCCACCCTCAATCTGCTCTGACCCCACTTTACCAGAACTCCAACAGATCACACAGGAATCTTTGTCATCTGTAGAAGGCTGGTTCTACTTAACTCCAATAAGACGAAACTCCATCTTCCAACCATCAAAATCTACCCCAAACACCCATTTTAATATATCTGCCAAAGACTATCACCATTTCTCCATCAGTTCACACCAATCTTCTCAGTGTGGAGATTGACAACAATCTCAGATTAGAGACCCCATATCTCTTAGAGTAAAAAAATTCACAAAAGACTTGGCGCCTTATACAGACACAACCACTACCTTACCAAGACTGCTAGAATCTCTATTGCCAATTCCCAACTAATCACCGCTTTACTCTATGCATCTCCCATACTTACTAATCTTAGACAATCAGACTTAAACAAACCAGAGGCATGCTACAACAAAGCCACAAAATTTGCCACTGGTGCTCCCTACTGCAGTCACCACCGTGTCTCCCTTAGAGAACTAGAATGGCTCGAGCTCCCACAACTCCTTCACCTAAATCAACTCTCCTTTGCCCACAAAATAGTAAATAACCCACTCAAAATCCCATCACTTCAAACACTCTTCCAACCCTACCAATCCTCCAGACCCCTACACTCCAGCAACAATAATCTCCAAATCACCAAAGCCAAAAACTCAGCAGGAGAAGCCCTATTTTCCTGTGCCATATCCAAACTTTGGAACAACCTTCCCCCTACCATCACTACCCTAACTTTCAGCAGTCACTTCAAAACTGCACTTAAATCGCACCTTAACATTCACTGGCTCTGTCCTTGCCTAAACCCCGACTAAATACCCCCACCCCACTGCTCTCTTTGCTCTCACCCCCGACTTCGATCTAACTAACTTAATTACTATATACTAGTTCTCTGTTTAGTTAATACATATCAGCCTATTACTACTGTATACTGTGACCTTTTAACCTATTAGTACTGTGTAACGTTAAGCAGTTTTATTGCTGAACTTTACGGCAGTTTGCATTGTTTAAATTTATTGCTCTTGACTATAACTATAACTGTACCAAATGTTTTCTCCTGTACTATGTGTCATCATCCTTATTACCGATTGTATATTACTTACATAAAAATCTGTGGAGCTTTTCTCCCCAGGCCTCCTCTGAAAAAGGACCTGTGTCCAAACGGAATTTCCTGGTAAATAAATAAATACATTTTGTTTCTGATATAACACCAAGTCACTAAAGATGTATTCTATGTTATTATTTTACTGTGCATGCTAAAGTGCAATGCAACACCTCTAAAAAACAGAGCATAATGCAATATACCAGAATGTAGCAGCAAACATCTCTGAACTAATGGATCTGGAATCTATGAATAAAAGGCCACATCTCAGTCTCTCGCTGATATTTCATTATGATTTTTGTTAACAGAGTAAAAACAAGGTGATCAGCTATAAAATGGATCTAAGACTGACGTTCTAGCCTTACAGATTTTAGTGATACTGTGTCAAAGCTGACCCTGACACTTCAGCTGCATTAAAGCACTGCAGTGCAGCTAAAGCTTGTTACAGCTATTGAGGGTCTCTCATTATAAACAAAAAATAGGTATAAGCTTGAGTCCTCAGCAGTTAAGTGGGGTCTCCGAACTCTTGAGGGAGATGTGACCAACATCTGACCTCCAACCCCCTTACCATCTCATGTCAAGCTGGCATTTACCAGGGCTCACATGAGGGGCACTCATGTGGGTCACTGTTCTGAGCAACCTTCATAGCTACCATATTGACAGAGTTGAGGTAGGCCTCAAACTTCTCACTTCTATTCCTGTCTAGAGGTGAACTGAAACCCTGCAACTCGAGGTTACACTTCACATTCTATTACATCCTATTCCCTTGCCAAGCAATAGAGATGGTGCTAATTTTTCACAAAGAATGTAGACTAAAAGAAAATTTCTTACTCCACAGCTTAAACAAAGGACTACCTTAATGTTTTAATATGGGCTGATGACGCAGTATATAACCGAGAAACTGCTTACCTACTCTTGTTTTAAGATGTTTTACTTTTTTAATTATCTATCATTAAAGTAATCCTTTGTTTAAGCCGTGGAGTACGAAGTTTTCTTTTTTCCACATTTTTGGCTGTGTTAGTTTTGTTCTTTACCTGGTCGGTGCACTTTTGGATTTTGTATTGTTTTGTTTTCAAAAAGAATCCCCCACAGTTACCACTTCATAACATTTCTCAAGAAAACATGCACACACCATGGTGTCTAACTGTGATAAGAACAAACTGTAATAACAAACACACTAGTAGTGCCTCCACATAACTTTCAACACATCTTAAAAGTAGTTATGCCAAGGTGCTAGTACTTATATGTATATACAGTCATGCGCATATGCACATGCATATCAACTGTGTTTTAAGTTTTTTGGGTTAATCAGACTATTCAGCTGATTAAACCACTTACTCAGAATCACACAGCAGGCAGATACAGACAAAGCAACACAAGATGAAGCTTACTAGGATCTCTAACCTTAATCCTCTGTGCAAAAAGGTCAAATAAACTTGGATTAACCGTAACTTGTCAGATGGAGATGTACCTTTGGTGCAGCCTAACAGCTGCCTGAAATGAGACTGACAGTATCAAACCTGTGGATAAAAGTCTCTCTGGGTTCAAACAAGACAAACACTTAGTACAGCCCAAAATCCACCTTGGCTCTGGGCTTCCTTACTCTTGTAAGATCTATGGAAGCACACCTTGTCATAAGACTTTTGTGTATATGTAAAAAATAAATACACACACACACGCATACATATATTGGGATCGGGTTCTGGTTCCTTTTCTTAAATATGCAGCTCACCACACATTTTGCCACTCTAAGTACAGCCTACCTCGAGCTTTCACACAACAGGAAACGGGCACAAATATACCTCTAGCTTAGTACAGTGATTTCAACAATTCTGGCTTGATAGCATCAAACTACTGCCACACACTGAGCAGCAGGATGATAAAAGCCCTCACAATGCAAAAAGTGAGAAACTATTAAAAAGGCCAATACAAGTTAACAGTTTGGGCAAAATTCAGTTACTGGCTAATAACTGCATTGCCCGGATGCAGGGAAAGAAATCATTTTGGAGAAATTATGGGAAAATGAACCAGAAAAACAGAAGCAAAAACTCTAGGTAGGAAGAGCCTTGCAGCTGTTCTGCAAAAAGCAGTTCAAGTTTCAACTTTACTGTAAGAGATGGTGAAGAAATTTAGAGGAAAGGAATAAATAAAGCCCACTTAAATTAGTTAAAATAAGTCAGATACTGCAATAATATAGAAAGTCAGTTGACAAAAGGCTAGAAAAATAGTATAAGTGTTAAGCACCTATTCAGATAAGCTGATCAAACTGTATAAATTAGAGGCAAAAATGAAGGAAAGACTGACTGAACATGAGGTTTCCCAAAAAAAACTGTTTAAAAAAAACAGCATTAGAAGGAAGAACCACACAGGGAAAATCTGTGATTTTTCTGCTATACCAGACAACCTACATCCGCGGTGGTGCAGCGGTAACGTTGTTGCCTCACAGCAAGAGGTTCTCCCGTTCGATTCTCGGCTGGAGTGCGGGGAGTGCCTTCTGTGTGGAGTCTGCATGTCCTCCCCGTGGTTGGGTGGGTGTTCGAAAGTCATGTGTAAATGGGTGTGCCTTAGTTGAAGGTTGAACGTCGAGCTGGCACCTCGGCGTTCATGAAAATCTACTGCCAATCATTAGCGGACCGGAGTTTTGCTGTGGCGACCCCTAACCGGGAAAAGCCGAAAGACAACAACAACAACCAGACAACCTGAAAGGAATGGAGTACAGTAATTTTATGAAACTACAAATAAACTGGAGTGGTGTTCAACAGCAAGATTCATTAACTGAGAAAGCACATCATAGCTATGCTCCAAATCTGGCTATAAGAATGCATCTTCACTAACATTGATCTTTAATGTTATCATATCAGCAGATAAAGCTTCTCTTGACAAAACTATGGTAGTAAGCAAAGGCATTAAACACTGAAGATACCAGAGTGTTTGTGGAAAAAATAAGTTATGTACTCACCATAATGTTCCCTCTGTGTTGTCGATCTTCATTCATTCTTGATGAAAGGGACTTTGTTCCGATCCTCTGAACCGGCTTGGCTGTTATACAGCTCACGCCAGCCAAAAAACAATTCAGCTAAGACTCTAACCATAGTGCCCCTTCTCTTCATTACCTCAGACTGAGTTTGCAGACCATAGCAAGAGTGTACACAGAAAATGTAAGCAAAGGCAATGTCTAAGGTAAAAACCCTATAGAAACCCAGGACAAGGGTTTGATCCCCCAGGAAATCTACAGGAAGGGGAAGGTGGGTGAGATATCAAGAATGAATGAAGATCGACAATGCAGATAGAACATTATAGTAAGTACACAACTTCTTCATCTGATGTTGTCAATCTTCGTTCATTCTTGAAGAATGGGGCAGAATCACCAGCTACTTTATTTCCTGGGTGGCCGTATGAAAGTATATTCCTGAGAACCATATACAGCCAAAGGATGCTCTTCCCCTGGAAATCATATCCAATTTGTAATGAGCGGTAAAGGTACGAGGCATAGCCGCAGCTGTGCATATTTCATCCATAGAAGCTTTTGAATGAAAAACAGCTGATGTGGCAATTGATCTGATTGAATGAACTCGTACAGGCGCAGGTAACTTTAGTTTTTTATGTTCATAAATGAAAGTAACACAATCTCTCAGCCATCTAGATAAAGTCACTTTTGACACAGCTTTTCCCACCTTTGGGCCAGAAAAAGGAAATAAACAATTGATCTGATTTCCTGGACTCTAGTCCTGTCAAGGTTAAATGTAGCTGCCTATGAATGCCCATAAATGCAAGCAGTATTCATCTTTGCTGGAAAACGTGGGGAAGAAAAGTGGTAACTCAATAATTTGATTAATACTGAATTCACAGACCACCTTAGAAAGAAAGGAAAGGTTAGTTCTCAATGACACCCTGTCTTTAGGGGTTTTGCTCATAGTGCCTGGACCTCAGAAACTCTTCTGGCGGAAGTGATGGCTACAAGAAAGTTTTCCAGGACAGGAATTTGAGATGGCAAATAGCTGCTGGCTCAAAGGGAGGTAGTACTAAAGATTTCAAAATTAAGGTTAGATCCCACTGAGCTAAGGGATCTTTCAATGGAGGTTTTAGGCATAAGGCAACTTTGAGAAAGATCTTGCATAGGCAATGGGAAATTAAAGAATGGTCATCGATTCCACTGTGAAAATCAGAAATGGCTGCTAACTGAATTCTAATGGTGGAAGCAGAAACTCCTTGGTAAAAAAGGGCAGCTAAAAATTCCAAAACGTTTTCGACAGGTGCTGAGAAGGGGTCTAAATTGTTTTCAGTGGCCCAAATTGAAAATCTCTTCTATTTACTGGAAGAGAGTCTCCTGGTGGAAGGTCTATGGGAAGCCAGAAGAATTTTTTGTTCGGGGGAAGTAATATTATTCTGCCTGGTGAATAATGGAATTGGACGAACCAAGGTGTGAGCTTGAGAGTAAGTAGATTGGGATGCACCAATCCCTGTGGGTGAGACAGCAGGTCTGAACTGGGTTCAAATTCCATGGATGGTGAATCAAGTGAGGCCATAGAAAGGGGAACCAAACTTGCCTGGGGCAGAAAGGAGTAATGAGGATCACTTTGGTTTGCAACCTTTGAGCATTCTTTAGGAAGACAGGTATGACGGGAAAGGCATAAAGAAGGCCCAAGGGCCAATCAAGAAGGAGAGCGTCTCTCGGAGACTCCCCCTGAGGGGGATTAGGGCAAAGTAGCTGCTGCATTTGTTGTTTATTGGGGAGGCAAAGAGATCACAGCAAGGCTAGCCCTAGCGGCGAAAGATTTCCTTTCCCACTTTGGAATTGAGAGACTACTCATGAGGCAGTAGAATGTGTCTGCTCAATTTGTCCGCTATCATGTTGGAGCTCCCCAGGATATGCCTTGCCACAAGAAAGCGGTTGGAAGATATCACCCATTGCCACACTCAGAGCTTCCTGGCAAAGGGAGTAGGATTTGGTTTCACCCTGTTTGTTGATGTACCATACCACTGACATGTTGTCTGACTGGATTGCAACTGTTCCCAGAGGAACAGCAAATTAAAAGGCTTGTAATGCTAGGAGCACTGCTCTTATTTTCAGGATATTGCTGTGCAAGTTGGCCTCTTGTGGAGACCAACTGCCTTGGACTGTTCTTCCCAGATAATGCCCCTGCACCCCATTAGGAGGCATCCATGGTCACTATGGTCTTGGGTTGAGGGGGAACAAAGGGGCGTCCCATTAGGAATTCTTCCGACTGCATCCACCAGGATAGATTTTTTTTGCAACGGCCTGTTAAGATTGGGTGACTCACTGGATGAGATGGAATGGACAACTGAGAAGCCTGAAGTATCCTCATGTGAAATCTTGCCAAGGGAACCAAGCTGATGGCTGCACCACAGATCCTAGGCCTTGAAGGACAAGTAGAGCAGGCACTGTTTTTTATTAAAATGAGCTAAACTTGAGACCTTACCTTTTGGGGCCTATGAGCTATACACGAAACTGTGCTGAGGTGGGTTACTATGAATTCTAGGTTCTAAGTGGAAGACAGCTGTGACTTTTCTTTGTTGACTGTTATCCCCAGAGCACTGAACAAGTGTATGATGAAGTCTGTGGCTTGAAGCAGTAGATGTCTGGTAAGGGCAGAGAGAAGCCAAGTCTAGATAAGGAAACACCCAGAATCCATGTAGTCTGCCATGCACTTGGTGAACACTCTGGGGGCTCTGGTGAGGCCAAAGGGCAGCACTCTGAATTGATACTGACTGGCCCCTAGCCGAAAGTGGAGATAACTTCTTGAGTGTGTGTCCATCTTTATGTGGTATTACACATCTTGAAGGTTTACAGCACATCCAACAGTTTTCCCACTGAAAGGGGAGAACAGACTGAACCATGACCATGCAGAGTTTTGTCTGCTGAGCAAACTTGTTCAGAAGGCTGAGGTCCAATATCGGCCTCCAGTCCCTTGTCTCCTTTAGCACTAAAAATAATCTGGAAAAAATCCGCATCCTATCTGGTCTGGTGGGACTTCTTCGATGACTCTTCTTTCTAGCAGCTTTTGAACCTCTATAGCTGCTTGATCTCTCTAATGCGGTAGAACACTGGGGATTTTCCTCAGTGATCTTGGGAAAAGGGTGAAAGAGATATGATAGCCTCTGGTAATGATTCTCTGCACCCAAGTATTGGAGGTTATCTGTCACAAGGCTGTCGAGTGCAGTGAGTTTTTCCATAACTGCTTCCAGGAGTATGCAATCGGGCCTCCTTTCAGGAGCACTGGTAGGGTTGCCCAGAGGAGAAGTCTCTGGATCCCTGGTTTCACGGGCCACCTCAGCCTCATGGTCAGCATCTTCCATCTGAGCTTCCCCCTCTGCCATGAGGGGAGCCACCACAACATATGTCCTGGAAAGCTCCCTGGGACTTTTTGAACCACATCTTTCCACTCCTCTGATTCTTGGAGTAGGATCACCGATTAGAAAAATGAATGCCCACAGCAAACAGGTCTTTCCATCATTTTCACACCTGGCTAGTGTGTCCTTCATCTTGAGGCCAAACAAAGAGGATCCATCAAAAGGAGCACTGATGAAGGAAGACTTGAAGGGGTCCACAAATTTACACAAGCGGATCCAGGCATGGCAACTTATGGCAACACTGGAACCCGCTGCTCTGGTCGTGCCTTTGGCTGCATGTGCAATAAGCCACACGGAGGAGTTCAATACAAACTCCAGGGTGGCTAGATGAGAGGTGACCTTATCCTGCACATCATTAGACACAGCTCCAGCGAGAGCATCTGATAACTGGAGTCTAGTAAAATGTGCCATAAATTTCAAGGACCCAAGTTAGAAGGTCGATGAAGCGGAGACCCACTTTCCAAATCTGTTCATCATGCCAGACTCCCAGTTAGGAGGATGTACAGTACGATTTTCATTGGTGAGTTCCTTCTTGGTGGCAGCTGCCACCAATATGGCTTCTACTGCCAAACCCTTGGCCCAATATTAGTGGTCCTCTGGCAAGGATAGAATTTTGTCTGGTCACCAGGGAATAGGCTCTATGGAGTCAGGGGCCTTCCAAGCCCTCTGTGCGATCAGCTTAATAAAATCGTCTGTGGGTAGGGTCACCCAGGAAGTAGATGGTTGAGCACCAAACGCTTGCAAGTACATGGATTCCTCCGAGGTTGGGTCTTGGGGCTTCCAGTTACTCCTCTGAGAATCTCTAGGATGTCTCCAAAGGAGACAACTTCAGGGGGCAGTTATTCCTATGAGAATCTCTAGGATGTCTCCAAAGGAGATGTCAGGGGGTGGCCGGTGGGAACCTTCCCTTTCATTAAAATTCATGTCCTCAGTGACAGATTCTTCCAGGGAATCTAGGTGCTTCCACTTGCATTTCTTACGGACGGGGGGTGGGGTTCCTCAGTGGGAATCTCTGAGGAAGATTCCAAAGAAGAGGGGCCCTGTACAGGGGTAACTTGAAGCTTTGGTGCTTGCTGTCCCTGTCATGGAGATTGGTGTAAACTCTGGACCTGAAAACATGGTAATGGGGCTCTCCGATGCAGAACGGACATGCT